>NC_133130.1:96518158-96827047 GCF_048418815.1 Hemitrygon akajei | reverse complement strand
AAAGTGAATGGCAGAGACTAGAGTGTGAGTGAGGCTGCGAGTTATAAACTCAGTAGCTGCCCTTATAGACCAAAGAGTTTTTTTTCACTATGAAGGTGGCACAGTAGCATAGCAGTTAGCGTAATTCTTTACGGCGCCAGTGACCCAGGTTTAATTCCCTCTGCCATCTGTAAGGTGTTTCTACGTTCTTAAGTTTTCCCTGGGGCTCCAGTTTCCTCCCACATTCCAAAGGCGTGCGAGTTAGTAGGTTAATTGGTCACATGGATGTCTTGTTGGCCAAAGGGCCTGTTGCTGTGCTGTATCTCGAAATTAAGTTATAAGTTGCTGCTTGTTTTAATTTCCTTCTGTTCCTAGTTGTCCATTGTCCAAAGGATACCTGTGTCCCTAATATTTTTAAAGAAACATCCAATCAAGAAATTCTAATTTTTTGTGATTGCTAGGTTTAAAAGTAATGTAGTTTTGGAATATCAAGAGTGTGTTTGATGTATATGATGTTGCTTTTCTTTTCATTTTTCATCCAATTGTTTTAATAGGAGCTGTTTTAATATTCTTGCCTGGCCTGGCAGATATCAAGTTATTATACGAACAGCTTCAGTGTAACCCTCTCTTCAACAACAAGCATGGGAAAAGGTCTGTAATGTAAGAAACTGACTACAAAAAGATTGAGAACTCTCTTAAGAAAGAAAACAGGAGGGCAAAGAGAAGGCCTGATATGGATCTGGCAGGAAAGGTTAAAGAAAATCCAAAAAGGGTCTATATCTAAATAAAGATGGATGGCTAAGGAAAGTTCCTTTGGTCTTTGACAAGGTCCCACTTGGCAGCTGTCGTCCTGAGCTGCAGAAAGTGGTGGGATTTTCAGTGAATATTTCTCCTCAGTGTTTGCTGGGAAGAAAATCATGGTTGTTCAAGGGGTAAAGGAAACAGGTGGTGACATTTTGGAAGGCATTTACATTATCAGGGAGGAAGTATTTGGAGCCTTGCAGCACCTTCAGGATAGCGAATAAATTGCGGAGATACTTAAGGGGACAGTTGCTTCACCGTTATCCACTGGTGACATTCCAGAAGACTGGGAGGTGGCTAATGTTTTCTTGTTTGGAAAGTGTTGTTACAAGGACAAGTTGAGGAAGTACAGGCCATTCAGTGTGACATCAGTGGCGGGGAGGTTACTGGAGGGAATTCTGAGGGACAGGGTCTACTGGCATCTAGATAGGCAGAGTTTGATTAGGCAATAACTTGGATTTTGTGAATGGAAAACCAAGCTTGGTGAACCTTGAGTTTTATTTTTGTAGAAGTACTCATGAAGGTAGATGAGGGTAGGGCTGTTTGGACTTTAGCAAGGCCTTTGAAAAGGTCACACAGTAGGCTGCTCTGGAAGGTTAGGTTCCGTGGAATTCAGGAAGAGCTTGTTAGGTAAATTTAAAGTTGGCCTAGTGGTCGGAAGCAGAGTGTGGTGGTTGAAGGTTGTTTCTCAGAATGAAGGCTTGTGGCTAGTGTGAAGCAGGGGTTGGTGGTGTTATTTGTATGTGAATGCACAAGGCCTGATGCCAGTTTGTAGGTTAGATGGTCATTGTAAATTGCCCCACGATTGGGTTGGGGTTAAATTGGGGGTTGCTGGTGATGCAGCTCAAGGGCCTTTTCCACACAGTGACTGAGTAATAAGCTGCTTCACAGAGTGGTGAAAAGGGCATTCGGCACACTGGCCTCCATTAGTCAGGGGACTGAGAGTAGGAGGCAGAACATTAAGTTGCAGTTGCATAAGACGGTGGTGAGACCGCACTTGGAGTACTGTACAGTTTTGGTCACCCTGTTATAGGAAAAATTTGAATACACTGGAAAGAGAGCAGACAAGATTTACAAGGACATTGCCGGGACTAGAGGGTCTGAGTCACAGGGAAAGGTTGGCCAGGCTAGGAGACCTACGGTAAACACGAGTAAGGCTGCAGATGCTGGAAATCCAAAGCAGTGCACACAAAACTCTGGAGGAACTCAGCAAGTCAGACAGCATCTGTGGAAAAGAGTAAACTGTCGACGTTTTAGGCCCTTCTTCAGGACTGAAAAGGAAGGGGGAAGGTGCCAGAATAACAAGGTGGAGGGAGGGGAAAGAGGCTAGCTGGAAGGAGATAGGTGAAACCAAGAGGGTGGGAAAGGTCAAGGGCTGGAGTAGAAAGGATCTGGTAGGGGAGGAGAGTGGACCATTGGAGAAAAGGGAGGAGGAGGGAACCCAGGGGAAGTATTAGCAGGTGAGAAGTAGTAGAAGGTTGGGAGGGGGTGGTGGGAATTTGTTTACAAGAAGGGGGACCTTATAGAAATGTTTAAAATTATCAGAGACCTCAATAAGATGGATGGTGAGCCTTTCCCCAGGGTAGGGGAGTCTGAAACTAGGGGCGTAGATTTAGAGTAAGAGGAGAAAGATTTAAAAGGGACCTGAGGGGTAACTTTTCCACACAGAGGATGGTGAGTTGTGGAATGAGATGATTAAGGTAGGTACAAGCACTTAGATCAGTACATGGAGGGGCAGAGCTTAGAGGGACATGGGCACAACACAGGAAATTGGGACAATCTGGGTGAGAACGTTAGTGGCATGGACTCTTTGGGCTGAAGGGACTGGGTCTGTGCTGTGTTGCTCTAGGACTCTAACAATGGGGCTCATTGACAGCTGCCTCTCTTCAGCAATGATGTCCTGGATAAGAAATGCACAGGCGATACACTGAGATGATGGGCTTTATTTATGAGGAAAGGCAACATAATGGGGGACTCTTTTCACAAAAGGTTGATGAGAAAGGGAAGAACAGAAAAGCCAATAAAAAGTAGTGGAGTCGATGTTTCGGCCCGAAACGTCAGCTGTACGCTTTTCCATAGATGCTGCCTGGCCCGCTGAGTTTCTCCAGCATTTTGTGTGTATTGCTCAGATTTCCAGCATCTGCAGATTCTTTTCTTGGTTGTAAAAGGTAGTGAATATGGCCCGGTCCATCACAGACAAACCCCTCCCCACGTTGAGCACATCTATATGGAGCGCAGTCACAAGAAAGCAGTATCCATCATCGAGGACCCCCATCATCCAGAGCACACTCTCTCCTCACTGTTGCCATCAGGAGCCTCAGGACCCACACCACCAGGTTCAGGAACAGTTACTACCCTTCAACCATCAGGCTCTCGAACCAGAGGGGACAACTTCACTTGCCCCTACAACCATCAGATTCACTTTCAAATGCTCTTCATCTCATGTTCTCTATGTTTATTGCTTTCTTACTTAGTGTTAATTTTTTTTCATTTTGTCCTTGCACAGTTTGTTGTTTTTTTATACATCCTGTTAGCTGCGGTCTTTCATTGATCTTGTATTAACTGTGAAAGCCCACAAGAAAAATGAATCTCATGATTGTATATAGTGACATAGAGTATATACCTTGACAATAATTTTACTTTGAACTTTGAGTAGGGGTATTGGACCTGTTTCCATGCTGTATAACTCTGACTCTCATAGAAAAGTTTCCACATTAGCCAGTCATCTGTCAAGAGGCTGCTAGATCATTGCAAACAAAAATCTAATTGTTATTTGTGATAAGAGTTTTAAGATGTTGAATACCAGAAATAATGGTGTGAGTAGAGGCTTTAATGCTTTTAGGGGAGAAGTGCATAAAAATAGCAAATACAAAGTTCAAAGGTAGCAGAAAGGGCACCAAACAAACGGGTCTTTTGGTGAACTAGCAGACGTGATGGATTTCTCTCTCTAAAAGGCCCCAGATTCATTGTTTTTAAATTGTTTTGTTTGGCAATTATAAGATGCTGTGCTGTGAATTCTAGTTATGAAGTTGTGATTCATAATAATATGATGAAAATTCCATATGGCTGTGATGGAAGGGTGTGCCCTGCTGATGAAGTGGGGGACAGAGATATTTGTTCAAATTTGTTCAATTATCTCCACAGGAGGAGATAATGAGATAACGAAAGTGGAAGATATTTTCTAAATGTGTGACTTGGCTTTAAAACTTTACCAAGGTGGAAAGGTTGAGGGTGATAAACAGGTGTACAGTTTGGAACGTTGTCCCTGGAAGATGATATTAATTTGAAGGTTAGAAATGAGAAAAGGGTGATCAGTCAGACCACAAAGTTTGTATCCAGTTCAGTGCTTGACCAACTCGTTTATGAGAATGATATTCACATTGTGGATGGACTTAGGTTTTTGTTACAAATACTTGCAAAACAAAGTGTGTAATGGAGGAATGATGAAAGGTTTTCCTTTATTTCACCCAGGTTAAAGTTGGTATTTTAATTGTTCAATGTGAATGGCTAAATGCTTGTGCTTTTTAAATCAGTTTCCCTTTATGTTTGTGATTCATGTGGTATGGGCACCTGATGCTCCAGGCACGTATTTTAACTCTTCTGTCATATTGTTAAAAGGGCAAAGCCCATGAGAAAAATCTGTGGGAAATGACTAGCTTGCACCTCCTGGCAACTGGTTATAAAATACTGTCAGACCTCCATTTCAAGTATATATTCTAGTTTTTATTAAGCTTGTATTTCTGAGTACTTAATAAATTTACTGTAAGATTTTTTTGCTCTTTTATAGGTAGTGTACAAAGTAATTTTTATAATTTTTCAAAGAGCTGCTTTGACTCTTTGCCATCACATGAACTAAGACGTCTCTACTGTTCCAGGTGTCTTGTGTACCCACTCCACTCCTCACTGTCCAGTGAGGAACAACAAGCAGTCTTCCTTCGTCCTCCTGAGGGAACCACCAAGATCATAATCTCCACTAACATTGCTGAAACCTCAGTCACTATCGATGATATTGTTTACGTCATTGATTCTGGCAAGATGAAAGAAAAGAGGTACAAAATTACTTAAACTATGGATGCATTGATACCAGGGGCTAGGAATACCAAGAAAATATTGAATCCAATAATAGCCCTTAAGGTTTATTACATAGAAACACAGAAAACCTACAGCTCATTACAGGTCCTTCGGCCCACAATATTGTAACCTACTCTAGAAGCTACCGAGAATTTTCCTATCCAGAAAGATGGGCACAACAGTAAGTTGCTTATCTGTTCAAGCCTGTTCCACCTTTATGTGCAATGTTACCTAACTACACAGCCCTTTTTCCCTAAATACCTTTGTTTAGTGAAAATAATCTCATTTAAAGTCAACTATCACTGAACACAGATGAGAGTTCCAGATTTTTATCTCCTTCTGTCTCTATGTATCAGTCAAGAAAGACCTAGCTCTCAATTTTATAATCTGCACCGAGGTCCAGCTCCTTCTCAGCTACCCCATTAACTCCAGATGCAATTCAACCTTTCATGAAGACTGGGACTGACAAGACTGCTGTTATCCTCTGGTACATTGAGGACACATGCAGAGGCTGGGAGGGGTGGCAGTAAAGCCATAAGATAGTTAATCGTCTCACAACATTGGATGAGGCAGGCATATTAGAAGCATGAGGGGGAATCTCATTGAAACCTAGATAGAGTGCACACAGAGAGGATAGTTTCCTTTAGTGGGGGGGGGGGGGAGCATAGGGCCAGAGAGCACAGGCTCAGAATACAGAAACGACCCTTTAGAATGGAGATGAGGAGGTGTTGAATCAATGGAATTCATTGTCACAGACGGCTGGGTATATTTAAAGCAGAGGTTAATAGGTTCTTGATTAGTAAAGGCATCAAAGGTTATGGAGAAAAAGTGGGAGACTGTGGTTGAGAGGGATAATAAATCAGCCATGGTGGAATGGCGGAGCAGACTCGATGGGCTGAAGGAGCACAATTGGTTCATATGTCTTATGGTCTTACTAACAGCATTTAAAAAGTACTTGGACAGGCACATGATTAGGGAAATTTTAGAGGGATATGGGCAAAAAGCAGTCAAATGAGAATGTCTGCCTTTTATTATGGCTATTTTTCATGGGATTTTTGCTTTTTTTTATTATACGGAGCTGCAAGATGGAGAACAGGGTCAAAGGTTATTAGTTAACATGGGACCAGCCTATTGGTTCCTTCCTTTCTATCTTTTGGGTGGGGGGAGGGGGGAGAGGTCTATTAGAGTAGGTTATTTTCTTGATTGGGCAGTTCTTTTGATGGATTTCTCTTTCGTTAGTGCGTCACTCCTTCTGGTTGTACTCGCGCCTTTTGGTTTAATCTGTACTTGCATAACATTTCTTTTATATAATATTAAACTCAATTTTAAACATGGATGTTAATAAAATCAATATAATATCTTGGAATTGGAACGGTGTTAATCACCCCATTAAGCGTAAAAAGATTTTTAAGAAATTAAAAACACTTAATGCTGATATTATTTTTGCGCAAGAAAATCATGTATGAAAACAGGATGAGGATAGATTTCTTCGCTTTTGGAAAGGGCCTTTATTTCACTCACTGTTGGATAGTAAAATAAGAGGCGTTTCTATATTTCTTAGTCCCAAAATCCCTTTTGTACACCTTAATACTACTACTGATTCGATTGGAAGATATTTAATTGTTACTGGTTTATTAGATAGATAGATAGATAGATAGATACTTTATTCATCCCCATGGGGAAATTCAACATTTTTTCCAATGTCCCATACACTTGTTTTAGCAAAACTAATTACATAAAATTACTCAGTAAAAATATGATATGCATCTAAATCACTCTCTCAAAAAGCATTAATAATAGCTTTTAAAAAGTTCTTAAGTAGTTTACTTAGATACATTAAATACAATCAACCCCGGCACTTTAACATATCTTACTCCTGGCGGTTGAATTGTAAAGCCTAATGGCATTGGGGAGTATTGACCTCTTCATCCTGTCTGAGGAGCATTGCATCGATATCAACCTGTCGCTGAAACTGCTTCTCTGTCTCTGGATGGTGCTATGTAGAGGATGTTCAGGGTTTTCCATAATTGACCGTAGCCTACTCAACGCCCTTCGCTCAGCTACCGATGTTATACTCTCCAGTACTTTGCCCACGACAGAGCCCGCCTTCCTTCCCAGCTTATTAAGACGTGAGGCGTCCCTCTTCTTAATGCTGCCTCCCCAACACGCCACTACAAAGAAGAGGGCGCTCTCCACAACTGACCTATAGAACATCTTCAGCATCTCACTACAGACATTGAATGACGCCAACCTTCTAAGGAAGTACAGTCGACTCTGTGCCTTCCTGCACAAGGCATCTGTGTTGGCAGTCCAGTCAACTTTATGCAAGCAAAAGGTAGCTCTGGTGTGTGTATACGCACCTATTGTAGATAATTCTGATTTTTTTAAGAAACTTTTTTCAGAGTTACCGAATCTCAATGAATATAAGCTGATCATAAGTGGTGACTTTAATTGTTGTCTAAATCCGGCAATTGATAGGTCATCAACCAATCCGTTGCTTCCTAATAAAGCAGCGGCTTGTATTAACTCTTTTTTATTAGAATATGGCCTTGTCGATATTTGGAGATATAAACACCCCAATGATAAAGAATTCTCTTTTTTCTCACACGTCCATCACAAATATTCTCGAATTGATTACTTTTTTTTAGATACACGTCTGTTAAACTCCGTTGTTGAATGTGTGTATGACATCATTGCACTTTCAGATCACGCGCCTTTAAAGTTAACCCTTAAGTTTTCGGACAGATTTTTGAAAATCTCACAGTGGAAATTGAACCCCGTATTGTTACAGGATCCAGCTTTTGTTAATTTTATTAAGGAGCAAATTTCTATATTTTTTGAATTTAATACAACTGAAGGAATGTCAAATCTGGTTATATGGGACACCTTGAAATCTTTTCTTAGGGGACAGATAATCTCATTCAGCAGCCTTGAGAAATAAAACTAAAGCGAAATTGTCAGTGCTTATTAATAAAATTAAACAGATAGATAAAGCGTATTCAGTTAAACCTACTGAAGATCTATATAAAGAAAGGGTCGAACTTCAATCACAGTATGATTTACTTCTGACCTTTCCCATTGAACAGCAAATTTTTAAATCTAAAAGTTTATTTTATATACATTGGGGAAAATCTGCTAAACTTTTAGCGGGTCAGTTAAAGGCTGGGATGGTCAGAAGACAGATTTTAAAAATTCGCCGACCAGATAGAACAGAAACTTTAGATCCTTATGAAATTAATAAGATATTTATGGACTTTTATTCTAATCTTTATAAATCTGAATTCTCTGATAGTACTATGACTATGAATAAATTTTTGCAAAGGTTAAACATACCCCAAATTTCGATTCAAGATGCCGATATGTTAGATGCACCTATTAAACAAGAGGAGATAGCCAAGGCCAAGGCTATATCCTCTATGCAATTAGGTAAAGCTCCGGGACCTGATGGTTATACGGTAAACTTTACAAGACTTTTCATGAAATGCTTATACCACATCTTCATCAAACGTTTACCGATTCTACAGCCTCTGGGAACCTTCCTGAAACTTTTTATGAAGCACTAATTTCATTGATACCAAAAAAAGGAAAAGACCCACTGGAATGTGTATCCTATAGACCTATTTCTTTACTGAATGTAGATTTTAAAATCCTCTCTAAGATTCTAGCAAATAGGCTTGAGACTATCTTGCCTAATGTTATCTCAAACGATCAAACAGGATTTATTAAAAATAGGTACTCACATTTTAATATTCGAAGATTATTAAATATCATTTATTCCCCCTCAGCCAAAGAATCGGAATGTATTGGATTTTTGTATGCAGAGAAAGCCTTTGATAGGGTGGAGTGGCCTTATCTATTTCAGGTTTTGAAGAGGTTTAATTTTGGTCCAGGATTTATTTCCTGGATTAAATTGATTTATCATGCCCCAGTAGCTGCTGTTTTAACTAATAATCAAAAGTCTCCTTACTTTAGATTATATAGAGGTACCCGTTAGGGTTGCCCCTTAGTCCTTTATTATTTAATTTGGCTTTAGAACCACTTGCTATTGCTCTTAGGGATTCTAATTCTGTGCAGGGTATTAGGAGAGGGGATAAATTACACAAGCTTTCGTTATACGCGGATGATTTATTAGTTTACATTTCAAATCTTAAGAAATCTGTTCCTTCTATGTTATCTATATTTATGGAATTTGGTACTTTTTCTGGATATAAACTTAATTTACATAAAAGTGAATTATTTCCTATTAATAATTATTCTGATTATTATGATCAAATACCTTTTAATATTGCCAAAAACCATTTTACTTACCTTGGTATTAAAATTACAAAAATTTTTAAAGGCCTGTATAGGCATAATTTCTTCCCTTTAGTTGAATATACTCAACAGGCGCTTTCTAAATGGTCACCTATGTCGATGTCATTGATAGGTCAAATAAATGCTATAAAAATGGTTATTCTACCGAAATTTTTATATATATTTCAAGCAGTTCCCTCTTTTGTTCCAAAAGCTTTTTTTGATAAAAGATTCTCTGATTTTATCTTATGTTTGGAATAATAAAAGCTCTAGAGTGAATAAACTTTTATTGCAAAAATCAAAAAAAGATGGAGGACTGGCTTTACCAAACTTTAGATTTTATTATTGGGCAATTAATATTCGTTATATAACTTTTTGGATTTATGATATAGACGACCAAGATCACCCTTCATGGTTACAGTTGGAGGAAAATTCAGTAATGGGGTTTTTGTTAGCTTCTTTATTAGGAGCTCCTCTTCCGTTTTCGCTCTCCAGAATAGGTAGACAAGCTCTTAACCCTATTGTTAAACATACTTTAAAAATTTGGTTTCAATTTCATAGATTTTTTGAATTAAATGATTTTTTACTTTCTAGTAATATTTATTCTAATTTTTTTAAACCATCAACTTTGGATTAGGCTTCTTTAACATGGAAAATTAACGGAATAAAAACTTTTTTAGATTTGTTTTTACAAGACTGTTTAATGTCTTTTTCACAGTTAATGGATAAATATGATATCTCTAATACACATTTTTTCAGATATTTTTCAGGTTAGGAATTTTTTAAGTGATTTTTTACCGAATTACCCCTTGGTCTGCTCTTTAAATTTGGCTTATGTTATTTTTCAGTTTAAACCTTTTCAAAAACGATTAATAGCTATCATTTATAAACAGTTAATGAATGCTCACATGTCGCCTAATGATAGGGTTCAACGCACCTGAGAAGTAGAACGTCAACATTCACTTTCAGATAATCAATGGAGTAAAATTTATTATTTAGTCAATAATTCATCTATCTGCGCATTCCATATCTTAATTCAGTTTAAGATAGTATACAGGGCCCATATGTCCAAAGATAAATTGGCACATATTTTTCCTAACATAAGCCCTATTTGTGACAGATGTAACGCAGAAGTGGCTACTCTAACTCATATGTTTTGGTCATGTGTAATTTTAAATAATTTTTGGAGGGATGTGTTTGGAATATTATCTAAAGTTATAGATATGGATGTTCAACCTAATCCACTTACGGCAATTTTTGGGATTATTCCAGAGGAAGCAAGCAAAGTGTCTGCTTCCGCCCAACATGTGATAGCTTTTTCAACTTTACTGGCTAGGAGAGCTATTTTGCTACACTGGAAAGAATCTAACCCGCCGACTGTTTTCTATTGGCTCTCCTCCATTATGTCATGTCTAAGTTTGGAGAAAATTAGAAGCCGGACATTTGATACATCCTTTAATTTTGAACAAGTCTGGCGACCCTTTATTCAATATTTCCACATGATTTAATTTTATTTATTTATTTTTCTTTATTCTCTTTGGGGAAAATCCTTATTCATGAAGGTTCAGAGATGACTGGAAGGATGGGGTTTTTTTTCTCTTTTTTTTTCTAATTTTATCCTCAATTGGACTGCCCAATTTTTCTTTTCTTTTTTTTCTCTTTTTTTTTGTTTGTTTAGTTAGTGGGGTTTTTGTTTCCTTATCAATAAAATTTCCAGACTTTTTTTTATGATTGCTATGAGGAGTTGTAGTTTTTTTTGACCATTGTATATATAACAGCATAATATTTTACCTATTTGATTTTGACATTATATACTTTCTGTTTTTACTATTGCTGTTTATATGTCTTTTATATTATCTACTTGTTAAACTCCTCTTCCGATTTATATATTCTTTATTTGGAAATCAATAAAAAAGATTGAAAAATAAGAATGTCCCAGATGGGGATCTGAGTCACCATGAACTGTTTGTGTTGGTTGACTAATCAGGGAGATTGAGAAAACTTTATGCAACAAGCCACCATCTCAAATGCACTGCCGGAAGTTTGCAAACCAGAATTGATTAAGGTGCATGGGTGTGAGGCTGGTTGCAGATTACACCTCAGCGTTCAGTTGAAGACTGTTTCTGTCCATTGAGAAGTTCTATGCTAACCTCACCACTCCTTCACAGTAAACGTGACCTGCTGTCTGCTTCAGCCTTAGGCAGTGAACGTTGAAGCCACAATTTGAAATGGTTTCATGAGATGGATGGAAGGAGGACCAAAAGGCAAAGGAATCTCAGGTAGTTCTAATGACTACACAGAGGATCGGTAACTGCATAAAGAAACAACCGATCTGTGCTATGGAGTCCAGGATAAAAGGAACACAAAAAGAAGCAAATCTCCAGATAGACGATTAGAGATGACAGAAGCATCAGTAATAGGATACAGGGATTGAAAGGCATTGCAGCTGGATCCCTGTGCAGGTCAGTAATAACATCTGCTTGCTGATGGTGAACACGAGGGCACCTCAAGGATGCATCCGTCGTCTGGGGCTCTGTTCTCTATGCCCAGAGTTGTGCAGCTAAGCATTTGTAAATTCACGGATGAGATGACTATTGTTGGTAAAATCTTGGACGGCGTTACAGCACTGACGTAGTTCCGCTGATTGAGCGGCAACAGCCAAGCGCTCAACAAGACCAAGGAAGGGGAAGTTTAGGGAACACACACCAGTTCTCATCGAAGGGCCAGCAGTGGAACAAGTGAGCAGCTTCAAGTTCCTGGGTGTCAGTGTTTCAGAGGATCCATCCTGGCTCCAACAAGTTGATGCAATTACGAAGAAAGCATGCCAGCAGCTCTGCTTCATTAGGAGTTTGCAAAGTTTTGGGATGTCGCCATGGAGTCTTGTGTATTTCTATAGATGTCCATCGGAGAGCATTTTGACCAGTTACATCACTGCCTAGCACAGAAACTTAATGCACAGGATCGCGAGAGGCTGTAGAAAATTGTAGGCCCAGCCTGTTCCATCGGTCACAACTCTCCCCACCATCGAGGACGTCTTCAAAAGGCGTCAACAAAGTGGCATCCTCACCCCCCAGAACATGTCCTATTCTTGTAACTACCATTGGGGAAGAGGTACAGGAACCTGAAGACCCACAGTCAACAATTCACAAACAGCTTCATCTCCTCTGCCATCAGATTTCTACCTCAGTTTTCAATTTGCACTGTATTTTTTGTCACTTGTCATTTTATGACTTTGCACTGTAAAGTCAGTAATAATAAATATTGAGTTATTGTAAGCAAGGAGGAATATCAAAAGCATGGGTAAAACCAAAGGGTGCATAGCACCCAGGCATTCAAGAGAAAGGGATGTTCACAGAACTCAGAACAGGTCATGTATTGTGTCTCATGGAATTTAGAGTAAGAGAATGTTTCCCACTGCTCTGCGTCAATAACCGTGGAAAGATTTTCTCATGTATGGGGATAGCTTACTGTGCATCAGTAGCAATGAATTTTCTGGCTGTTGTATCCAGTCTGTCTTTCTGAATTAGATGTGCTTGTGCAATTAGAAAGGTATTCATTAAACCCCGAGAAGTTTTTAACTTGCTGAAAACCAAATACATTTCAGAAGGATGTAGTTTAGACAGGTGTGTTGGTCAGCACGGATCAGGAACACACACCCAAAAAGACATCTAATACTTCTGGAAGGTCAGTGAGAAATGCCCTTTGGTCTGCCTGAAACTTACTTGTCTTCCAACGCAGTGAGTCTGGAAAGGAATACTCAGACAGGCACTGTAGGATTACATTCTAAGGGATTCTCTGAAACAGTGCAGCAAGTGGAGAAGGACACAATCTAGGCTCCTTCACCACTACACATGAGGGGTAGGGCTTCTCGAATAGTGAAAAGGGTGTATCACACCAGTGGCATGGTCTATGTCAGTCTCAAAGTAAAAAAAAATTCATTACTATTGACTCTGAATGTATATTTTTTGCATTATTCCTCCTTTGTATATATTTTAATTCTGAATAAAATCTATTATTTGAAATCTTCAATAATTCAGATCAGAGGGTCTGTTTCTATGTTGTATGACTCTCCCATTTAATCATTGAGTCTCATGATCCATAGAGGAAGTCATTCATGCCCTTGGTACCAAATTCTTTATACGTGAACATGACGAGTAGAGTTGATCCTTGATCATCCCATTGTAGCTGTACTATCTTTGAAAGTCCACTTTATTCCATGTAGCACTATCATTTGAAGTACAAGATACTTTGGAATTTAAGTTTCAAGTTACTAAGTTCTGATGTATGCAAATGAAAGAGGAACTGTGTCTCATTTGCCCCATTCTTACTGACTCACAGGTATGACCCATGCAAAGGGATGGAAAGTCTAGAGGACACCTGGGTGTCACAAGCCAATGCCCAGCAGAGGAAGGGTCGAGCTGGGCGAGTTGCCTCGGGAGTCTGCTTCCACCTCTTTACCAGTCACTGTTACCGTCACCACCTCCAGGAGCAGCAGCTGCCAGAGATCAAGAGGGTACCTCTGGAACAGCTTTGTCTAAGGTTGTGGAGAACTGATCACAGTAGTCCATCACTTATCCATTCTGTAAAATAACCTTTTACAAAAGAAAGAAAAGTTAGATTTCAGCTTGGAAAAACTCGCATGATTGAAACTTTAGAAGCTTATATATTTAGCTTATAGTTTATTAGGTATAGAAGGTATTCTATATCCTTGTTGACTTCTGTTGTACATTCACTTCAAGGTTTGATATGTTGTGTGTTTAGAGATGCTCTTCTGCACACCACTGTTGTGTCATGCTTGTTTGAGTTACTGTCACCTTCCTGTTAGCTTGAACCAGTCTGGCCACTCTTCTCTGTCCTCTCATTAATAAGGCATTTTGCCACTCACTAGATGTTTTTTGTTTCTATACCATTCCCTGTAAACTGTGGAGACTGTGCATGAAAATCGTAGGAGATCGGCAGTTTCTGAGTTAGTCAAACCACCAGCTCCACATTACTTCTCCATTCTGATGTTTATTCTGAACAACAGCTGAACCTCTTGACCACTGCTTTCTTGTATTGAGTTGCTGCCACGTGATTGGCTTTATTAGATATTTGCATTATCAAGCAGGTGTACCTACTAAAGTGGCCACTGAGTTTATATTAATGGTGTATTCCATGGTCTTGGGATCCCGAAATGGTTTATATTACTAAACGTCAAAATGTAGTTTTTTATTGTAGCATCCATGATCCTCAATTTTTCCTATCAATAATTCCAGTAAAGATACAACCAAGTAGCCATTTGTAGCCGCAGCCTTTGAGTTTATATTCTGAATATCATTAATTATGGAGAACTGCATGGCAAAAGCAAAATATAATGTGAAGGAAAATTTCTTTTTGTGAGTTACTTTTTTTTCCTCCGTTGTCCAGGATCAAACTTTTGGACATTTTTGCAGATCTTGACTTGGAGTTTGTTCTATCACGCCTAATTGAAGTGCCCGCAGAAGAAAGTTTGAAAGCAGCTAAGAATCGGTTGCAGGATTTGGGAGCCCTCACACCAGATGAAACACTCACTCCACTGGGCTATCACTTGGCCTTTTTGCCCGTTGATGTCCGCATTGGAAAACTAATGTTGTTTGGTGCTATCTTCCGCTGCCTCGATCCTGCTCTGACCATTGCAGCTAGCTTGGCCTTTAAATCCCCTTTCGTAAGTACATCCTATTCTTGAGACAATACTGTATATAGTGCAATCACTCAAATCAAGTATGACGTTCTCCTAAGAGCTTGTCTATTGGTGGGTCCTTGGGTAGAGGTAGAAGCTGATCTGGGATCTACATATTCCGGTGCAGTGTGGGCAAGAGCAAGTGGAGGCTGTGGTTCGTGATTGGGTCTTTTGGTTGTTCAGTCTCCTCTTTTGCAGCTGCTGCTTGTTCTCTGCGACACGGCAGTGATCGTTCTCGTGTAGCACGGCCTTCCCTTGAACAAATTTCCTCCAGGTGTATCTAGTGCTACAAGAGCTTTGGTGTCTATTGGAGAACTTGGTTTAAGGTCTCCAGAGAGAAGAGTCACCTCTGGCAATGCAACACTGTGGTTACTGCTTTAAAATGTCAGCCTCCATTATTCATTTATGCTCGTAATTTGGTATGTGAGCCCCAGAAATGGTGTAGGTATAGCCTCTGGGGCAAGGATGACAACTTAATGGAGAGGACATGACCATAAGAGCAAGGTATTGGGACTCAGAAGGGTCTTGAATGTTTAAACCTCAAGTAAAATGGAGGAAGGAAAGGAAAACAGTTCAGTCACTAGATAAATAGATTACCTATCAAATCACATGGTTTGTGCTGTGAATAGGTTGCACCGTGGGATAAAAGAGAAGAAGCAAATGTGAAGAAGCTTGAGTTTGCTGTGGCTCACAGCGACTATCTCACCATCTTCAAGGCCTATGAGGTAAGACAGCAGTCTGCTGGGCATTTCGCACCCACTCCCAGTGTTGGTTACGCTTCCCAATGACAGAGCTCCCCTTTGAAAATCAGCAGAATTATTTAAGTTTCAAAGGGAAAAGTTCATTTCTGACCATTTGCTGGAAACCTGAAATCATTTAACTTTTGCTTCAACCTTTGAGGCTGATCTTGATTTGTAGGTATCTATCAGTTCTACCTGTGGTAACTAGGGATTTTCTGTCATTTCCCCATACCTTAGAATCTGGTCTCTTATTCACCAGCTCCCCTTTAACCTAGCTCAGTTTAACTTGGAAATGGGTGTTCACTTAAAATGAAACATTTTGAGGCAGTGGCAAAAGGTTATGTAACTTTAAACAGCTAAAGGAAAGGATCGTCATTGTCACGTGCTAAGGTACAGTGAAAGCTTTATTTTACATGCCATCCATACAGGTCGTTACAGCATATCAGCACAAGGGAAAAGCAACAACAGAAGGCAGAATATAGTGGTATAATACAGAGTAAGTGCCGTACAGTCAGACAATAAGGTGCAAGGCCATGAAGATCGTAAGGTCAAGAGCCCGTCCAAGAGATCCATTCAGTAGTAACAGCGGGTTTAAAGCTGTCCTTGAGCCTGGTGGTACATGTGTTCAGACTTTTATGTCTTTGGTCTGATGAGGGGGCAAAGCTAAGAAAGTGAACTAATTAGAGCAACACACACGAAATGCTGGAGGAACTCAGCAGGCCAGGCAACATCCATGCAAAAGAGTAAACAGTTGACTTTTCGGGCTGAGACCCTTCATCAGAAGTGCCTGCTGAGTTCCTCCAGCATTTTGTGTGTGTTGCTTGGACTTCCAGCATCTGCAGATTTTCTCATGTTTATGAGTGAACTAATTGTCATTTGAAAGAGGAATCAAAGCTGCAGTGACAACAAAACATTTGTGACTTATTCTCTTGAAAGAGGCACTTTATTTTTAACCATTTGTTCTTGAGGCTGCAAATAAAAAACTGTACTATGTTGATGCCCTGTTTGATGGTATGCCACCTTAAACTAGAGGTACTCCTGCAATTCCATCATGGCTGATTTATTAGCCCTCTGCACCCCATTCTCCTGCCTTCTCCCTATCACCTTTGATGCCCTTTCTATCAAAGAACCTATCAACTTCCGCTTTAAATATACCCAATGACTTGGCTTCCACAGATGTCTGAGGCAACGTATTCCACAGATTCACCATTCTCGTCTCTGTTGTAATTGGATGTCCTTCTATTTTGTGTTTGTGCTCTCTGGTCCCAGACACATCCTCTCCTCTATCTAGGCCTTTTGATAGGTTTCTATGAGGTCCCTACTCATTTGTCTAAACTTCAGTGAGTACAGGCCCTGGGCTATCAAATGCTCATCATATGTTTACCCTTTCATTCCCAGTAACATTTTCCTCTCCAATGCCAGCAAATTCTTTTGTAGATAGAGGGCACAAAATTGCTCTCGATACTCCAAATGACAATTGTGTTATTAAACCTCAGCATTACGTATTTGCTTTTATATTTTAGTCCTCTGGAAATAAATGCTAACATTGCATTTGCTACCGACTCAGCCTGAAAGTTAGCCTTCGGGGTCTCCCTCGTCCCTTTGCACCTCTGATATCGGATCAAGAAGTGACTCCCCAAGCTCTGCTCCTTGGGTTGTGCTGCTGACAAAGTTTCTCCAGGGCCTCTCGGGGGGTGGGGGGGGGGGGCAATGATAATGAGTCACGCATTACCAAGCTACAGTGAAGAGCTTTGTTTGCATCCCATCCAGACAGATCATCCATTATTACACATTGAATTCATACAAAAGAATACAGAATATAGTGTTACAGTTACAGAGGAAGTGCTGTACAGGGGATCCCAGATGCTGTGCTTTTCCTTGTTACATCTGGTAGTTACCTAGTAGTGTGGTGCAAATACCATATTACAACTTTATTTTCTTTTATTCTTTTAATTTAAATAACCCACCTAGGGATGGAGCGCTGCCTTAAAAGAGAGTGCTCGAGCAGCGTACAACTACTGCAAGCAAAACTTCTTGTCTGGAAGGACACTGCAGGTACAAAACGGTTCAGTTCTTCTGGCACTTAATGTAGTCAGTATACCATATTGTAACAGCTTTTGTTACCCACTGTGGTGTTCTTCCTCAACGTAGGAAATCTCCAGCATGAAGAGACAATTTGCAGAGCTGCTGTCGGACATTGGCTTCGTGAAAGAGGGGCTGCGAGCCAAATACATTGAGAAGATGTCTTCACAGGGAGGCGATGGGATTGTTGAGGCCACTGGTCAAGAGGTCAAATAAAAAGCTTTCATTGATTTGTTTTCATGATCGATGTAACGCACAGTGCAGTGGTATCAGGGGACAATACTTTATGTAAAGGACAGTGGACACCTGGAATTCCCTTTTTCTGTATAGCTTAAAAATTTCAAAACTGGGATTGATAGTTTTTTTTGTTAGGCACATAAATTTAGAAATATAATAATTGAAACATTACCATTCCAAAGAAATCCCTTTAACCCTTTGGGTCTGAACATGCTGACTCACAAACCGCATTTCCATGTTCTTTTCCAAAAGCCCTGAAGATTATTTACCTTCAACTGCCTTTTGAAATTCCCTTTCCTACTGAGAGTCTAATTAAGATAGCAGTGGTGGATAAGTGAAGTTAGGATTTAGATCAGCCAGAATCTAGGTGAAAGTTGAAAGATTGAATGACAGATGAGTTATTGCATGCATCTGTGAGTTACTTGGTATTTACAGATACACTCAGAAGCCACTTTATTAGGTACACCTGTACACCTGCTTGTTAATGCAAATATCTAATCAGCCAATCATGTATCAGCAACTCAATGCATGAAAGTGTTATGAAGAAGATTCAGATTACGGGCAGAGCATTAAAATTTCAGTCTAATGAACTGAGGTTTCTAAATGTGCTTGTCCAAGAGCGAAAATTGTGCAGCAGTAAATATGTCTGTTTTTACTGCTCTCCCCTTTATCAGCCACCTCATGGATAATGAGCACCTCCGTGTTTGTACCAAGGCGCTCTGAAAAGATGAGTTTTGGTACATTTTCATTTTGTTGATTCAGTCAGCACAGCATCAACCAATTTGAGCAACTTGGAGGTGGGGTGGCTTGGGGTTGATGATCAGTCTCTTTCTAAGAGGAGCAGTCAGGATTTAACGAGTCATGTCCAGCAGAATCGCCACATCTGGTAGGGAAAGATTAAAAATAAAGATTAGCTTTATTTGTCACATGTACATCAAACCATACAGTGAAATGGGTCGTTTTGTGTCAAAGACCAGCGCACAGCCCGATGACAGATCGTAAGTATTGTCATGCTTCTGCCCCCAACGTACCATGCCCACAACTCACTAATCCACTATCGTCATGCTTCTGCCCGCAATGTGCCATGCCCACAACTCACTAATCCACTATCGTCATGCTTCTGCCCCCAACGTACCATGCCCACAACTCACTAATCCGCTATCGTCATGCTTCTGCCCGCAATGTGCCATGCCCACAACTCACTAATCCGCTATCGTCATGCTTCTGCCCACAACTCACTAATCCACTATCGTCATGCTTCTGCCCGCAATGTGCCATGCCCACAACTCACTAATCCACTATCGTCATGCTTCTGCCCCAATGTGCCATGCCCACAACTCACTAATCCACTATCGTCATGCTTCTGCCTGCAATGTGCCATGCCCACAACTCACTAATCCACTATCGTCATGCTTCTGCCCCAATGTGCCATGCCCACAACTCACTAATCCACTATCGTCATGCTTCTGCCCGCAATGTGCCATGCCCACAACTCACTAATCTGCTATCGTCATGCTTCTGCCCGCAATGTGCCATGCCCACAACTCACTAATCCGCTATCGTCATGCTTCTGCCCCCAATGTGCCATGCCCACAACTCACTAATCCACTATCGTCATGCTTCTGCCCCCAATGTGCCATGCCCACAACTCACTAATCCACTATCGTCATGCTTCTGCCCCAATGTGCTATGCCCACAACTCACTAATCCGCTATCGTCATGCTTCTGCCCGCAATGTGCCATGCCCACAACTCACTAATCCCTACCCTGACCATATGTCTTTTGAATGTGGGAGGAAACCCACAAAGTCACAGGGAGAATGTACAAACTCCTTGCACAAGGCAGCAGGAATCGACACCAGTCAGTGCTTGCTGTAAAGAGATCAAGTCAACCTCTAAGCAGGAGAAATTCAAATTCTTAGGAATGTACATCTTAACCAAAAATTAGATTTTTTTTACAGAAAAATTAGGGCTTTTATTTAGTGGTTCAACCTCAGGGCTGTTTATGATATATCAGTATGTTGTATGTATCCTGACTTTCAAATTCATTTTTCAGATGTTTTATAAACTCAAAGATAAAATCTTTTGTCATTTACATCTCTTCTAGGCCAACTCCAATGCAGGCAACATGAAGTTAGTTTCAGCAATATTGTGTGCAGCCCTCTACCCCAACGTAGTCCAGGTTGGTTCTGAATTCTTTTAATTTACTTCTCATATAATTCAGTAGATTTTAAATTCTGCTTCTTGCAAGGATTAAGTGGGGATAAGACAAAAAACAAGGGTGTAACTCAGGATAGTGGAAGTTCAACTACTTTTTCACTTCAGGATGTTTCTTCTTGAATCCACATCAAGGAGATTTGATTAGATGCCAATTTCTAAATGCAGACAGTGGTTCTGAGCAATAAAGTCAGGTCCATTGATCAGCGCCCTCTAATGGACAGAGGCAATACTACAGTGAATGGCCAGTGAAGTTAGTAGACATGATTTTTTTGAAACTGGTCTTAATTGATTTTACTTAAATAATGTGAAACTGACAAGGATTGACACTCCAAGTATTAATTTCTTGTCAAAGTATTGGAGTATCACCTGAATCTTAGGACAGTAACAGATGAAAGAGAATTAAGTTTAAAAAAAGATGGTAAAATCAGTCAGAAAGAACTAAAGTAATGATGGTTTTTACCTCAGAAGTCTAGCATTGAAATATATGTTCTAGTTGTATAGAGCTGTGAGCAAACTTGATTCGTATGGATATCAGAACTAGAAGGGGAGCAATTCCCTTCTGTACTAATGTCGTATTCTGTATATCTGTACTAATCTCATATTTCTTGATTCTCCTAACATTCAAGATTGGCAAATGACAGCCAAAAATGGGCTAAAAGAACAAGTTTAAGTCATGAGTATGCTTTGGGCGATTTCATATTCTGTGGATTTACATCCACTAATTCCATAGTCATCGCCTTCAAAAATTAGAATACAGGCCGTTGGATACTCAGCAGTTATTGTCCGTTGGTCTCATTATTTCCTCCAATAATAATTAATTTCTGCGAACTCCTCATTCATTCTAGACCCATAGTCCTCCACTGTTTCCAAGAGGTTTTCATTATCTTCTGTGAGACAGTAATAAATAACTTATTAAATTTCTTCACCAATTTCTTATTCCCCAATATAATTTCTCCTGTCTGTAAGGGGTCTATTAACTTGTGTTGCTGTTAAATCTTTTAAAGAAGGTTGGAAGTTATTATAGTCCTGTTTCTCTCACTAAATCGCTGTCCTAGTCTGACTTGGTCCTTCTTTGCTGAGTACTGATCCCTCAGCCATGAGGCTCCTGAACCAGGGTGGATAACTTCATTTACCCCAACACTGAACTGATTCCGCTATGAACTCACTTTCAAGGACTCTACAACTCATGTTCTCAATATTTATTTATTTATTACTATTAATTTGTTTTTCTTTTTTGTATTTGCACAAATTGTTGTCTTTTGCACACCAGTTGTTTGCCTTTGTTGTCAGTGGCTTTTCATTGATTCTATTGTGTTCCTTTGTATTTACTGTGAATGCCCACAAGAAAATGATAATACATTTCCTTTGAACTTGGAAATTGTCCAAACCTCAAGCTTGCTGCTTTTGACATCAATATAATGTTTACCTTTGATTTTTAAAATGCTACCCTTGACTTGATAGCTAAAGCAAGTCATTTTCCTTGTGTATTTTTTTGCTTTAACTATGTTAACCATGCTATTCTACTGTATACTGTAGCTTCCCAGTACAATAGCCTGCTTACCCCTCAGATCCTCAGTTTGCTTTGTTTAGTTTCAACACCCTGCTGTCAGTTTTTAACATAAAATTTTATCATTCTATAGTTACTGTTTCCTAAACCCCTGTTAGTACCAGTGTGTTCCCTGACCCAGATCTAATATAGTCTTTATCCCTGTGTTTCCGCTACACACACGTCTAGCAAACCAGTATTATTTCGATGAATCTGTGGTCCACTTTCTTAAAGTTCAAAGTAAATTTATTATCAAAGTATTATGTCACCATAAGCAACCCTGAAATTAATTTTCTTGCAGGGATTCTCAATAAATCCAATAACCAGTGAATAATAGAATCAGTGAAAGACCACTTCAACAGATGAACAAAAAACTGTGCAAATACAAAAGAAAGAAAAAAGGAATACTAATAATAAATAAATAAATAAGCAATAAATATTGAGAACATGAGATGAAGAGTCCTTGAAAGTGAGTCCATAGGTTGTGGGAACAGTTCAGTGATGGGGCAAGTGAAGTTGAGTGAAGTTATCCCCTCTGGTTCAAGAGCCTGATGGTTGAGGGGTAATAACTGTTCCTGATCCTGGTGATGTGGTTCCTAAGACTCCTGTGCTACCTTTCCGATGGCAGCAGCAAGAAAGGAGCGTGGCCTGAGGGTGGTAGGAGTGTCAGATGACGGGTGCTGTTTTTCTGCGACAATGCAATGTGCTCGATGAAGGGGAGGGCTTTACCCACAATAGTCTGGACCATATCCACTACTTTTTTGGAGGATTTTCTGTTCAAGGATATTTGTGTTTCCACACCAGCCAGTCAATATCATGATCTCCAGAATAAATGTATCTCTCCTGTAGTGCAGGAACCAAAACTGAATGACAAAGTAGCTAAAAAGTCAAAACAGAAAGGACTTTATCTGAATTTCTGCAGCATTTATATATAATAGGACAGGTGAATTAATGGAGCAATTAGAAATAAATGGGAATGATTGAAAAATCATTGCAAAGATTCAGTTGCAAAGTTACCAAAATAGGGAACTAAACTTTCCAGGATACTAACCTTTAAGAAGATGTAGGGAAAATGGAAAAGGAGGGGGAGAAGATCTGATAATAAAGAAAGGGGCAATGCCTGTAGAGAGAGAACTCTAGCAGAAGAATATTTATTTTGAATCTTTCTGTAATTAGGCACTCCACATGAAACACTTTTGATTTGGTATTTTCAGTATTTTATAAGGATTATTGCCCTCTAAGCAGCTCTAATTTCCTAAGTGATGTTGTGCTCTGTATTATTAGTGATGTTTGGGAGGCCTCTGTTCAATTTCCACCAGTATTCTCTTAGCTCCACCAAAATAGATGATAGAAATTGGTAATTTCTCTGTGGGACATGTGTAGGCAGTCCCGTTCTGCCTGGCAGTCGCAGTTCAGAGACAGGCTGGTTGGCCTAAAGTGTCCATACTGGTATTTTTTCCACATGCAGACTGTGTCTTGCCTTCATCATCACATCTATTAATGTAACCGCTTCCTTTTGCCACATTACTAGCTTAATACTCCAACTCTCCCTGTACTCTTTAGTTTGGCATTCTATCAAATCCAAGAAATGAACTGAATTCCTGAGTGGTTTGATTTAATGTAGATGGGGATGTTTTCTCCTGAGGGTGCTGAATCTTTGCAATTCTTTATCCCAAAGAGCTGCACTGATTTTATTCAAAAGGGAAATTATTACATTTCCAGATATGGAATGGGGCAGGGTAAGAGTGAAAGTAGAGGATCAGGTGTGATTGTTGCTGAACAGCAGAGCAGGCTGGATGGGCCAAATGGCCTATACCTGCTTCTATTTCACATGTTACATCAGTCGGAACAGACATTGGAAAATCAGGAAGCTGAAATTGGTCGAAATATAACAACCTCAACATGTTTGTCTTGCATCTAGGTGACTGCTCCTCAGAGTAAGTACACACACACCATGTCAGGTGCAGTGAAGTTGCCACCGAAGGCAGAGGAGCTGCAGTTTGTCACGAAGAATGATGGAAATGTCCACATCCACCCTTCCTCAGTCAACTACCAGGTCAGTGTGGGAGATTGTAGTGTCCCAGTGGGGTGGGAAGGGGGGAGTCAGTGTGGTAGGTTTCTGTGTCCCATTAGGGAAGGGGGTTGTTCCAGAGTGGGAGATTGCAGTGTCCCAGTGGGGGGGAAGGGGGGAGTCAGTGTGGTAGGTTTCTGTGTCCCATTGGGGAAGGGGGTTGTTCCAGTGAGGGAGATTGCAGGGTCCCAGTGGGGCGGGAAGGGGGGAGTCAGTGTGGTAGGTTTCTGTGTCCCATTGGGGAAGGGGGTTGTTCCAGTGAGGGAGATTGCAGTGTCCCAGTGGGGTGGGAAGAGGGGAGTCAGTGTGGTAGGTTTCTGTGTCCCATTAGGGAAGGGGGTTGTTCCAGAGTGGGAGATTGCAGTGTCCCAGTGGGGCGGGGGAGTCAGTGTGGTAGGTTTCTGTGTCCCATTGGGGAAGGGGGTTGTTCCAGTGAGGGAGATTGCAGTGTCCCAGTGGGGCGGGAAGGGGGGAGTCAGTGTGGTAGGTTTCTGTGTCCCATTGGGGAAGGGGGTTGTTCCAGTGAGGGAGATTGCAGTGTCCCAGTGGGGCGGGAAGGGGGGAGTCAGTGTGGTAGGTTTCTGTGTCCCAGTGGGGAAGGGGGTTGTTCCAGTGAGGGAGATTGCAGTGTCCCAGCAGGAGGTCAGAGTGGGAGATTGCAGTGTCCCAGTGGGGCGGGGGAGTCAGTGTGGTAGGTTTCTGTGTTCCATTGGGGAAGGGGGTTGTTCCAGTGAGGGAGATTGCAGTGTCCCAGTGGGACGGGGGAGTCAGTGTGGTAGGTTTCTGTGTCCCATTGGGGAAGGGGGTTGTTCCAGTGAGGGAGATTGCAGTGTCCCAGTGGGACGGGGGAGTCAGTGTGGTAAGTTTCTGTGTCCCATTGGGGAAGGGGGTTGTTCCAGTGAGGGAGATTGCAGTGTCCCAGTGGGGGGGAAGGGGGGAGTCAGTGTGGTAGGTTTCTGTGTCCCATTGGGGAAGGGGGTTGTTCCAGTGAGGGAGATTGCAGTGTCCCAGTGGGGGGGAAGGGGGGAGTCAGTGTGGTAGGTTTCTGTGTCCCATTGGGGAAGGGGGTTGTTCCAGTGAGGGAGATTGCAGTGTCCCAGTGGGGGGGAAGGGGGGAGTCAGTGTGGTAGGTTTCTGTGTCCCATTGGGGAAGGGGGTTGTTCCAGTGAGGGAGATTGCAGTGTCCCAGCAGGAGGTCAGAGTGGGAGATTGCAGTGTCCCAGTGGGGCGGGGGAGTCAGTGTGGTAGGTTTCTGTGTTCCATTGGGGAAGGGGGTTGTTCCAGTGAGGGAGATTGCAGTGTCCCAGTGGGACGGGGGAGTCAGTGTGGTAGGTTTCTGTGTCCCATTGGGGAAGGGGGTTGTTCCAGTGAGGGAGATTGCAGTGTCCCAGTGGGACGGGGGAGTCAGTGTGGTAAGTTTCTGTGTCCCATTGGGGAAGGGGGTTGTTCCAGTGAGGGAGATTGCAGTGTCCCAGTGGGGGGGAAGGGGGGAGTCAGTGTGGTAGGTTTCTGTGTCCCATTGGGGAAGGGGGTTGTTCCAGTGAGGGAGATTGCAGTGTCCCAGTGGGGGGGAAGGGGGGAGTCAGTGTGGTAGGTTTCTGTGTCCCATTGGGGAAGGGGGTTGTTCCAGTGAGGGAGATTGCAGTGTCCCAGTGGGGGGGAAGGGGGGAGTCAGTGTGGTAGGTTTCTGTGTCCCATTGGGGAAGGGGGTTGTTCCAGTGAGGGAGATTGCAGTGTCCCAGTGGGGGGGAAGGGGGGAGTCAGTGTGGTAGGTTTCTGTGTCCCATTGGGGAAGGGGGTTGTTCCAGTGAGGGAGATTGCAGTGTCCCAGTGGGGGGGAAGGGGGGAGTCAGTGTGGTAGGTTTCTGTGTCCCATTAGGGAAGGGGGTTGTTCCAGTGAGGGAGATTGCAGTGTCCCAGTGGGGGGGAAGGGGGGAGTCAGTGTGGTAGGTTTCTGTGTCCCATTAGGGAAGGGGGTTGTTCCAGTGAGGGAGATTGCAGTTTCCCAGCAGGAGGTCAGAGTGGGAGATTGCAGTTTCCCAGCAGGAGGTCAGAGTGGGAGATTGCAGTTTCCCAGCAGGAGGTCAGAGTGGGAGATTGCAGTGTCCCAGTGGGGCGGGGGAGTCAGTGTGGTAGGTTTCTGTGTCCCATTGGGGAAGGGGGTTGTTCCAGTGAGGGAGATTGCAGTGTCCCAGTGGGGTGGGGGAGTCAGTGTGGTAAGTTTCTGTGTCCCATTGGGGAAGGGGGTTGTTCCAGTGAGGGAGATTGCAGTGTCCCAGTGGGGGGGAAGGGGGGTGTCAGTGAGGGAGATTGCTGTGTCCCAGTGGGGGGGAAGGGGGGTGTCAGTGAGGGAGATTGCAGTGTCCCAGTGGGGGGGAAGGGGGGAGTCAGTGTGGTAGGTTTCTGTGTCCCATTGGGGAAGGGGGTTGTTCCAGTGAGGGAGATTGCAGTGTCCCAGTGGGGCGGGAAGGGGGGAGTCAGTGTGGTAGGTTTCTGTGTCCCATTGGGGAAGGGGGTTGTTCCAGTGAGGGAGATTGCAGTGTCCCAGTGGGGCGGGAAGGGGGGAGTCAGTGTGGTAGGTTTCTGTGTCCCATTGGGGGGGAAGGGGGGTGTCAGTGAGGGAGATTGCTGTGTCCCAGTGGGGGGGAAGGGGGGTGTCAGTGAGGGAGATTGCAGTGTCCCAGTGGGGGGGAAGGGGGGTGTCAGTGAGGGAGATTGCTGTGTCCCAGTGGGGGGGAAGGGGGGTGTCAGTGAGGGAGATTGCTGTGTCCCAGTGGGGGGGAAGGGGGGTGTCAGTGAGGGAGATTGCTGTGTCCCAGTGGGAGACAGCAGAAGTTAGCCCAACTCTGTCCTTCAGTCTGGCTGTATCAGCTCAGGGAGATGTCACTTTCTGTCAATGTCCTACCATTTTGACTGTATTTGGGAATTGTGACAGCATCTCTCTATCGAGTTTGACATAGCCTCATGAAAATAGCATTATTTGAATCATCTGCTAATTAATTGCATATTACAGCTGAAAGTGATCTACTCTGCTAGAAAGCTGTCTGGAAGAGCTAATGGAATCAGCATAAAAACAGGTCCTTCAGTCTAAATTCTCCAGGCCAGCCATGGTGCCCACCCAAGCCCGTCCCATTTGTCTGTGTTTGGCCCAGATTCTTCCAAACCAGTGTTTCGCAACGTATTTTTTTTAGCCCAACACCACCAAAAGCACCATCATACTTGCCAATGCCCCTCTTAGGCACAATATAATTTCCAACACCCCCACAGTGTTAAAACATGTCTACCATACGCTAACATAAGAAAAATAATTCTGCTTTAAATTTGTATTTGTCTTTAAACCTAGCTTACACAGTACCTGTGCACCATACAGCAGCTTTGATATCAATGTTACCCTTCAGCTTGATGGTTTTTAGCAAGTGTTGAAATCTCTGGTTCAAGTTGTGACAACAAAAGCCTTAAGCCCCCACACATAACAAATGTTCAAGCAGTTTCTGTTTTTTGTGAGTATGTGGTTCACTGCACTGAAGCTTTCTTCAACAAGGAGAATGAAAATGCAATCAGGAGCGGTTTGGTTTTCTTCAAAGACTAGGAAATTTCATTTAACAGTGCAGCCACATACTACAAAAACAGACACTTTAGATAAGCATATTTGCTTCTTCATCATTCTGAATTTCAATAATTTCTTCTTGCGAGCTCTCTTCCTGTTCTTCCACCTTGCAAAGAAATGGGTTAACTCAGTCCCTAATATCTAGATTGTTCAAATCCTTGAATCCATTCTGAAAATCCTTCTTCAGTGACTACAGGTGTAAGCAGTACTCACCAGCTGTGAAAGAGAGTGCCATACTTTCAATGCAGGGAAACTGTGAGAACATTCTTCGCCCATATATTCTAATTTTTTGGTAAATGTGGACACTGCACTTTTTACATTGGTTAAATTGAAATTCTCACCCTGCAGTTTCATATTTAGAGTGTTCATGACGTTATACCGATCAGCCAGGTATATCATATGTCCACGTAGAAGTTCAATCATGTTTCCCAAACTCTTGTTGACTTTGAGTAAAAATTCAACCAAAGTGTCAAAAAGATCAAAGAAACTGCTTAAGCAGCCTCCTTTCAACAGCCAGTGCAATTCAGTGATGAAGCAAGTGTTCAAACTCTTCCTTATCTTACTGAAACTGATGAAATATTCTGTTATTTAATGGGTGATCTTTAATTTTGTTGATAATATTACAAGTGTCATGCTTGAAAAAAGTCTGAGGTTTTGGCTGCGAATTGTTGATGATGATTTGCACAATGGATTACAAACAGAGTTGGAATTTTTTTTCCATAAATGCCACTAAACTAGCATGGCAACCTGTCAAATACGGTGCTCCATCTGTTGCACAAGAAATCATGTCCCTAATTGGAAAACTTTTATCCTCAATGTACATTTTGAGTTCGTCATAGATTGATTCTCCTTTGATATTTGTTTTTAATTTTTTACAAAAGAGAATCTCTTTATAAATTTTTCCATTTTTGATAAACTATACATATGCCACTAGCAATGCCTTGTCTCTCACAGTTGACTCATCCAGTTGTATCCCAAATTCTGTTTTTCGTAGCTCTGTGCTTAGTTGATACTCAGTATCTTCACTCATTTCATCAATACGACGAGCTACAGAGTTATTACTCAGAGGAATTGATTTTAAAGTATTGATATCCATTTTGAGAACAGTGGCGAGCACATTATTAATCTTTTACCAATTGTATGAGATTTTCCACACTTTGCTATCATTTTGGAAATGTTATAAGAAGCAATGAGACTACTATCAAGGTCATTTTTGGCTTTCTTGGCAAATGACTTGAGTGTGCAATGCTTTTCAAATTCTCCTTTCATCTTCTGGAGCTGAGTAATATCATAAGTAGCCATTTCAGGGTGTCTTTTATGGAAGTGTTCCTGAAATCTTGACGGTTTCATGGCTTCGTTAGTTAGTACAGTAATACAAATAAGACATTTGGGGCATAGCTGAACTGACGGAAACAAAATAAAATCGTACTCCAGGTATGTAATATTATATTGATGCACTTTCTGTTTCTTAGCATAATTAGAATTCAAGGCTTTACCACCTTCAGACTTGTAGAGATTGCGCTGTACGTATTCATCCATCTTTAACGGGGCTAATTTTACATTAAAAAATGAATGCAAACTGGGAGTGCCTATTGGATGTTGACAATGGCAGTGAGTTGACACAGATGGATCGATGGTAATGGCATGCAAAGGAACAGCGAGTCTAAGATGAAGATGATCACAACAGTGAAAATTATGTTGACACGGATTCAGATTGGAATATGAATGTTAGTCAGGATAGAGCTGGTGTTCGGCAAGCTACTTTTATTCTGTTCTAGTTAGCATGATTGACCAATCACAAAAGGTCTCATAATCCCCAAAGATGGTTCTTGACTGCACATACGAAGCCGAGGTCACTTTGAACACCTCAAGAGGAATCCTCGGGATCAGCAGGTTTCACCATTTGGTTCTGGTCAGCACTGTATGAGATAGAGTGATACAACTCTGGTACTCAGAACCCCAACAGACACCCTAACTCTTTACCACTCACTCCCAGTGTCAAGTTGCCTGCAACTATGTATTGTACTGCCTTGGTCTCTGTTCTACAAGTCACCCAGGGCCTGCCCTGGTTTATAGAACATAGTACTGTACAGGCCCTTCAGCTAACAACGTTGTGCTGACCTTTTACCCTACTCTGTTGTCCATCTAACCCTTCCTTCCTACATAGCATTCTATTTTTCTATAATCCATGTGTCTATCTAAGAGTTTATTAAATGGCCCTGTACCACCATCCCTGGCAGCACGTTCCACACACCCAGCACTCTGTGTTAAAAAAAATTACCTCAGACATTCCCCTTCACCCCACCCCCGGCCATACTTTCCTCCAATCACCTTAAAATTATGCCCTCTCATATTACAGACAGACAGACTTTATTGATCCTGAGGGAAATTGGGTTTTGTTACAGTCACACCAACCAAGAATAGTGCAGAAATATAGCAATATAAAACCATAAATAAATAATAATAATAAGTAAATTATTCCAAGTGGAAATAAGTCCAGGACCAGCCTATTGGCTCAGGGTGTCTGACACTCCGAGGGAGAAGTTGTAAAGTTTGATGGCCACAGGTAGGAATGACTTCCTATGACGCTCAGTATTACATCTCGGTGGAATGAGTCCCTGGCTGAATGTACTCCTGTGCCTAACCAGTACATTATGGAGTGGATGGGAGACATTGTCCAAGATGGCATGCAACTTGGACAGCATCCTCTTTTCAGACACCACCGTCAGAGTCCAGTTCCACCCCCCACAACATCACTGGCCTTATGAATGAGTTTGTTAATTCTGTTGGTGTCTGCTACCCTCAGCCTGCTGCCCCAGCACACAACAGCAAACATGATAGCACTGGCCACCACAGCCTCGTAGAACATCCTCAGCATTGTCCAGCAGATGTTAAAGGCTCTCAGTCTCCTCAGGAAATAGAGACGGCTTTGACCCTTCTTATAGACAGCCTTAGTGTTCTTTGAACAGTCCAGTTTATTGTTCATTCGTATCCCCAGGTATTTGTAATCCTCCACTATGTCCACACTGTCCCCTTGGATGGAAACAGGGGTCACCAGTGCCTTAGCCCCCCTCAGGTCCACCACCAGCTCCTTAGTCTTTTTCACATTAAGCTGCAGATGATTCTGCTCACACCACGTGACAAAGTTTCCCACCGTAGCCCTGTACTCAGCCTCATCTCCCTTGCTGATGCATCCAACTATGGCAGAGTCATCAGAAAACTTCTGAAGATGGCAAGACTCTGTGCAGTAGTTGAAGTCCGAGGTGTAGATATTAGCCATTTTCACCCTGGGAAAACTTCCCAAATTGCGTCACTCCATACTTGTCTGCCATTCCTATGCCCATTTTTCCATTTGGTCTGGATTCTGACTGCTGAAATGTGGCTGAAGCAAAGTATAGTTCTGATGAGGAAGACCACAGTCTCCTTCTCTACAAACATTTGTATTTTCCACCTAGAGCTGGCTCAGGATTGGACTACCAGTGCAGTAAATTTCTATGAATCTTTTAAAATAGCAATTCCTCTAATAATTAGCAAAGTAGTGAATACATTAGCTTCACACTGGTGGATTTGCCTGTTTGCTTTTAAAGGATCAATACATTGTAAATGGAGTTTCATTCTCCTAAACAAAATACATGCCACAGGATGTTTTGTGGCATCAATGTCTCTCTGCTGTAACATAAAGGTTAACATGTTGTAGATACTGTAGTATTAGTATTTAAATACACACGTTACCCAGCTTGCCTGTGAATCAAGTTTTTTGAACAGTTTGGTCTAGCATCATTTCTGATTACCTGATTTTTTTCCCCAGTGTAATGCAAAGAGAAGCTCTTAATTTTTATTCTTTCTGACCAAAGCAAGGCCCCCCTTTGCCCTGCAGGTGGATGCAAACTGATGGCACCATTCCAAGAGGGGTTATAGAGTCATTCTGATAACATGGACAGGAGTTACCTCTCAATTGTGATCCCATTCATGGTGGGACTGTATTTCTAAAACCAGCGAGTGTACCTCCAAACCACTGTAAAGAATTCAGAAAAACTGAAGGTCAGATTAAATGTTTTCAGCAAAATCAGGGTTGTTTTGTCACATTAATTATACTGTTTTTGCTTAAGTTTTTTATTTCCAGTAGGTTTCCCTGCGTAAGAAATGTGAATATTAAGCCATGGCTATGTTGTACTCTAGGTCCGTCACTTTGAAAGTCCATACTTGGTGTACCACGAGAAAGTGAAAACCAGCCGGGTGTTTTTGCGAGACTGCAGCATGGTGTCCGTGTACCCTCTCGTGCTGTTTGGGGGAGGCCAGGTCAACGTGGAGCTCCAGAGGGGGCAGTTCATCCTCTCTCTCGATGATGGGTGGATTCGATTTGCGGCTGCCTCCCACCAGGTGAGGTTCTGGTGCAGGGTCAGTGCTGGGAGCTTCCTGTGGGCCAAGACGTTTGTTACGTGATTTCACTGCTGTGCTCAGTCTGTTTGGATGGGGGAGCGACTGCAGGCAGTTAATCAAAAAATCACGAGTTCCATCACCATCTGTGCTGGATTTGCCAACTTGGCTGATTATTGTCATAAATATTATAACTACTGTTATTACTCTTGTCCACAAATAGTGTCCAGTCCTGATGAAGGGTCTCAGCCCAAATCGTTGACTGTTTACTGTTTTCTTAGTGGCTTCCTGGACTGCTGAGTTCCTCCAGCATTTTACGTGTGTTATTACTCTTGTAATGTGCAGAGGACATCTGGTTAACAATAGGCTGTGGACTGCAACTTTCAGGAAGATCTGATGCAAGGTCAACCTCTCCATTTTACTTTAATATGGTTTTCATTAAACCTTTTTTTAATTGCATTGACATTACAGCTAGAAATTCGTACAGTTGCAAGAAAAAGTTGGTGAACCCTTTGCAGTTACCTGGTTTACTGTATTAATTACTCATTAAATGTGGTCTGATCTTCATCTAAGTCACAATAATAGACAAACACAATCTGCCTAAACTAATAGTACACAAACAACTTCATCAAAAACAACTTTCAGAGGACCTTAGAAGAAGAATTGTAGAGATGCATCTCTAAAGATCTGAGTGTTCATCAGGCCACAGTAAGAGAAATTGTGTACACATGGAGACAACTCAGTGCTGTTGCTACTCTCCCTAGGAGTGGACATCCTGCAAAGATCACACCAAGAGCACGGCATGAAATGCTGAAGGAGGTGAAAAAGAAAACAAGGGTAACAGCAAAACAACCTGCAGACACCTCTCAAACTTGCTGAAGTCTCTGTCCGTGTGGGAAGCTGTCCATCCGGGGAACAGTACTGCAGCATAAAAGCCAGGACCAACAGGCTCTGGGACAGCTTCTTCCACCAGGCCATCAGACTGATGAACTCACACTGATTTGAGTGTACTCTGTATTACATTGACTGTTCTATTTATTACAAATTATTATAATTACTATGATTAAACATGGCACATTTAGATGGAGACGTAACAAAGATTTTTACCCCTCATGTATGTGAAGGATATAAGAAATAAAGTCAGTTCAATTCACTATAAGAAAATCACTGAACAAGGATGGTGTTCATGGAAGGGACACCACAGAGGAAACCACTGCTCTCCAAAAAACACATTGCTGTATGTCTCAAGTTTGCAAAAGACCACCTAGATGTTCCACACACTTCTGGGACAATGTTCCGTGGACAGATGAGACCAAAGTTGCACTTTTTTTTAGCAAAAATGCACATTGCTATGTTTGGAGGAAAAAGGACACCAACACCAAAACCTCATCCCAACTGTGAAAGCATGGTGGGAGGAGCATCGTGGTTTGGGGCTGCTTTGCTGCCTCAGGGCCTGGACACCTTGCAATCATTGAGGAAACAATTCAAAATTGTATCAAGACATTTTACAGGAAGATATCAAGGTAGCAGTCTATCTCCTGAAGCTTAATAGAATTTGGATGATGCAACAAGACCATGATTCCTTTGTGTAGGGTAGTGGTAATGTATATTATGTATGTATAGTACAACTCTAATACAAATATGCCCCCTTTCTAACCCATATTCCTCCCCCCTCTTGTACTGTTCTCAGATTGCAGAGTTGATTCGAGGGCTTCGCTGGGAACTGGACCAGCTACTGGAGGACAAAATCAAGGAACCCACAATGAATTTGTGCACCTGCCCACGAGGGTCACTTATCATCAAGATGATTGTGAAGCTTGTAACAACCCAGTGATGGCTTGGCCAAAAAGGTGTCCTGCCAAAGTGCTGTTCAGATGCAGTGAGAACCTAACGGCCAGGGGGAGCAACTTATCCTCCTGTTGCCTCCGTAAACACTGGCAGCCAAACCTTTCTGGCCACTTCAGTTACAGATGGGTTAGTGAACTATGTGGCACAAGTACTGTGGGTAAGGATTCAGTACTTCAATCATTACATCAAGGAAATCTTCGCTGCGTCTCTTAGTAAAGGAGATCTGATGACAACCTGATTGATTGCAAGGGCAAGAGGAAGCATTATTTATTGTTCAATATAGGAATAAAAAAGGAAGCTTGAAAAATTATTGAATTATTTTTACTTTAAATGTATAAACTGATAAGCCTGAGAACTGAGATTAACTTCGTTTCCACATTGGTGAGATTTAGTTTCTATCAGAAAACTATTTGAGGCCAACCGACAATATTGCTGGCTTTAGTTTGCACACCTTTAAGTGGCTGCTACAGTCTGAGATCCTGGTTGATCAGTCAAAGTAACGCACAATAAATCGGTAGTCTTTCACTGTTACTCTGTAAACAGGGGTCGTGGGGACGAAATGGTCAGCTTTTAAATTACTTTGCTATCAAGCAAGCAACTAACTGTTCCATGTTTATGGCACTTTAATAAGCAGTGGAATATAAAATATAATTAAAAATTGGTATTGTAATATCATTACCAACCAGTGCCAGGACACTTGCAGGTGTATCAGAGGAATGATGGTGGCTAGTGGAGATGACTAGCAGCTCCAGTAACCAGGGTTCAGTCCTGACCATTTCGGAACTTGCCTGTTCTTTCTTTGATTACCTGTGTTTCCTCCGCACACTCTAGTTGTCTCCCATGTCCCAAAAGGGTTAGCAGGTTAACCAGCCACTGTTAAATGCCCTCCTATATAGATAGGTGGCAGAATCTTGGGAGGGGATGCTGAGGAAATGAAATGGGTTTAGATAATTCTATTGATGGTTGGCACTAATGAGGTGGGTCAAGGTGCATGTTCAAGTGCTGACTCCCTCATTGCCTCTTCCGTACGAACCCCACACACCAAGTTCTCACTCCCCATCAAGCACAACAAAAAAACATAACAAGAAAACAAGTCCTGAGTAAGGGTTTCAGCCCCGAACGTCAACCGTTTACTCCCCCACCCCCATAGATGCTGTCTGACTTGCTGAGTTCCTCCAGCATTTTGTGCGTAGGAGCAGGTGTAAGTCATTTGTACTAATTCCATTTTTATTTTCCCTTGACCATCAAGCACCTACCGTATTTATATTAACCCCAGTTTTATTTACCACACATTCTCATCAACTCCTCTCACCTACGCGATAAAGGAAATTTATAATGGCTGTTCAGCCGAGTACAGGTTAGTAGGTCACATGGGTGTAATTGGGCCAGAAGGGCTTGTTGGGCCAGAAGGGCTTGTTACTGTACTGTATCTCTAAAAACATTGGCGCAGCATCTTGGCCCTGAATTGTAGTGTAGTGTTCTGTGTTCTACAGTAACGCCTTGTTCTTCCGGAGATTGCTCGGAAAAAAGTCAATACGCTAAAAAAATCTTCCTAATGCAGTCAGATCCAGACTGCAAACAGGATGTTATTAGAGTAATTTTTTACCTTGAATGTGTTTAAATAAAATTTCAGCATTATAGCTGCAAAAAAAAATCTGCCTTTTAAAAGAATATATTTTCCTAGGACTTTTCACGTAGATCATAAGATAGTTTTAATTTAGCCAGAAAGGCCTACAATGCTTTCATTTGTATCATCCATTTGTGCCTTTAGTATTGAAATTTTTGCCTCTGCTTTGCTGATTTAAAAGTCCACATTTAGTGTGCTGCTCACTCTTTGCAAAGCGAACTTCATATCCATTTAACAGATATATTCAATGGCCTCTTTATTGGGTACCTCCTGCACCTAATAAACAAATTCCCCAACCCTTTCCTGTATTCCTCATTCTGACCTTTCACTTCTTCTCTCCTGCATATTACTACTCCCTGGGTCCCCTATTCCCGTTTCTCCAGTGGTCCACTCTGTCCTATCAGATTCTTCCTTCTCCAGCCCTTGACCTTTCCCACCCACCTGGCTTCATCGATCACCTTCCAGCTAGCCTCTTTCACCTACCCTCACTTTTTTATTGTGGCATCGTCCCCCCTCCTTTTCAGTCCTAAGGAAGGGTCTCGAAACTTCGACTTTTTATTCCTCTCTACAGATGCTGCCTGACCTGCTGAGTTCCTCCAGCATTTTGTGTGTTGCTCTGGATTTCCAAGTACAGAAGTTTTGGTTTCTATGATTGCTGCTGTAGCTGGACTTGTTAAAGGCCAAAATCTGTCCAAGCTAGTAAGCGCTTAAATTGTATATCTGCATTGTTAAAGTTAAGGAGGTTGGTCTATGTCTGACTTTCTAAAGCTGTCGGAACAGATATTTATCATTACACATAATTCTCAGTTTTTACTTATGAGAACTTGCTGTGTTAGTTTAAACAACTTACAACAAATCTAATAAATTTGCAGATAACCATGCTGATTTGTAACTTTGTATATTTTTTTAATGTATATTCCAAAATTCTGATTTCACTGAGCATTTGTCAACTCTATGATAACTGATTGTCAGGGTCATGCACGATTCCATTGTTCCCCAGAGGATTTAACTTGTCCTTCCTGGGGAAAAAAAGGAAAGTATGAATGAAGAGACAAGTTGTTCATATTTTAACACGAGTAAATGGAAGAGGATAGGGAGGGAGAAGGTAGAACCACTCAAGGATAAAGGGGAGAACATCTGGCTGGAGGCAGAAGACTTGAGCAAAGTCCTAAGTAAGTACTTAGGACTAAGTAAGTATTTACTGAGGAGAAGGACCTGGAGGATACTGGGAACAGTGTGGAGCATATTCATAATCTAAGGAATTTCAATATAGATAGAGAGGCAGTATTGGGTCTCTTGAGAACGCTAAGGTGAATAAATCCCCAGGTTATGAGATTGCAGGTGCTTTGACCAATATCTTTGTGTTTTCTAATCACAGGCAAGGTCTCAGAGAACTGCTTGAGTAACTAATGTTCCATTGTTCAACAAGGGAATTGGGGATAATCCTGGAAACTGTAGACTGGTGAATCTCATGTCAATGGTACAGAGGTTACTGGAGAGCATTCTTAGAGGCTGAACCAGCCTGGCTTGTTTTCTCTGGAGCGGTGTAGGTAGAGAAGACCTGAGAGAAGTTCATAAGAGACATAGACAGACAGGCAGTATCATCTCCCAGGGTCAAAACGTGTAATGCTAGAGAGCATGCATTCAAGGTGAGAAGGGAGTAAGTTCAAAGGAGATGTGTGTAGTAAGTTTTTCTTTTAAAAGTATGGGCACCTGGAATGCAACGCCAGGGTTGGTAGTGGAGGCAAACATGATAAAAGCATTTTAGACGTTCCTAGACAGGCGCTTGAATGTTCAAAGAATGGAGGGTTATCTACATATTGAGATTACTAGTCTAAGTAATTCAGCACAACATTGTTGGCTTAAGGACCTGTTCCTGTGTCATACCGTTGTAAGGTATCATTGAATAATATTTAGTATTTTATACCTCCTTTTCTATGCTCTTGCATTTTGTATTTTTTCTCAACTCTCATGCCCTGTCCTTTGGGCATTTTGGTGACTCTCTCTCTCTCTCTGCCCCTCCACTATGTGGTAAAATGAACATTTTTCCATTTTCTCTGCTGGATTTACAAGATCATTTTCCATTTTAGATTTAAGATTTGCCTGCATGCTCACAGTATTCCTTAAATTTGAGGTATTAAACAGCACTTCCCATTCTATTATAAGAATGTACTGACAAATACTTATTTTCACCCCGTCTCCTGATACAAATCCCCAAAATTCCATTTTCATAATGTACATATAACTTCTGAATCAGGCAGAATTAAACTGCGTATGGTTTCAAGTCTATAACAGTGACAAAGAAACTGTTGTCTTTGTTATATCTTTTACTAATGAACTTCAGAATGGAAGTTGTATATTTACAACAGTACCTTGTGAGATGAAAACATACAAAAACTCAACATGAGATTTTCTTCTGGACAGTTAAAAATGGTACATCGGTTTGGATGACAAGCTCATTTTGAACTTTAGTTTTACTCTGCACAGCAGCAATAAGAACTGCGTCATAATTCTGGTCTGGGGAGTATCTGCAGAAGAATGGTAAATGTTTTACAATGGAGTTGCAGATACTAAATTTACCAAAGAAACCGGTACTTTATTCATTTTTGTCACCAGCTTCAGGGTTACAGTTGATGAGGCTTTGAACTCTAGATAAGATGATTTCATTAGAGCTATTGCAGTCTTCCGCATTATATGGCGGAGAAACAGTCAACACCCCGGCCACACACAGCGTCTTATTTTGGTCCCCTTGCTCTGTAACAGGAATCCGGTTTTTCTCCAGCCAGGACTTCAGGCGGAGTTTCCGCTGTTCGAGCTCCTCGTTGCTGTAGGCCCTGCTTCCTACGGGCATGAATAAGGCCGAGAGCCTCTCAGTGGTGTTACTTTCTCCCTCACTAATCAGTTCCACCGCCTGGATCGCATGGCCCATGACGGTCGCAACAGACACCTTCTCAGCATCTACGAAGTTCACCAGAACAACACTAGAAGAAATTAAAGATCCAGTTAATCACCAAGGACACCTGACAGCAAAAGATAGACTACTATTAAAGATGCTTTATCTGAATAGAACAGTGAGTGCTGTCAGATGGTCGCCTAATGGCTGCACCATACACTGCTAAGCTAACTGTAGACACACACACACACACACACACACACACTTTTCACTGCAATAACCTAGAAACTGCCCCATGCAGAAGCACTACCTTCCTGGCAGAATATCTAGGGGTCTATTCTGTGCTCAACATATTGATGCAATCACAAAGGAAGCACGCCAGCGGCTATATTTCATTAGGAGTTGGTGGAGATCTGGAACGTCACCAAAGACTCTAGCAGCTTTCTACAAATCACTCTGACTGGTGGCATCACCAGCTAGCATGGTAGTGCCAATGCACAGGATCGGAAAAAATGCAGAGCGTTGTAAACTCAGCCAGTTCCATCATCAAGGACATCTTCAATGGGCAATGCCGCAAGAAGAGAGCATCCCTCATTAAGGACGCCCACCATGCAGAAGATGCCCTCTTCTCATTGCTATCACCGGGGAGGAGGTGCAGGAGACTGCAGACACACACTCAACCTTTTAGGAATAGCTTCTTCCCCTCCGTCACCAGATTTCTGAATGGACAATGAAACCACTTTTTATTCTTTTTGCATTATTTTTTTTTCCTTGACTTTTATGTCTTCACAGTACTGCTGCCACAAAACAACAAATTTCACAACATCAGTGCTATTAAACCCGATTCTGATTCACTTAGGAGCAAGGAGTTGGCTATCCATTCCTTTAAAATTACAACACTACCACAGCTGGTCTTCACCCTCTTCTCTTTTTTCCATCACTATTCCCATCTCTCTTGATGCCTGGTTGAATGAACAGAATTATTGAAACTCCAGGGTAAAAAAATTCCAAAGGTTCACCGTCCTCTGAATGGAGAATTTCTCCATGTTGTAACTGCCCCTTGTTCCCAAACTATGCCCTGTGGTTCTAGATTCCACAGTCCCTAGCTAGTTTTGATGAGATCTCCTGTAAGCCTTCTAAACATCAAAGAATACAGTACTACTCTATCCAATCTATCTTCAAAGGGCAAACCAGTCCAGTCATATCTGGAACCAGTCAGGTGAACGTAAGGTAAATATGTCCTTTCTTGGGCAAGGGGCAAAAACTGTTGCTCTCCTTGCATCATGTTCTGTGAAATAGCAATAAAACTTGTAAAGACCTATAATCAAAACTTAAAAAGCTAATGTAACACTGGACTGCTTTCAATACCTGCACACTGGCCTTAACAGACAAGTGTACAACCACTGCTGGAGACTGTACCACCGATTGCTGGGCATTGTTGCTCAGGGTCTTGGACCACATCGGTTTATTTTTGCGAGTGAATATGCTTCTTTACTCAATATTTTGAATTAAGTTACTAGCTATTTTTGAATGTTTGTTTGCTATTTTGAATATTTTGCTCCTTGGCCCCAGAGGAACACTGTCTCATTCAGCTGTATCTGTGTATGGTTTGAATGATAATTAAACTTGATTTGATTTGACTTGGGTTCCCTTGACACTACCCAATTATCAGTTAACAATTACTTTACTTTTCGATTAATATGCAATGTGAAAAATCACTTTTTTTTACGTTTGTATTCCATCTCAAGTTTGTCATTCAACTGTACACATGTACGTGGCCAAATAAGACAATATTCCTCTGGATCAAGGTGCACGACACAGAATGAATGAATAACTAACACACACACACACGCGCACACACGCACCCCCCCCCCCAAATAAATTAACAAAATATATTCCAGAATATTGGAATTTAAGGTGCAGTCAGGACACAAGTTAGGAAAGTGAACAGTATAATGTTACTGGCGCTTTCTGAGTGATGAGACCTGGGCAGTGGCAGAGAGTTCAGTAGTCTCGTGGCCTGGGGGTAGAAGCTGTTTCCTAACAGTCCATCTGCCAGGTCTCAAACTTTTGCTACATCCCAGTCAGGACAAGTGCTAGTAAGCCAAGGGACAATAAGGTAGGCGTATATAAATGTAAGGTAGTTCAGAAGAAATTCAGGAGAGAAAATATATATATAAAACAAATTCATGTAAGGGGAAGCTAGTCAAATGCACAAGGAAGAAACAAATATGGAGCAACAGTCACAAAGTTCGATGGGGAAAGGGACAGTGCAGTAGCATAGCAGTTAGTGTCACGCTTTGGGTAAAAATGTAGATGGGTGGGTTAGTAAGTTTGCAGATTGGTGGAGTTGTGGATCGTGTAGAAGACTGGCAAAGAATGCAGCATGATATAGATCAGATGCAGATATGAGCTGAGAAATGGCAGATGGAGTTTATCCCAGGTAAATGTGAGGTGTTGCATTTCAGTAGGGCAAATGCTAAGCAGAGAAATCTTGGGGTCCAAGTTCAAAGCTCCTGGAAAGTGGCTACACAGGTCGATAGGGTGGTTAAGAAGGCTTACGGAATGCTTGCTTTTATTAGTTGAGGCATTGAGTTCAAAAGTCAAGGTTATGTTGCAACTTCATAAAACTCTGGTTAGGTCACATCAGGAGCATTGCATGCAGTCTGATCGCCCCACTGTAGAGAGGATGTTGAAGCTTTAAACAGGGTGTAGAAGAGGTTTACCAGGATGCTGCCTGGTTTAGAGAGCATGTGCTCTCACGAGAGGCTCAACAGACTCGGGTTGTTTTCTCTGGAGTGGTGGAGTCTGAGGGGAGATCTGACAGAGATTATGAGAGGCGTGGACAGCATCTCTTTGCCAGGGTTGAAATGTCTAATACCAGAGGGCATGTATTGAGGATGTGAGGGGTAAGGTTTTTACTCAGAGAGTGGTGGAGTCTGAGGGGAGATCTGACAGAGATTATGAGAGACATAGACAGAGTGGACAGGGAGAATCCTTTTCCCAGGGTTGAAACATCTAATACCAGAGGACATGCATTGAAGGTGAGAGGATGTGAGGGGTAAGGTTTTTACTCAGAGTGGTGGATGTCTGGAATGTGCTGCCTGGTATGGTGGTAGAGGTAAATACATTTGAGGCTTTTAAGATAAGTTCAGATAGGCAGATGAATGTGAGAAAGATGGAGGGATTAGTTGGGGGGGGGGTTTCATGTAGTTTTTAGCTGGTTGGGCACAAATTGTGGGCAGAGGGCCTGCTCCTGTGCGATGTGTGTTTTTTTTATTAAACAAAATATACTTCATTCCAAAAAAAAATTATATACAATAACCATTCAAAGACTTTCAATTCTTTACAGTTGGTACCATTACTGTCTTTACATTTTCAAAGTTCAAACGTTTTGCCACCCATGTGGCACTCTGTTCTTTCATATTTACATTCAGGGGGTTCATCGCCCGCTCTGTCTGTAGGAAGTTCGTACAGCTCTCCCTGTGGGTTTCCTCACACATTTCAATTAGGGCTAGTAAGTCGTGGACGAGCAATACATCTCACACTATGTTTCAATGTACGTGACAAATAAACTCAAAACGCGGTGCTAGAAACATTATGAAACTTGTGGACTGTCCAGCACAATCTTCGCTGATTTGACTTGACACAAATGATGGACTTCACTGAATGTTTTGATGTACGTGTAACAAATAAAGCTAATCTTTATCTTTATTTTCAATTACCTTCCTGATACTGGATCAACCGTGAAGACCCAGCCCTGGTAAGTGTTCTTTTCATCCGCAGTAACTTTCACTTCTTTATTTAGATATTTCTCCCATTCTAAGGGTTTCTTTGTCTTCCATTCATTCATATTTACCAGACAATAATACCTCAAATCTATAAAGATGCAAACAGATACAAATCAAACATTTTATTCTTCAAAGCAAAACATGAGGTATTTTTGTGCTGCAGTATTAGAAACCAGCTTGGGATATATTTAACACAATATTGTAAGGCCAGACACAAAATAACCCAGAGTTACACTCAGTGGCCACATTATTAGGTACACCTGCTCGTTAATGCAAATATCTAATCAGCCAATCATGTGGCAGCAACTCAATGTGCTAAAGCATGCAGACATGGTCAAGAGGTTCAGTTGTTGTTCAGACCAAACATCAGAATGGGGAAGGAAATGTGATCTAAGTGACTTTGACCGTGGAATGATTGTTTGTGCCAGATGGGGTGGTTTGAGTATCTCAGAAACTGCTGATCTCCTGGGATTTACATGTACAATGGTGCAAAAACAAAGAACATCGAGTGAGCAGCAGTTCTGTAGGCAAGAACACCTTGTTAATGAGAGAGCTTTGTCCCACTGAGGCAGAGTAAAGGTGATAGGGTGATGGATCTATGGTTGCCAAGAAATGTGGAACATCTTGTCGAGAGGAAGAAAAAAGCTGATGGTTTAGGAAGCACGGATCAGACGGCAGTTACAAGATAGGAAGGAGCTGAAGCACAGATTTAGGAGAGCATGAAGTGGCCTTGGTAATAGGATTAAGGAAACACCCAAAGTGCTCTGCACATACGTGAACAACAGGACGATGACTAGAGTGAGAGTAGGACTCATCAGGGACAAAAAAGGGAACATGTCCCTGGAGTCAGAGGAGGTAGGGGAGGTCCTTAATGATGCTTTGCTTCAGTATTCACCAATGAGAGGGACAGCATGATAGGCTAGAACATGTCAATTTTAAGAAAGGATTTGCTGTAACTTTTGAACAGGATATACCCCAGGAAGTGTGAGAAGAGATTGCTATGGCTTTGGCGAAGATCTTTGTGTCCTCACTGGCCACAGGAGTAATACCAGATTGGAGGGTGGTGAATGTTCACAAAGAAATAGTGATGATCCCGGGAATTATAGACCAGTGAGTCTTACAGCAGTGGCGGAGAAAATTCTTAGAGACAGGAATGACCAGCATTTGGAGAAGCCTAGCCTGGTTAGAGATAGTCAGCATGACTTTATGAGAGGTAGCTCATGCCTCACAAACCTGACTGAATTTCTTGAGGATGTGAAAAAACACACTGATGAGCATAGAGAATTGGATGTTGTGTGTATGGATTTTAGTAAGGCTTTTCGTAAGGTTCCCATGATAGGCTCAGTCAGACGTGGGATCCAGGGAAATTTGACTCTGTGGATTCAGAATGGACTTGCCCACAGAATACAGAGGGTGGTAGTAGATGGAATGCATTCTGCCTGGAGATCAGTGACCAGTGGTGTTCAACAGGGCTCCGTTCTGGGATTCCTGCTCTTTGTGATGTTTATAAATAACTTGTATGAGGAAGTGGAAAGATGGGTTAGCAATTTTGCAGATGACACCAAGTTTGGTGAAGTTATAGATAATGTAGAAGGTTACTGTAGACATTGACAGGATGCAGAGCTGGGCTGAGAAGTGGCAAGTGGAGTTCTGCCCAGAAAAGTGTAGAGAATTACATTGGAAGGTCAAATTTGAAGGGAGAATACATGGTTAATGACAGCGTGGAGGAACAGAGGAATCTTGGGATCCATGGCCTCCCCCAGGAAAAATATATTGTCTGTCCAGTCTCTCTATGCCCCTCATAAGCCTCTATCAGATCTCCCCTCAGCCTCTGCAGCTCCTGAGAAAACCTTTCTAATCAAGGGAATCAGCATATTTTCCCGATTTGACTCTTTAACCAGAACCTTTCTGGGTGCAGACTAACCCTGTCCCATGGAGATTTTTTAAATAGCTTCCCTATCATTAATATTATTCCAACCCCAGAAGAGGAATGAATTTTCCCCGGTCTAGGAGCGTCCAAAAATAGGCAGAGCTTTAAAGTGGGGGGGGGGGGGGTAGAAGAGAGAGATTTAAAAGGGAAGCAACTTTTTCCACAAACGATTGTGAATATATGGAACAGTTTGCCAGAAGAAGTGTTTGGGGCAGAGACAAGAACAACATTTAAAACATTTGGACAGGTGCATGGCTATGAGTGATTGGATATGGGACAAAAGCAGGCAAGGTCGGCAACTTGGTCAACGCGGACGAGTTGTATCGCAGGGTCTCAGATCTATAATAAAAAAATACATGCAAGTGGAACTGCTTTTCGTCTAGGATCAAGTGATGAGCTCTGCGGCATTTAATGCAGACACAGTTCCATAGGAGCCGCTCTGTGCAGGATTGTGGGCGCGGAGTGCCCAGGGTGGGAGGTATGAACCCCCGAACACCTCGGGCAGCTGTTTGCACGGCAGTTACACCTCGTCCAGCACCCACAGCCATTCAACCGTCGGGCCGTGACCCACCTCCTCCCAGTTCCCCGGACCTGCTTCGCCCGCAGCATCTCCACTCACCCCGCTCTGGCGCTCCGCTATCGTCGTCACCTCACCACCACCACCGGCGCTCCGCAATGACGTTCAACGCGATGATGTTGCCTGACGTGGTGACGTACACGGAAGCGTGTGGCCGGACCTCGGGTCGCGTTAACTGGGAGGTCCCGAAATCCGAGGGGCGCCCCGGGGTTGGTTCTCCCGCCCTCAGGAGCTGCCCCGTGACCGTGAAAAGGAGGAATACGTCCCGGTCGGTCTGATGTCCGAAACTGATCGACCCTTTCCTCCAGGCTCCAACATCTACTCAACTCGCCCACCCCCGCTGGAATGGCCTCGATGGGCCGAATGGCCTGGTTCTGCTCCTATGTCTGATGAAATGTGAAGCCTGACTCTAGATTGGGTCAATGCGGGGATTCAGTGACTCGGCTCCCATATCAGTAAACTCGGCCTGGAGTTGGATTTCAGGCTTGAAAGATACACTGAACATAGAAGCTCACATATGCCGAACACAGGGGTTGACCAAACACGATTAACGGTTTCCTTTTCTATACTTTCCTCCTAGTTTGCCGAAGGGGTAAATAAGAATAGTAGCTTTGCAGTCGGTTTCTACTGGGTTGTTACACATAAAGAGCTGCAGGAACTGAGCGAGTCAGGCAACATCCGTGGAGGAAAATGTCAGTCGACATTTTGAATCGACACCCTATATCTCGACCCCATTGTCCATTTCCCTCTCTAGATGCTGCCTGCCCCGCTGAGTTCCTCCAGCGCTTTGTGTGTTGTTCCTGGTTCCAGTCTCTTGTGTTTCCATTCTACTGCATTGTAACTGTATGGGCAGTTACACTCATTACAAGTATCTGCTTCATTTTCAGCCCAGACTTCCACACGGATTGAAAGAAGCCATTCAGCCCATGAGCTATATGCTAGCTCACAGAACAATCCTATTCCATTATCAAAGAATTGATTGTGGACTTCAGGAAGAGGAGGTCAGGAAAACAAATGCCTTATTGAGGGGTCAGCAGTGGAAAGGAGGAGCAGTTTTGGGTTCTTCGCGTTGGGATTATCTTCCTGAGTTGTGAAGAAAGGTCTCTGGCCAAAACGTCAACTATTTATTCCTCTCCGTGGACGCTGCCTGACCTGTTGAGTTTCTCTAGCATTTTGTCAGGGTGTTACTCTTTTTTTCAGCATCTCTTGTGTATTAAATGCCTCTTATTTATGGGGAGATTGGGAAGTGTTGATGCTCAAGTGAGTTTCTATTCTTATTCTCCAGTCACTGAAATCTATGAAACTAAAACGTAGAAACATAGAAAACCAACAGCACAATACAGGCCCTTCGGCCCACAACACAGTGCTGTGCCGAACCTGTACTTAATTCAGAAATTACCTAGGTTTACCCATAGCCCTCTAACACCTTAAAACTATGCCCTCTCGTGTTTGCTATTTCAGCCCTGGGAAAAAGCCTCTGACTATCCACACGATCAATGCCTCTCATCATCTTGTACAACTCTGTCAGGTCTCATCCTCCGTCGCTCCGTCCGGAGAAAAGACCAAATTCACTCAACCTATTCTCATAAGGCATGCTCCCCAATCCAGTAAACATGCTTGTAAATCTCCTCTGCACCCTTTCTATGGTTTCCACATCCTTCCTGGAGTGAGGTGACCAGAAATGAGCACAGTTCTCCAAGTGGGATCTGACCAGGGTCCTATATACCTGTAACATTACCTCTCAGCTCCAAAACTCAATCCCATGGTTGATGAAGGCTAATATACCGTATGCTTTCTTAACCACAGAGTCAACCTGCGCAGCAGCTTTGAGCGTCCTATGGACTCTGACCCCAAGATCCCTCTGATCCTCCACACTGCCAAGAGTCTTACCATTAATACTATATTCTATTATATTTGACCTACCAAATGAATCACCTTACACTTATCTGGGTCTTACTCCATCTGTCGATGTCCCGCTGTAACCTCTGACAGCCCTCCACGCTATCCACAACACCCCCAACCTTTGTGTCATCAGCAAATTTACTAACCCATCCCTCCACTTCCTCATCCAAGTCATTTATAGAACGCAGTTGGCAATTAAGAAAGTAAGTGGTATATTGGTCTTTAATGTAAAAGGTTTCAGTTGATACATGGGAATCTGAAGTAATTCCCTGTAGTATACAAAATCCAACTTGAAAAAGATATCTCCATTCCATAATTATTTGGAGTATGGGTGTTTGTCGATGGGAGCTGTGATGGAGTAGGTGGTAGGTAGATTGTGGAACTTTTCATCTGAATTAACAAGAGGTTTTGAAATGCTAATCAAAAATAAACACTGATGGATGATAGTTATGCATTAGTTTGCTCTGAATAGTGGTTGATTGGAATTCCAAGGCTTGACGGAGTGGATATAGGGTAGGAATTGGTGGTGAGCATAGACGTGGCAGGCCAAGGTGTTCGGTGCTGTTTGACTCCATGGATGACGGCTAACACGAGGAGAGGCACAAGGTCCAAGGTTACTGTGGCTGTGCCTCTGCTCCTCTTCCTCCTCTTGACAGCAGCCAAGACTTCATTAGTGAAGAAAAACTCTTGACACTGAACAAACGCGTGAGTGTAATGATTCTTACTTTGCAGTGATGCACAAACAAAATGGTCCTCCCAGTCAACAGTCAACCACTCCTCCTATCATCTCACTGCGTGTTGTAAAAAAGTGACCTCGGCATTCTACAAGTCTTAAGAGTGCACAATATACGAGCTGTCTTGATAACAATTTATTCTCACCTTCTTGAAAAAGGTTTTCTTCAATGTTAATGCTTGAATTGTTAATTGTCTTGCTGAATTTTCTTGTGCTCGTATAATTTCAAAAGTCCTGCACACAGATAACTGTATTGCTCGAGTGTTGCTGCCTTGAGGAGGAACGGGAGATAACAGATTTGTTGCTTCCGGTTCTCATTCAATTCACTAACTTTTTGTTGTGCCAAATGCAGGTCTTCTCGGCCCCCATCCAGCTGAAATGACCTCAATATTCCCTTTGACCTTTGAAGATGAATAGGTCAGCAGCTTGAGATAAGGAGTTTTCCTTCTACTAAACTAGATTTCCTTAACTAAATAATTTGTAAAAATTCAATTGGCCCTATTATTTTAGATTTCCAGACTCTCAGAGTTCTTGTTTACACAGTGACATGGTGAATGGAAGTGCTGCTTTACAATTCCAGCAACGTGGGCTCTGTGCTGACCTCGGGCGCTCCTGTGGGGAGTTTACATAGTCCCCTTTGGAGACCATGTTAACCATCAAGCACTAAACCTACACTAATCCCAATTTTCATTCTCCCCATATTCTCATCAGCTCTCCTCAGATTCTGCCCTCATCTGTAATGTACACTGGCCAACAAATCTACCAATCTGCACATCCTTGGCATGTGGGAGGAAAACCTGACGGTTGGTGGGACAGGTATTGTTGAGGAAGTAGAGAGTCTGCAGAAAGATTTGGATACGCTTGGCAGAGGATGGTGCTCGGAGAATCTGTGCCAGAGGGGATGGTCGTCGGCTCGGAGGTTCGACGGACTCAGGTCGCTTTCACTGTGTGCTGTGTCTGCGAGGCTGAGTCAGGCGGCACCGTGGAAGTTCATAGCGGGGGTATTCCCTTCTGCCGCCGGCGTGGGATGGCGAGTCTGTCGGGACCCTGGGGACTTGTGGAAACTGTGTGGTGATTTCTTTTGAACTTACAGTCCTTTAACATCTTGGACTATTTTTACTGTGCCCATAGTCTGTTTTTTTTAATTAATTATGCTATTGTTTGCACTGTTGTAACTATATGTTGTAATTATGTGGTTTTGTGCAGGTCTTGTAGTTTTAGTTTTTGGTCTTGTTTGTCTGGTGGATTTGGAGCTCCTTTCCGGGGAACGCGCTAGACGGTAGCGCGATATTAATACGCAGCAGTCTCTCCGGACTCTGGACTGGGGATTGCCAAACATTACATGGATTTTCTGGTGTAGTCTGTTTTGTCATATGCTTTTGTGATATTATTCTGGGGGAACATTGTCTCATTTTTTAACTGCATTGCGTTTGTGGTTTCTAAATGACAAATAAACTGAATCTGAATCTGAATCTGATAGGCTGGCAGAATCGGCAAAGAATTGCCAAGTGGAATACAAAGTAGGCACACGCATATGCATTTTTGTAGAAGGGATAAAGACATAATCTGCTTTCTAATCGGGGAGAAAATTCAGAAATCAGAGATGCAAAAGGACTTAGGAGTCCTAGTGCAGGATTCCATAAGGGCTAACTTGTAAGACGGATCAGTATTAATAAAGGCAAATGCAATGTTAGCATTCATTACAAGAGGACTAGAATATGGAAGCAAGAATGTAATGCGGAGGCTTTGGTCAGACTGCACTTGGAGTACTGTGAGCAGTTTTGTGCTCCTTATGTGCTGGCATTGGAGAGGGTCCAGAGGAAGTTTACATGAATGATCCTGGGAATGAAAGGGTTCATGTATGAGGAGTGACTAATGACTCTGGAGTTTAGAAGAACGAGAGGGAATCGCATTGAAATACATCAAATATTGAAAGGTTTGGATAGAGTGGACGTGGAGAGGATGTTTCCAATAGTGGGAGAGTCAAGGAACAGTGGGCATAGCCTCAGAATACAAACACGTCCCTTGAGAGCAGAAATGAGGAGGAATTTCATTAGGCAGAGGAGGGTGGTGAATCTGTGGAATTCATTGCCACAGATGTTAATAACAAACACAAGATTTCCTTGTATTTAGTTGCAGCTGAACCAGAAGCCAATTTTTTTTAAGCACAAAATATGAGTAACCGCTTGGTGAGCTGGTCTCTTTCTGCCCATGACTGATGGAGAGTGGGAGATTAAACCCGGCTGCAGAGGGGCTCTGCTTCACTGAAACCAACACTGTAATGTGAAAATACCCTGCGTTCAAATTCTGCGATGGTCCTGAATGAAGTACAATTGAATGAGGATTCAAACCATGGATATTATCTACATCAGTGGTTCCCAAACTTGGCCCCCAGCGCCCCCCTCTCCCTTTCCGGCCATTACATAAAAGCTATAAAGAATTTGGATTTAGTGAAAGAAAGAAGGAACTGCAAATTCAAAGCAGTGACAAATAATTGGGAAAAAGATTATTCAAATCTATTTAAAGCTACAAATAAAGTTGCTAACATGAGAAAGTCAGCAGACGCCGGAATCGAAGTAGTGCACACAAAATGGTGGAGGAACTCAGCAGGTGAGGCTGCGTCTCCGGAAATGAATAAACAGTCGATGTTTCGGGCCGAGACCCTTCTTCAGGACTGGAAAGGCAGGGGGAAGATGCTAGAATAAAAAGGTGGGGGAGGGGAAGGAGGATAGATAGAAGGTGATAGGTGAAGCCAGGTGGGTAGGAAAGGTAAAGGGCTGGAGAGGAATAAAATTGTTTATTTAATTACAGTAAAAACAATCTTTGTCAATGTTTTTAGAGTGTACATTAGCAGCCCAACTGTTCACTGTTCCATTGCTTTTTCACCTTTCACTGAGATGGGTGGGTTTGATGCCATGAGATCTGCTTCTCAACGTCAGGCTGAAGGTCAGTGTGGAGTCTCAGATCTCCATGGTCAGTAACTTGCAAGATGTTTGTTACCCTTGAAAGAAGTTGGGTGACTGCACACTCCACTAAATATGATTCTAGAACATCTATAAAGACCGCCCTGACCTTTTTCCACAATGCAGGATACTGCTCAGAGATTCCTTCCTGCGACCAAAAGTCTTGATGTGACTTTTTGAACCTGGGCTTCAGCTCAAAGTAATTTTGTAGTGAGATCAGCTCTTCCTCCACCCTTCCTGTTAATTCCTCATTACAGGTGGTCAGGAATAGAACAATTGAAGATCAAACGTTTATAATAAGTAATTCATTTCTTAGATTAAACCTGCAATCCCTCAGCTGCCTCACTTGCTACGGAGCGACCCCCCCCCCCCACCCTCTCAGAAACTCCCACCACCCCCAGAGGGTGATATTGCCCACTTTGGGAACCGCTGATCTACATGATAAGCAATGTTGTGTCTACTTGTCTAAATATCTTGTATGTTTCCTGTAACTGTCTTTTCTACCATGATATAAAACTAAACTTTCCGAACTTTCCTTTCAGCTGATGTACGGTGCAGAATCAATGTCTGACCTTCACTGGAGATTAGACTTAAACTTATGAAATAGGAAAGAAACGAAAGGAAGTGCAGCGCAATGTAACAAAAAGAAATTGTTTGATTGTATTCCCTTTTGTGTTTGCACATGGACACTTCCGTGGAAGCGATATAGACTATACAGGATGCAGTCGCTGAAAGTTCTCCTGGTGTTATGGTAAGTTGAATGTGTTGAACTCAGATCTAACCCAAAAGGAAAATTGCAAGAGAGTGCGGCGTTGGATGTAACGCAGAAACGTTGCTGTACTAGTAGTGAAATGCCCTGGGAAAGGTTTCACTGCTAGCTGCTGAATGTAATATGAGGGTTCAAATGTGTTTTTTTTTAACTCCACAGTTCACAAGAACTTAGTAAACTTAAAGTTTCATATTTGGTGGAATCAATAGATTTGGCTAAAATATAAATATTATCCAGTTTCATCTCACTCAGAAATACCTTGCATCATTTAATTTATGCTGAGAGAGAAAGAGAATTGCTTTGCATTTAAGATTTGAAAGACAACAAGTGAATCCATAGAGAAAATCCCAGAAGGGTGTCAAAAAAGCACTGATTTTGGTCTCACTCACATACTCCCTGAATCTGCTCGGTTATGTGATCGTTTTTGTTGTTTGCCTGTAGCCAGTACATCCTGAATGGTATCTGTTGTCATGGGAATAAGCGGGTCATTTCCTGCTGTTAAGTTGCTGTCCTGTGATTATTTAATTTTTTGCTGTGTTTGCTACATTCTTATCATGTTCTGTGACCCTTTAGAGGGTTAGCTATAAGCTTGCTGCGAGATTTAGTATCTGCCCCTACTCTCTGAGCTTTGGCCTCCAGAAGAGACCCCTGCCAATTCATGGGAAAGGTACCAATGAGCCGATCCTCACCCTAATATAGTCACTTCATTCACGTGTAACCACTTGCCATATCTCTTAAAAAAACGGAGCTGTAGATGATGGAAGTAAAATTGGTGGCCACTTTATTAGGTATATTGTATACCTGCTAATTAATGCAACTATCTAATCAAGTGGCAGTAACTCAATGCATAAAAGCATGCAGACATGGTCAAGAGGTTCAGTTGTTGTTCAGACCTAATTTTGGAATGGGGATGATTTTGGCTGTGGAATGATTGTTGGTGCCAGATGGGGTGGTTTGAGTATCTCAGAAACTGCTGATCTGGGATTTTCACACATGGCAGTCTCTAGACCTTACAGAGAATGGTGCAAAAAACAAAGAACATCCAGTGAATGGCAATTCTGTGGGTGAAAATGCCTTATTAATGAGAGAAGTCAGAAGAAAATAGCCAGACTACTTCAAGCTTACAGTAAGGCAGAAAACATCTCAAGTAACCATGGATTTCAAGTAACCATAAAACTTTGAAGTGGATGGGCTTCAGCAGTAGAAAACTATGAAAATAAATCAGTGTGTAAATGCCAAAGTTATGATAAAACTTCATTTCTTTAGACGAGGTTAAACATTTCCATTACCGCACACACAAAGGAAATTCAATCATCTGTTAAGATATTTATCTTCAATATTAGTACACTGGAATTACTGTGAGGACTGATTCTGAATGCAGACATGGGGTTGGTAAAAATACATACTTTTCCTGCTGTTAGTGTGCCAGGACTTGACTAGTGTTTTGTTCCACGGAGACTGTTATTAGTCTGACAGAGTCCCTAAAAATGGCAACGCCCTTTTCAATCTTTTCACTACAGAATCTTCATTTGTTTATTTGTAAGTAGATTGTATAACATTAGAAAACATAGATCACAGAAAACCTTCAGCCCACAAAGTTGTGCTGAATACGTCCCTACCTTAGAAATTACTAGGCTTACCCATAGCCCTCTATTTTTCTAAGCTCCATGTACCTATCTAAAAGTCTCTTAAAAGACCCTATCGTATCCGCCTCCACCACCATTGCCGGCAGCCCATTCCACGCACTCACCACTCTCTGTGTAAAAAAACTTACCCTTGATATCTCTTTACCTACCTCCAAGCACCTTAAACCTGTGTCCTCCTGTGGCAACCATTTCAGCCCTGGCAAATACTGGGAACATAGTAGTACGCATAATTGAAATACTCATTTAGTTATATCAATGAAATAGATTTTGTTCTGAGTTTTGTGGTCATACTGTACCGTGCATTAGAGCAATTTAACTCAAATGTCAATCATTCTTCAAGATATCGCAATGTCACGTAAATCCCTCCCCCTCTCTTCTCCCTTCTGTTCCGCCACTCTACCCCTCCATGTTTCCCCATCCCCACTTACCCCCCATTTTCAGACAAACTTTTAACCTGCATGTGATGTTTTCTAAAGTTCACATTGTAGTTTACAGTCTGATGTCTTCTCCAAAGTCATCTCACCAAGGAAGGCTTCAGCCAATCGACAAGGCAGACATCTATCATTTTGTTCTGGCCACAGTTGACTTCAGTTCTCAATGGTCCATTGCCTAGTCTATTCCAATAAATAGGTTCAGAACTTATTAAAATATCCATAATTTCCTTAAATGCTATATCCGGGAGTAAGTTAATTCTCATAAAGTCTCCTGAGGACAAATTAGAATTTAGAAGATGTGCTGCAGATGCTGAAAGTCCAGAGCAACACACACAAATGTTGCAGGAACTCAAGCAGGTCAGGCAGCATCTATGGAGAGGAATAAATAGTTGATGTTTTGGGCAGAGACTCTTCATAAGGTATCCAAGTTAGAATCTTCTAAACCACACAATGAAAATTGACAGAATTCCATGTGCAAACAAAAACAACGTGTGGTCACAGAGCAGGTTAGAGAAACAGAACAAACTGGGCTGCTGCTCCTTCCTGTCTTACACAATCCTCCACCTTCAACTTTATGCCTTCCCGGAGTGACACACCGAGGACATCTTCAAAAGGCGATGCCTCAAAAAGGCAGCATCTAACATTAAGGACCCCCCCCCCCCCATCACCCAGGACATGCCCTCTTCTCATTGCTACCATCAAGGAGGAGGTACAGGAGTCTGAAGACACACTCTCAATGTTTTAGAAGCAGCTTCTTCCTCTCCGCCATGAGATTTCAATGTACCTAAGAACTCGGTATTTTTTGCTCTCTTTTGTGCACTATTTATTTATTTTATATATATATATCTATAGGGATGGGGAACGAGTGCCGCACTATGTCAATTAATGCTCAGATGAGGCAATCCATATACCTGTTGTAAATTTTTATAACAGTCGAAAAAGGAGGCCGTTCACCTCGTCAGAAATATCCCAGGTCTCTGGAAGAGAAATCTCTGCTCCCACCCATTGCCCAGCCTGTTCACTGTAACTTTGTGATTCTCCTTCTCCCTCAAGTTCCTTGTTCAAAACAACAATTGACTCCATTCTGTCCACTCTCAGCCATGGGACCCCAGGTGCTGGCTACTCGAGGTGTGAAACATGTCCTTCTTTCACCCTTGCCTTCTTCTAATTACTTTTAGGTTATGTTCTCTGGTTCTGGACTCCTCCACCAATGAGACAGTTTCTCGTTCCTCATTCTAAATCATTCATAATTTTGACCACTTCTGTCAAGCCATCTCTCAGCCTAATGAAAATCACAAGGCTGTAGACTTGGAAATCTGTAATTTTAAAAAAAAGTACTAGAAACACTCAGTAAATCAGGCTGCTTCCGTGGAGAGAGAACTTTTTAACCTTCCCTGCTCTAAAGTTAACCTCTCAGCTCCCCACTTGAGTCAACACCTCCTCGCTGATACCATTCTGTAAGATATTTTCTGCTTCTATTTTTACTAACTTTACACAAACAAGGGAAATACTTAGTAGCCCTCTACTTCCATGGTACCTTTGAGCCAATAAATAGAGTTTAATAAGCCACAAAGAAGTCCCTTTAGGATTTGAACACAACAAAGCAACTATTGACCAGCTGTGTATGTGTCAAACACAAGACTTTGAACAAAATAATGCAATATTTCAAATGACAGCCTTGTGAAACTCAGAAAGCTGCAGACTTGGACATCTGTCATAAAAAAGTGCTAGAAACCCCCAGCAGATCAGGGAGCTTCTGCAGAGAGAGAAACGAGGAACTTTTCATTGAAACAATTCTAGAAATTTAATGTGTTCCATTCTGTTGTCACTGCAGACCGGTTTTTAACTGCACAAATACTGATTAAGTTACTTACAGGGCACCTTTGTGGAGTTCCTGGTAATCTCAAAATTTTCAAATTGACAGTATGTAATTGAAAAGAACTGCAGCAGAATTCCTTTGTGATCTGACTCAAGCACGTTGCTGATTTCTTTTTAAGTGTACATTTACACTCACAGGCTTGGCAAATGTGTTGCAGGTGCATTCTACAGGACCATCTGAACAACCAGTGGTTGTTCTATACAGGAAACTCAGCAATAATCTAGGGTTACAGAAATGAAGTATACTAACTCAGTTTCTAATTACGCAATCTCCTGATTTATTGGGAAATCACAACATTTTATGCATTAAGAGCGTATTTGGAAGAAAATTATTAAAATAAATATAACTTTTGTCATACATTGTTACATTTTAAACTTGATGTAACAGGAGTACAGCAGAACAGTAGAATTACCACAATGTTCTGTTTCCAACAACAGAAGTATTAATCTCAGTCAATTCTCACTTCTCCAAATCATAAGAACATGTATTCCAAATGCTATATTATCAGATAAAAACATCAAATCTCTGTTGTCAAAACTTGAAAAAAAAACTCTAGAATTGTAATTATAACACAACTTCTGAATTAAATTCTAAACACTATGTGGTACTTAAGTGTTGGAACACAAAGAAAAAACAATCGTTTAGTGTAAATGATTGTTTTTTTTACCAATCTTCCGATGAACTTTATAACTTTCAACTTTCCTGAAATGTATTAGTAAAAGATTTTCTTCCTATAGCTTATATTGAGAATGTAATAAAGTCAGCTTTCACTGGACCTTTGGCTATCAATGCAGTTCCTGCTAATAAAGTCAACAGCACAAGGCAAAAGCATCTTATCACATCCTGGCTACATCATTAAAAGCAGCTCCTCTTCATTTGAATTGGTTCCACGTCCATTCCGCCAAGCCGAAAGCAATGAGTTTGGGCGAGTCTGTGAAGTTTGTACTTTCTTCTCAAGAAGTCTTATAATTCGAAGTGAGCCAGGTCAGCCCCTCATAAAGTCCATCGCCAGTGGTTGCTGAGGAAGGTTGAACATACCAGTTGCGATCTCTTATCCTGGTCAGTCCCAGTTTTTCTTGGATCTCGTGAGGTTTCATGGCCTCGGGCAGGTCTTGCTTATTTGCAAATACCAGAATGATGGCGTCGCGCATTTCTCTGTCATTGATGATGCGGTAGAGCTCTTGCCTGGCTTCGTCAATGCGGTCTCGGTCAGCGCAGTCCACCACGAAGATCAGCCCCTGGGTGCCTGTGTAGTAGTGCCTCCACAGGGGTCGGATCTTGTCCTGGCCACCCACATCCCAGATGTTGAACTTTACATTCCGGTATGTCACTGTCTCCACGTTAAAACCTACGGTGGGGATGGTGGTGGTGGGCTGTCCCAGTTTGAGTTTGTATAGGACAGTGGTCTTCCCAGCTGCGTCCAGGCCTAGCATCAGAATCCGCATTTCTTTGTTTCCAAAAATCTTTGACAGGAATTTACCCATTTTTTTCAATCAACATCAAGTACGATCCTGGAAACAACAAGTTAAACTTTAACAGAGTATCCACACCCTCAGGAAATAAACTTAAAACTACCAGTCTTGTCAGAAATATTTGTTGGATTGAAAAAAACAAAAGGAACCTGTTCCAGGGGAGGTTTCCCAGCTGCAGCAAAGGCAACGGTGAAGAAAGACTTCTTGCTGTTCTGTCACTTCCTTCTAGTTTGTCCAGACAAAAGCAAATGTTGACAAGGGAAAAGTTTTCTTCCTGACCTAAGAGCTCAGACTGTAGCATTTAATCCCTGTTTTTAGAAAAGGAAGTCATACGAATTCTGAAATCCATTGTCCTTGCTAATGCTGAGAGACTATCAATTTGTAAGGTTAACGACTCCAAAATAACTGCACAAATTCCAAAAGAGTGCAGAATGAAATTGATTTGAAGCACTTGCTCACTCTCCTCCTGCCCTGTTCAGTGTGAGTTTGAGGCCTTGCGCAGGCCTATGAAAGCCATCTGCTGGAGAAGACTGGGAATTGTTCACTAGACTTCCTTGCATCTAATTCATCCGTTTAACTGAATGTATTGAACACAGTTCAACAAAAATGACATTAATAAGTTATTAAAGAATTCATAAAGCAAGTTTAAAAATTTATAATGTAAAGTCCTAATTCAAATGAATTGATGCAAAAGCAGTCAAGGCAAATAAAGATAATCGAATCTTTTGAATTTTATTCCTCTGGTAACCAAATAGACCTGAACTGTCTTTCTGATTATTTATTTTTCACTATACTAAACAGCTGCCGCAAAATTTACTTTAAAAATTATTTCATTTACTTATCAATATCATTCAATATAAGCTTTTATTCTGTTATGAATGTGAAGCAACTCTGAGGGGCCGAAGGGTACAAAGTCGCCCCCCCTCCTTTTTGAGAATCGCAAGATCGCTATTAATTCGGGTCTGGGACCCAGGAAATAAGAGAGAGACACGCAGAATACACAGGGTTTGGAATGTGTCCTGGCCTCAGCGAAACGGAACCACTGATAACGGCTATTGTCTCTTGGAGACGGAATTGTGTATTGAGTAATGTACTATTCATTGAAGCCGCTCAGGGGACAACCAGAGTGGTCTGGTTGAGGGATTGCATCATCCCAACCTGATTGACATCTGAGACCCCGTGAGTAAGGATAAAAGAGGGTCTGGGGGACAACCCCTTTAGACACACCAGGAGAAACGCTAGAAATCTCGTGACAGCGTTTAATAGCGACAGCCGGTGGGGGGCTCGTGTGCGTCCTCCCTTGCCAGGGTGGCGGGCTCATCACGGAAGAACAGTTTAGCTAAAGGAGAGGCCACAAGTGAACGGCCACACCAACGAGACTCCGAAGGATCGAAATCATAAAAGGAAAGTCGGCAAGTTTTTCTCCCAAATCTCTCTCTCTCTCTCCAACCATTGCAACCCAGCGGTCCCCAAAGGCTGCAGCCTGCATGAACTGAGTGAACTTTATATTTCCATCGGACAATACATTATCCCCTAGACAACGATAGAGCTATTTCTTATTGATTATTATTATACCCGCACTTTTAGATTTAGTATTGATGACGTATATTATCTGTATATTTGCATTGATATTATTTTTGTGTATTTTTACTAATAAATACTGTTAAAAATAGTATCATCAGACTTCAACGGACCTCTCTATCTTTGCTGGTAAGTGACCCAGTTACGGAGTTCGTAACAATTCATAGTTCAAGCTTTAGGCAAAAGGGGGTGGTGTGTTGAGAGTATTCTGCCTGGAGATTGGTGAACAGTGCTGTTTTGCAGAGATCTGCTCTGGGACCCGTGCGACTTGTGTTTTTTTTTATAAATGGCTTGGATGAGGAAGTGAAAAGGTGGGTTAATATGTTTGCAGATGAAGCGAAGGTTAGTGGAGTTGTGGATCATGAAGATGGTTGCCATAATTGAATTGAATTGACTTTATTTCTTACATCCTTCACATACATGAGGAGTAAAAATCTTTACATCTCCATCTAAATGTGCAGTGTGCAATCATAGTAATTTATAATAAATAGAACAGTCAATGTAACATAGAATACTCTCAGATCTGTCTGAGTTAATCAGTCTGATGGCCTGATGGAAGAAGCTGTCCTGGAGCCTGTTGGTCCTGGCTTTGATGCTGTGGTACTGTTTCCCGGATGGTAGCAGCTGGAATAGATTGTGGTTGGGGTGACTCAGGTCCCCAGTGATCCTACAGGCCCTTTTTACACACCTGTCTTTGTAAATGTCCTGAATCATGGGAAGTTCACAACTACAGATGCGCTGGGCTGTCCACACCACTCTCTGCAGAGTCCTGCGATTAAGGGAGGTACAGTTCCCATACCAGGCGGTGATGCAGCCAGTCGGGATGCTCTCAATTGTGCCCCTGTAGAAAGTTCCTCAGATCTGGGGACCCATACCAAACTTCATCAACCATCTGAGGTGAAAGAGGTGCTGTTGTGCCTTTTTCACCACACAGCTGGTGTGTACAGACCAGGTGAGGTCCTTGATGATCTTTATGCTAAGGAACTTAAAGCTGTTCACCCTCTCAACCCCAGGTCCATTGATGTCAACAGGGGTTAGCCCGTCTCCATTCCTCCTGTAATCCACAACCAGTTCCTTTGTTTTTGCGACATTGAGGAATGAGGTCGTTTTCTTGACACCACTGTGAAAGAGAGATAACTTCTTCCCTGTAGGCCACCTCATTATTGTTTGAGATTAGACCAATCAATGTAGTGTAGTGCAATAGGTAATGGGGGGGGGGGGGGGCACGGTAGTGTAGTGGTTAGCACAACGCTTTGCAGTACCAACAACTTGGGTTCAGTTCCCATCGCTGCCTGTAGAGGGTTTGTACGTTCTCCTCATAACCATGTGGGTTTCCTCCGGGTGCTCCGGTTTCCTCTCACAGCCCAAAAATGTACCAGTTGGTGGGTTAATTGGTCATTGTGAATTGCCCTGTGATTAGGTCAGGGTTAAATCAGGGTAGCTAGGCAGCACAGCTCAAAAGGCCAGAAGGGCCTATTCCACACTGTATCTCAATAAGCAAACAAACAAACAGGACATTGTCAGCATGCAGAGATGGGCTCAGAGTGGCAGACTGAGGTCAGTCCAGAAAAGCGTGAAGGGATACACCTTGGAAGGTTTAAATTTGAAGGCAGAGCACAATTCTTCACTGTGTGACAAAACAGAGGAAGCTTGGAGTCCAGGTCCTTAGATCCCTCAAGGTTGCTAGGGTTGCTAAGAAGGCATGTTTTGTGTTGGCCTTCATAGTTGGGAATTGAGTTGTTAAGAAGTCAGGGAATTGAGTTCAAGAGCTTCAAGTTAATGTCACAGCTTTATAAAATTCCAGTTAGACCACACTTGGAATATTGCGTTCAGTTCTTGTATCCACATTGAAGGAAAGATGTGGAAGTTTTAGGGAAGGTGCAGAGGAGACTTACTGGACTAGAGAACACATCTTATGAGGAAAGGTTGAGCAAGTAAGGGCTTTTCAATTAGAGTGAAGGAGGATGAGAGGTGACTTGATAGAGATGTACAAAATAATAAAAGGTATAGAACGAATGAGACTTTTCCCAGAGCAGAAATGACCAAAGGAGCATAATTTTAAGGTGATTGGAGGAAGGTACAGGGGGAATGTTAGAGGTAAGATCTTTTTACACAGAGTGGTAGATGCATGGAACACCCTGCAGGGGTTCTGGTAGAAACAGATACAGGAAGAACATATAAGAGACTCTTTGATGGGCACATGGATGAATGAAAAGTGTAGGGTTATGTGGGTTAGATTGATCTTGGAGTAGGTTTAAAGTTGGCACAATATTGTGGGCCGAAGAGCCTGTACTGTGTGTGGTACTGTTCATTCTGGACACTTGTTGTTGCTTTTAAGAGTTACTAATTGCATGCTAACCAAATCTGTTCTCCAAGTTCAGTTGATCATTTTTAACAATTCTCAGATTTGTTTTTGTTCTGCATTCTACAATCATACAGAGTTTACTTGTTTAAGTACATGTCTGGCTCCGTGATTCACCAAACTGTCACCTCCCCAGGTCACGTCACACTCTGGACATGTCCATCTTCACCTTTGTTGTTGCAAAGCCATTTCCCTATAATACACATTTGTAAGTTTGCATGTTTATTTTGTTTAATTTTGTGCACAGAGGACAGGCAGAAGATCAGAACCACTGCCACCTGTGTATAGCCCTCAGCTCCCCATCGCCTTGCCACATAATTCATTTCACTCCAAATTTCCCAATGCACTTAATGTAAAATTTCTATCCTTAGTTAGAAACTTTCTCCATGGTTCACATCACCATCTTTCCAAAATATCCTTTGCTCCTTTTACAACATCGTACAACAAGCTGTCATCCCTGTTTATAAATCCTCTTTGATACCAGCTCAGCTTATCCCAGCTTTTGTCTCTTCCTTTAAGTAACCTAGATAGATATTGTGAGCAATTTTGGACTCCTTATCTAAGAAAGGATGGGCAGCACTGGAGGGGTTCCAGGGGAGGTTCACGAGAATGATCCAGGAATGAAAGGGTTAACACGTCAGGAGTGTTTGATGGCTCTGGGCCTGTAGTCGCTAGAGTTTAGAAGAATGAGGGGGTGATTTCACTGAATTCTATCAGATATTGAAAGGCTTAGATAGAGTGGATGTGGAGAAGATGTTTCCTATAACAAGATTCAAAATTATTTAATGTCATTTCCTGTACCCAAGCGTAAAGGAGAACAAAATAATTGTTACTCTGGATCTGATGCAGCCCAAAAAACCCACAAAGGATAAAGAACACAACAATAATAATAATAATAATAAAACATGGTAAATATGAATACATAAGATAGCCTATATACATAGATTGATTATCTGTCCATTGAGTGATGTGAGCTGTACATAAGATGACTGACAGGAAATAATAAAGTAGTGGTGGAGTTAGTGGGTGGAGGTGTTGATCAGCCTGACTGCTTGGGGAAAGTAACTGTTTTTGAGTCTGGTGATTCTACATCACCTCCGGCCTGATGGGAGTGTTGGATAAACAGACCATGAGCAGGGTGGGTGGGATTCTTCATGATATTGCTGGCCTTTGTCCGACATCTTTCTCTGTGTGTGTATATATATATATATATATATATATATATATATATATATAAATGTAACATGCTGTGGGGTTTCACTGATAATGTAATGGTTTCTCTGTAGCAGCAATGTTTGGGTTATGACTAGAGATAACGGGGTTTGGAATGTAGTTTTTTCTTGTGAAGAAAAGAAAGATTTTCTTTCTGGAAGAGAGATTTTCGTGGTCTTTTGCAGGGAGAGATGAGAGAAGACACGAATAGAGAGAGTTGGTAGACCGCCGGACAGGATGGACTTGGAGTGAGGGTCCGAAGGGCAGCGCCGATTGGAGGAGGGTGATGTTGGACAATCGGCTTATCAGTAAGCTCCAACATTGTGCAATAGACTGTTTCATAAGATTGGGCCCTTTTCCTTTTTTTCGATTTCTTTACTAATCATATGGTCAAAGTACAAATTATAAAGCTTAATTGTTTAATCGCATATTGTGTACTGTTTATTATTTCAGACTACTGATTTGTAACGGGACACATCGCGCAGCATCCACCCAAACGAGATTTCTTAAGTTTGACTGGGCCAGGGGCTATCACCCCCTATATTAAGCCTCTAGCCGAAGTGAGAGTTACATATATACTGTATATGTGCTGATGGTGGGTAAACTGGTGCTGGTGATGCGTTGAGCAGTTTTGGCTACCCATTGTAGAGCCTTCTATCTGCCACAGTGCCGATTCCGTACCATACCGTGATGCAGCTTATCAGGATGCTCTCTACTACACATCTGTCGAATGACGTGAGTATGGATGTGCAAAGTGCAGCTCTCTACAGCCTCCTCAGAAAGTGGAGGTGTTGGTGAGCTTTCCTGACTGTGTAGGATGTGTTCTGGGACCAGGAGAGGTTGTGTGTGATGTGCATTCCCAGGAGTCTGAAACCGCTCCCAGTTTTCACTGCTGTGCCACCGATGTAAAGGAGGGTGTGAGTGGTGTGAATTCTCCTGAAGTTGGAAGAGGTTTATTTGCCTAGAGGTTATCAGACATGCATCAGTGACTTTTATTCACCTCATAGTTTCTACCTTATAACAGGCTTTGGGAGAATCAGGGACTTGCAGTCAGCCTTTGATAAATCTCCTAGTGAACAAAAGGAAATGCCCAGAAACTGGATTGCACTCATTTTCAGTGCACTAAATTTTAGAGCTACATGCACTCAGTGGCCACTTTATTAGGTACACCTGCTCGTTAATCCAATCAGCCAGTCATGTGGCAGTAGCTCAATGCGTAAAAGCATGCAGACACGGTCAAGAGATTCAGCTGTTGTTCAGACCAAACATCCGAATAGGGAAGAAATGTGATCTAAGTGACTTTGATTGTTGGTACCAATTGGGGTAGTTTGATTATGTCAGAAACTGATGATTGCCTGAGATGTTCACACAAAGTAGTCTCGAGCATTTATGGAGAATGATGAGAAAAACAACAAAAGAAATCGAGTGAGTACAGTTCTGTGGGCAGAAATGCCTTATTAATGAGAGGTCAAAGGGCAATGGCCAGACTGGTTCAAGTTGACAGGAAGGTGACAATAACTCAAATAACCACGTGTTGCAACAGTGGTGTGCAGAAGAGCATCTGTGAACACACAACACATCAAACTTTGAATGGTTGGGCTACTGCAGCTGGTGGCCACGAACATACACTCAGTGGCCACTCTACTAGGTACAGGCTGCATCTATTAAAGTGGCCACTGAGTGTATTGTCTGTCGCTAATGCTCATCTGTTTTTCCTATTAAAGACTATTAAAGTCAAGGTTTACTAATAGGGAGGGGGAGAAAACAAAATAGAACACAAGAAAAAACATCGACCCAATACCAGACTCGTACCTCTTACAGCCAAAACAGCCAGGTCTCTTGACCAAAAGTCTTTTAAAAGTTGCTTGAATTTTCTGCATTTGGAACCATGTATCAAAGGGGGACTCACAAAATTCTTGAAGCTGTGCACCCAAAGAATGCAAGCTGGTAGATCTGAAATTTAATCTGGAGAGCTATATAGATGAGAGATGGAGTGTGTTGCTTGAGCTTCATTATAACAATGCAGGAGACCTCAGACCAATACATCATAGTCGAAGCAGGATGAAAAATTAAAGTGACAGGCAACAGATGGCTCTGTGGACTGATTGCAGGGACTCCACAAGATGACCCCATTCTATATTTGATTTCTCCAGTGTGGAGGAGATCACATCGCACCCAATCTATGCACTCCATAGATTTGAAGAGGTGCAAGTGAATTCCTGCATCATCTAGAGACACTGGAAGGAAATGGTGAAAGGACAGGAGATGCAGGTCCTGCTGTTGCACTGGAGAGTCCTGTGGGAAAGATGTAGTTAGTGGGAATGGGCCAGGGAATTGGCCGCTCAAAAATGCTGATATTGGAGGGGAGGGGAAGGTATCTCTTGTGGTGGTTTTGGTTGTTTTTTAATTTGTAAGGATGGTTTTGGGGTCAGAAAGGAGAGTTAGGGGTCAGGTTAGGGTTTGGGGATGTGGGGGGATTAGAGGTCAGGCCAGATTCTAAGTCCCCACTCTACATTCAAAAGCCAGTGATGCAGACGTGGGACATCTGCTGTTGGATGTCAGATGTTGGGCCAACAAAGAGTGGATGAGTAACCCCCAGTTCAGTGGGTTGTTGGAGTTCCATGCAGGCAAGGAGGAATGAGGTCTGGTAACCCCGTGTTCACGAATCAGTGAGACCAGAGTTCAAGACCTAGTGTTTGGGGTCCTGTCATTGACGAGTCTGGAATTCGAGGCCTAGTGTTTGGGGTCCTGTCATTGACGAGTCTGGAATTCGAGGCCTAGTGTTTGGGGTCCTGTCATTGACGAGTCTGGAATTCGAGGCCTAGTGTTTGGTGATTGGTGTGTCCTGGCGTTGATGCTGAGGATTGAGGAATGAGGACTGAATCGGAAGTCCAGAAGTTGAGGCTTGTGGTGAACTACATATACCTGTCTGGACTGCTCCTGTGGCTCCTCCCACAGACCCCTGTATAAAGGCGATTGAGGCCTGATGCCCAGCCTCATTCCCCAGGATGTAGTGTTGTTCATTCTTCCAGTCAGTAAAAGCCGATACCTCGCTTCTTACGTCTCAGAGTGAGTTATTGATGGTGCATCAAGGCTTATTGGCCAGAACCGAGACTATGAATCTTTGTGAGTCCGAAGGCCACCTGAGCATGATTCTGCCGGATACTGGAGGCTGGAGGCCGGTCCTGGGGTTAAAGGAGGGATGGAGCTTGTTTTGCTGTTGTTGTGAGCTTGCTATGTTGGTGCCAGAATGTGTGATGACACTTGCAGGCTGCCCCAGCTCACCCCTAGCTGCGTTGGTTTTCAGTGCAAGTGATGCATTCCACCGTATGTTTCAATGTGCACATTATAAACAAACTTGAATCTTGAATGTCATTGGAGTTGACAAATCCCCCTGCCCGAGCTGATGCCTGACCTTCTCTAAAATTGAAATAGGTAGTCATTCTAACATCCTCTGGAATGTAGTTCTAGTTCCACATTGAGTCATTCTCACTACCTAACTTGGCACTTACATCTTCTAAAACCTGGAACAGATCTGACTTTCAGAAAACTGCTTGCTTTACTTAAACTTGGTAATTTTCTATGAGTATTATTCCCATAAATAATTAGATTCCAGCTTTTTCCCTTTAAGATCAATTTTAAACAAACAATGGTATTTGAGTCCCTTTTTTTAGAAATGATTTGAAAATATCAATATTTGGTTATATGGTTAAATTAAACCACATTTCTCATGAATATCCTTTGGTATTATTCTGGATCATTAGTATGGTTTATCCCATGAAAAAGTTGCAGACTACGATTTTGAAGTTATTTTCAATGATTGAAGATTAAGCTGTTCATGTGTGGTGGGTAAGAGATTAACGGGGAGATGTTGGCTGCTTTCCTGAGGCAGTGTAGATGGAATTACTATAGGGGCTGTTGGTTTGTGTGATGGACTGGGCTGCATTCACAACTCCTTGTAACTTCTTGCAGCGTAGGGCAGAGCAGTTGCCATTCCAAGCCGTGATGTATGTAAATAAGATGCTTTCTATGGTACATTTCTAAACACTGGTAAGACTCAACGGGGCATGCTGAATTTCCTCAGTTTCTGAGGAAGTAGAAGTGCTGGTGCTGGTGTGCCTGTTTGGATGAGGTATCCACGTGGTTGGACCAGGACAAATTGTTTGTGAGAGTTAATAGGTTGCAGACGGCATTTGCATCCAGTCCTAAATGGAGAGAATAGGTTTTCTAATTGTGTTAAATTTTAAATGATCGAAGTTTACAAATTAATTTGAACTTCATTGAAGCAATACGAAGCTCCCATCTTCACAGAGAAGCAGCAGAAAACATTTAGTAGGTTGATCATTATTTTAAATGAAATTACTACATTTACATAGGAATGTATCATTCACTATTTTGCATAGCAAATTCATTTTGAAAATTTTCATTACTGACTTCCTTTCCATTCTCTCTCTTGATACATTTTCACTGTCTTTCTCATTGTCCCTTTCACAGCATTTCCACTTTACCAATAAAACTGAACCTCCTGAGCTCTTTCTAGAAGAACTCAAAACAGTGTCTGGTCATGAGAAAGACTAATTAAGTTGTTGAATGAAAACAAAAAAAAATGTAGGACACTAGGACCCTGGGGGTCCATAAGGCTGATCATGACTGTGAAATGCAGTTTCCCAGTACCAGGACCCTCTCCTGATTGAACCATTCAAATAGCAAAACTCCCAGTAATCAAACAGGACCAGTCATTGGCCAATATTAGCACCTTACAGTGCCTTGAGTATGGATTTACTGGACAGATGTAAATTCTCCATTGTTGCAGACTGGATATGTCTCAAGAGGAATTATAACAATATACAAATTTTATTGATTTACATTAGTCAATTTATTAGTTATTTTAATTCAAGGATTTAAAAAATTGCTTGTCATTGCCTTTGTTCCAAAAGAGCTTAAGTTTTTCCAGCATTTCCTGATTTTTTTTAATAAGCTGCCAGAATCCAGCAAACGAGGTCAATCTGCAGAAAATGTGCTTATGAATATTACTTAGAGGAAGTGAATGCCTTGTTGGTGTGGTGGCCTCCAGAACAATGTATTTTAAACCTGTATGAGCATTGCAAACCAATTGAGCTGTTAGAAGTTGTTATCATTTAGACAAGTTTCTTTGCAAAATAAAGGACACACTATTATTTCTGTGCTGTTATGTTTTATGGTTCTATTCGTGTGTGTGTGTGTATATATACAATATATATAAAACAATAATATTGCAATTTTTTTTAGTGATTTTAGTGAAAATAACATGCCAAATTGTAGACAGTATATGATTTGATGCATAATGGCAATTATGCATTAAATCACACTCTGTAGATCCACTAGGAGCACGTTCATCTCCGGGTCTGTCAGACTCAAGTCCCACAATACAGACCTGAGTTCAAAGATTTTAAGCTGATATGTGAGGATAGTTCTGTCTTCAGGGGTGCTGTCACTTGGAAAATACTTTAAATCAAGTCCTGTCTGCTTTTGTGAGTTGATGTAGTTGACTCCTTTTGCATAATCTGCTAATATCTTTTGTAATTTTTCACCAAAAGGTTGAAAGCAGAAATTCTGTGGTTGAGAAGTATTATAAAACTCCATTAATCTTTTAAATTTCAAAATAAATTTTATTCATAACAATGTATACAGGAAATAGAATATAATTAGTACATGCCTTTACATTCAGATATTTACCATCACGCCAATATGTTCTGTACACAATGAACCAAAGCCACTTGCTTCCTCTTTAACCGGTACACTCATGAGGTTAATCTGGCATGCTGATGAACTTGGTGGTGTCAGAACTATTAACACCCAACACTGCTTTTTTTAAATTACACAGAACAAATTTTCCCATGAACCTGGTAAATTTGAGGGGAGCACATGAGAAAGATCTAATTGAATTTAAAGAATGCAGTAAACAGGGTTTCAATGAGCTAAAGACATACTGTTTGCATTTCATCCCAACTATTTGATCCATCCTCGAGATTTGTCAGACATAATCTCACTTTGTAAAAGCATGCCACTTGATTGCCCTATAACTCTCTAATTGTCCTGCTCTTGTTTTCCCAGTGACACATGTTAAACTAGCAGGTTGTCAGTTTACTTTCTGCCTCCCTTCTTTCTTGTATTGTACCTATCCCTACTTGCACCTTTCCAAAATCCCAGGAACTTTGGTAGATTATCAGCAACATTTCCACTGTCTTGACTGCCACTTCCTCTTTAACCCTGAGAAACAGACTATCAGGAGATTCATTGGTCTGTCGCCCCATTCATTTGGCCTATACACTTTTTTCTAGTGTTAGAGTTTGTTTTGCGCTCCTCCATCCTGAATCAGAATCAGTTTAATATAACTGACCTATGTTGTGAAATTTGTTGTTTTGTGGCAGCAGTAGAGTTGAATATATTTTAGAAACTATAAGTACGAAAACAAATACAGTGGGTTCTGGTTAATTGGGACACATTGGGACCAATACATTTTGGCCCAATTAAGTTTCATGGAAATAGCTTAAAAGATTAACTACCTTTTAGCTGAGCAACAATGAGGTATTTAAATGAAATACAGAACAAATTAGAACACAGCCAATGTTACTACAGTACTATAAAATTGTGTATTAGTTCCCAATAGTCACTGATGGAGGAATTCATCCAGTGTATACTGGTGTGTATGGGGGTCGAGTGGGGGTGGGAGGGGGTAGCACCTCTGGTGAAGGGGCTTGTTATGTCCATTCTGGGGCAGTTCATTCACCTTTGGTCCCCACCAGACATTCAACTCTCACCTGTGGCTTTGAATATCTGTTTGCATGTGTCAGCAGCCATACCCCGGTACACTACTTTGACAGGCAGACTAAACCAGGGGAGAGTAGCAGACACCTACTGCAGATATTGGACTGCCTTCATACAATGCTTTTGATGACTGCATCCTCCAAATCTCCATTGTAACGTTCGAGATGATTGTTGATACCTTCAAATTCTTCATAGTTTCTAACTTATTGAAGAAGAGAAATCGTTTCATTTTCACTCCTGGCTGTTTCTGGCATCTCCAAGCCTGAATGCTTGAAACGGTAGTGCACAAAGCAATTTTAAATTGCTTTACTGCTTATTTCTTACCAACTATCAGTGACAAAAATCACTATTTTTTGAATACAAATATGTGCAAATGATGCTATTTGAAAACTGTTTGCTCTAAAGCACATTGTAGTATCTAACAGCCACAAAGTTCATGTGACTGACCCTAGTTGGAAACTGTTTGGCAACAGTAATCTGCCCCAATTAAGCGGCATGGTTTTCCAAATAAAGGAAGGGAAATCTTGGCTGTTTTTTCAATTAGTTTTCATTCTTTAAGAGTTGTCCCAAATAAGAAGTTACTCAATTAACTGATAGTCCAATTAACCAATCTACTGTATATAAAGAAGCTAAATTAAATAAATTGTGCAAAAAGAGAGCAAAAATTGTGAAGTAGTGTTCATAGGCTGGTTCATTGGCCATGTACAAATCTGTATTTATATGGTCCCTTGATTTTATCTATTATTATTAGGATGTTTTATTTGGCTTTTATCATGAAGACCAATCTAAAATAATTATTTATTAATAATAATAACTATTTTGGATCTCTGCCACATCACTACTTCACATTCTTAATTTCCATATCTTATTATGAAGGGAATCAACTATTGATTCAGCCTCTATCCTTGCTTGATGCACACAGAGATTCTTACTGACTATTTTTATATTATTCAATAGTATTTTTCCATATTCTATTTTATAGGCCTATCATTTTTAGTCATACTTTGCTGGTTTATAAAATGTTGCCAATTATCAGGCTTACTACTAATCCCAGCAACAGAGTACTTTATGCATTTTCTTTTAATGCAAAACCTTAGTAATTTTAGTTAGCCGTGGATGATGAGACCTTACAGTGAATCCTTTCTTTCTTAATGGAACGTAATCATTACTGAGATTTCTGAAATATTTCCTTAAATGTAATCAACCTATTACCCATTGCTTTCCCAACCTGCATTAGACAACCATTGACTTTATACATTATAAATGCCTTTAAGTTTAGGATACAAGTTTCAGGTGCACGTTTCTCACTATGAAAATGAGTGTGAAATTCTACCTGCTACAATCACACTTTCCTAGGCAATCCTTCACTGTGAAATTATTCATCCTGTTTCAATATACCATACCACATCTGAAGTAGTCTGGTTTATCAACATAATACTCTTAGAAAGAATTCCTAATTTTGTTTATTAATCCATCCTTGTGGCTGCCTTTGCAAATTTCATTTCTTTGCGATATGTGATGATTACAATTGCCCGTGATTGCAAAACCTTACTTAAAATACCCATTAATTGTGGGTGTGGTAAGTAATATTTATACCAGTGACCATTTCCCAGCTGTACAGTATTTGATGTTCACCTAAACTGATATTAGTTCATAAGACCATGAGACACAGAAGCAGAATTAGGCCATTCAACCCATCGAGTCTGCTCCACCATTCCATCATGGCTGATCCTGGATCCCTCTCAACTCCATACACCTGCCTTCTCACCATATATCCTTTGTAGCACTGACCAATCAGGGAACAATCAACTTCCACCTTAAATATACCCACAGAATTGGCTTTTGCTGCAGTCTAAGGCAGAGTAACTACAGATTTCCACAGATTTGCTACTCTCTGGCTAAAAAAATATCCTTCTGACCTTTGTTCTAAAGGTTCACTCCTCAATTTGAGGCTGAGTTCTGGATACCACCACCATAACAAACATCCTCTCCACATCCACCCTATCTGGTTCTTTCAGCATTTCAGTAGGTTTCAATGAGATCCCCAGGCATTCTTCTAAATTCCAGTGAGTACGGGCCCAAAGATGCCAAATGCTCCTCATATGTTAACCCCTTCATTCCCGGAATCATCCCTATGAACCTCCTCCAGACTCTCTCCAATGACAACTCATCCTTTCTGTAATATGGGGCCCTAAACTGTTGACAATACTCCAAGTGCGGCCTGATTAGTGTCTTATAAAGCCTCAGCATTATCTCCGTGCTTTTATATTATTTTTCCCTTGAAATAAATGCCAACCTTGCATTTGCCTTCTTTACCACAGACTCAACCTGTAAATTGACTTTCTGATAGTCTTACACAAGGACTCCTAAGCTCCTCTGCATCTCAATGTTTGAATTTTCTCCCTATTTAGATAATAGTCCGCACTATTGTTCCTTTTACCAAAATGCATTATCATACATTTCCCAACACTGTATTCCATCTGCCAATTTTTTGCCCATTCTTCCAATTCATTGTCCTGCTACAATTGCATTGTTTCCTCAGCACTACCTACACCTCCACTTATCTTTGTATCATTTGCAAACTTTGACACAAAGCCATCAATTCCATTATCCAAATCAATGACAAACGACGTGAAAAATAGTGGTCCCAATACTGACCCCTGAGAAACACCACTCGACACTGGCAGCCAACCAGAAAAGGCCCCTTTTATTCCCACTTGCTGCCTTTTGCCTGTCAGCCATTCCACTATCCATGCCAGTATCTCTTCTGTAATGCCATAGGATTTTATCCTGTTAACCAGCTTCATGTGTGGGACCTTATCAAATACCTTCTGAAAATCCAAGTAAATGACATCCACTGCCTTTCCTTTGTCTACCCTATTTGTTACTTCCTTGAAGAACTCTAACAGATTTGTCAGTCAAAATTTCCCTTTACAAAAAACCATGTTGACTTTGACTGATTTTATCATTAGTCTCCAAGTACTTCGAAACCACATACTTAATAATAGACTCCAACACTTTCCCAACCACTGAGGTTAGGTTAACTCAGCTATAACTTCCTTCCTTTTGCCTTCCTCCCTTCTTAAAGAGTGGAGTGACATTTGCAATCTTCCAGTCCTCCGGGACCATGCCAGAATCAAGTGATTCTTGAAAGATCATTTTGAGTCAAGTCAAGTCAAGTCACTTTTTATTGTCATTTTGACCATAACTGCTGGAACAGTACACAGTAAAAACGAGACATCGTTTTTCAGGACCATGGTGCTACATGAAACAGTAGAAAAACTACACTGAACTACATGAAAGCAAGACAGGAAAAAAAAACTACACTAGACTACAGTCCTACCCAGGACTGCATAAAGTGCACAAAACAGTGCAGGCATTACAATAAATAATAAACAAGACAATAGGCACAGTAGAGGGCAGTAGACCAATATATCTGTTATTTCTTCAGCAACCTCTCTCAGGACTCTGGGATGCAGTCCATCTGGTCCAGGTGAATTATCCACTTGCACTCTTTCCTTTGTAATAGCACTCCTGCTCCCTGACACTCCTGGACCTCTGGCATACAGCTAGTGTCTTCCACAGTGAAGACTGAAGTAAAGTACTTATTAAGTTCATTTGCCATTTCTTTGTCCCCCATTACTCTCTCAACAGCATCATTTTCCAGTGATAACTCTCACCACCCTCCCTTCTCCTCTTTACATAACTGAAAAAAACTTTTGGTATCCTGCTTTATATTATTGGCTAGTGTGTCCACATATTTCATCTTTTATCTTATTACAGCTTTTTTAGTTTCCTTTTGTTGGATTTTAAAAGCTTCCCAATCATCTAACTCCCCGCTCATTTTTGCTGTGTGTGTGTGTGTGTGTGTGTGTGTGTGTGTGTGTGTGTGTGTGTGTGTGTGTGTGTGTGTGTGTGTGTGTGTGTGTGTGTGTGTGTGTGTGTGTGTGTGTGTGTGAGAGAGAGAGAGAGAATGAGAATGAATTGTGTGAGTGAACCATTAGTTGCCTCAAATTCGGTCTGTGGTCAGGTACAAGAGGGTGTGACTGCGAGTGAGGCAGGTAATGGGATTCAAGAGACAGTGCTGGAGGAGCCCTTGAGCTTGTCCAAAATGTCTGAGATTCCTGCTCCCTTTGTGGATGAGAGTGGGGGTTCAGGGAGCCATTCAAGAGGGGGGAAAGAAGAGAAATGTAGTGGTAATTGGGGATACTACAGTCAGGGGAATAGACAGAGTTCTCTGTCATGAGGTTAGAGCATCCCGAAGGCTGTGTTGCCTGCTTGGTGCCCAGGTTTGGGACATCTTATCTGACCTGTAGAGGAATTTGCAGTGGGAGGGGAAAAGATCCAGTTGTTGTGGTCCATGTGTGTATCAACGACATAGGTAGAATGAGGAAAGAGGTTCTGCTGAGGGAATTTGAACAGCTAGGGACTAAATTAAAAAGCAGAACCAAAAAAGTGGTAATCTCTGGATTACTACTTGAGGCACATGCAAATTGGCATAGGGTCAAGAAGATTAGAGAGTTAAGTATGTGGTTTAAGGATTGGTGTGGGAGAAGTGGGTTTGAATTTATGATAAACTGGCACCAGTATTGGGGAAGGAGTGAACTATACCAATGAGATGGGCTCCACCTGAACAGTGATGGGACCTGGATCCTTGCGAATTGCATAACTAGGGCTGTGGATAGTGCTTTAAACTAAATAGTAGAGGCTGGGTTCAACAGATTGGAGAAGTATGGATAAAGTAAAAGAGAAAAGTGTGGATAAAGTAAAAGCAAAAGATAAAAAAGAGGAAAATAAGAATGGAGTAAAGAAAACGCAAATACAAAATAGTAAAAGATTACAAGATTTTAAAAGCACATTTTTTGTAAGCTCACTATTTGAATGCCTGTAGTATTCGAAACAGGGTTAGTGAACTTGTGGCACAAATCAGTACAAAGGGGTATGATTTAGTGGGCATTACAGAGACATGGTTGCAGGGTGGAGAGGGCTGGGAATTAAATATCCAAGGATATCAGGTAATATGGAAGGATAGGCAGGAAGGTAAGGGAGGTGGGGTAGCGCTCTTAATTAAGGATGAGATCAGGATGATAATATCTAAGGAACAGAATGTTGAATCCATCTGGGTAGAGATTAGGAATTGTAAAGGGAAAAAAAATCACTGGTGGGAGTTGTCTATCGGCCACTGCATAATAACATTACAGTGGCACAGGCAATAAACAGAAATATCTGAATAGAATAGAATAGAACAGCACATTAAGAATAGAACAGCAGTTATCATGGGGACTTTAACTTCCACATAGATTGGGTGAATCAAGTTGGTCCAGGCAGCCTTGAGGAGGACCATAAAATGCATCTGTGATGGCTTTTTGAACAGCATGTTACTGAACCTACAAGGGAACATGTTATCTTGTAGCAATGAGACAGGTAAAATTAGCAATCTTGTAGTTAGGGATCCTCTTGGAAAGAGTGATCACAGTATGATTTGAGTTTCTCATACAAATGGAGGGTGCAATAGTTGGATCTAAAACCAGTGTATTATGCCTAAACAATGGAGACTACATTAGGATGAGGGAGGAGTTGGTTAGTGTACACTGGGAAGACAGGCTATGGTGGGATGGTTGAGGAACAGTGGAAGACTGTCAACAAGATTTTTCACGGTGTTCAACAAAAGTATATTCTAGTTAAAAGCAAGGACAGTAAGAGTGAGGAGAGCTAGCCTGGGAGAGCTAGCTAAGGAAATAAAAGAAGGCATCAAACTAAAGCTCAAGCATACGAAGTCACCAAGAGTAGTGGGAAATTGGAAGATTGGGAAAACTTTAAAAACCAACAAAGAGCCACTAAGCAAGCAATAAAAAAGGGAAGTTAGATTATGAAAATAAACTAGCACAAAATATAAAAATGAACAGTAAAAGTTTTTAAATAATTATATGAAGTAGAAAAGAGTGGCTAAAGTGAATGTAGGTCCCTTGGAGGACGAGAAGGGGGAATTGATATTGGGTAATGAGGAAATGGCCGAGGCTTTGAATGACTATTTGGTGTCAGTCTTCCAGGTGGAGGACATATCTAACATGCCAAAGAGAGATGTTATGGGTGCGATGGGAGATGAGGAACATGATACAATAGCTGTCACTAAAGAGGTGGTGCTGAGCAAACTTTGGGCCTGAAGATAAGTCCTCTGGTCCTGATGGAATGCATCCCAGGGTAGGGAAAAAAATCGCATAAGTTATGGTAGAGGTTTTGATGATAATTTACCAAGATTCTCTGAACTCGAGGAAAGGAAGCCTGCATCAGGGAAGGAGTTTTAACATTCTCTCTCCAGTGAAGCTGTTTGACCCGCTGAGCGTTTCCAGCAATCTGTTTTTAATTATCCTTTTTGTTGTTCCGTGTGTTCTGTCGGCGCCGGAGTGTGTGGCGACCTTGAGGGCTGCCCTCTCCCCTGTTGTGCCGGTTGTTAAGGCAAACGATGCATCGCACTGAACGTTTACACTGTACATGTGATAATTAAATCAATCTGAAAAGGGTTCTAGTGAATCTCAGTCTGCTGGCGCGGAATCATTATGACAGGAAGACAAATCAATGGGCGATTCATCTATCTCATGGTATCTTTCCATGGGTAAGAGCACTCCAAATAAATGATGGATTAATTGCACAGAAATAATTTGGGTACTTGTTTTCAACAGATCGCGCGCAGATTGATTTTTGCTACGGTTACATAAAAATTGCTTTTGGATGTTTAATTTCTGATGTTTGCAATAGCAAGTTTACATATAAAGGATGTGCAAGTGTAGCCAGAAGATGATGAGCGAAGGATCAGAATTAAATCAGTGCAAGCACAGCGGCGCAGGATAGAACTGCAGTGCGCGCAAAAACTGGCCGCAACCAGTTTCGGCTGAGCTTTGCAGTCGTCAGGCCTCCCCGACGCTGCCGATCCTAAAACTACAAATCCGGAGACGCACGCCTATCGCTCCGACTCTTGCAGAAGCCATTTTGGGGAGGCGAACAGTTTTTTGAGGTAAAAGACAAGGGCAGCAATCAATATGGAGGCGCGGGAGAAGGAGCAGCGCACGTGACCTCCTTCCCCTAACTGCCGTCCATTCGGAAGCACGCGCGGCGGGGGCGGTCCGCCTCGGGGCCCCGGATGCGCGCTCTGTCGGCTGGGCATGCGCAAGCGGCGGAGGCGGGGCGGGATTCGCCCTCAGTTAATGGCGAACGGGCAGAGGGAAGAGTGAGTGTGTTATTATGTCCCGATACAACCGGTGCGGTGGAGGTGAGAATCCCCCTTTACCACTGAAGGAATACCACAGATAGCAAATGTGAACAGCTGATAGGAGCCGGCGTCTCGGCCCCCTGCTCCCCGAAGCTGGAAGCCGCCGTGCAATTGCCCGGCGGTGCGGAAGCTGCCATCGGCGCGCTGGTGGCACGCCAGCTTCTTTCAGCATGGCGGGGTCTGGAGCTGCGTAATGGCGGCCGCTTCCCCTCTTCAGTTAAACCGGTTCACTTAAACCCGCTGTAACTTGCCAGCTTAAGCAGCGGGGTTGCGTGAAGCATCGGGCGGGCGGCCGGCTGAGGGAAGGGGGGGAGGGTAAATAACTGAAAACGAAAGCGGCTGTGTTCGCGCGCTCTTCGGCGGGCCCTGAGTGGCGTCGCTGCCTCCCTCCCTCCCTCCCTCCCTCCCTCCCTCCCTCCCTCCCATGCTCCAAGGGACAACCCCAACTTTGATGGCCAAAAGTTCGGGGGGAATTGTGCTGCCAGTAACTGAATTATTAACGCGGGTACACTTGATGCACTAACCACTGAGCTGGTTTGGCGATCCTTAATGTGGGAGGAGGAACAAATGGAGCATCGACAATGCGCCGGGCAATTGTACCCCACAAACCGCAGTTTGGTTCTTGCTGACCATTAACTGTTTTCGTTTCCTTCTGCGATAATACAGTATAATCGTGTTCTTTGTTCGCCTTAAACGACCCACTGCTTAAGTCCAGCTGCCGTTTTAATTTCTGTCCTAGATCTTGGACCTCTCGAGGCTCTTTCAAACCCTGATTTATTTGAATGCTCTAATTTAGAGGAGTTTATAACATTGTAAAATATAGAGCATTTCATGCTACCATGGTATCTTTGTATCTTAGCAATTGAATTGGTAATTAGACATTCATTTGTATCAATCTTGAAATAAGGTTGTCATCAATTTGCATGGTCAATAGTATCAAATACAAGTACTTATTGGCCTGTAATGTCTCTGTTGATTCTAACTTCACATTTTCAATCTGAACTTTTATGATTCATTCTAAACTCCCATCTGTTATTTGTTGGACTAGTAGTTCCCTATTATATTCCCTTGAATTTTTTTTTTACTAATCTCCAAATAAATATTATTCAGATCAGGTGCAAAAATATACCAGCCTCGACCCACGTTCTTATCCATGCAGTAAATCATGATCTTATTTTTGTGTCCAAGATCTTGCTGTACTCAAATTGGTTGTGCTCTTTCTTGTATTGCAGTTACGTATATTAAAAAATAAATTGCAGCTAATATTGGAGAGGGTAGGAGTGTGATGGTAGTGTTGTATTATGGATAGTCATTGTAAATAAAGTGTTAGCAGTTGTGGGTAAGTCATCATGCCTGCATGAAAATATCTTAAGGAGTAGGGGGCTACTTTTCATCCCATTTGTCTTTGCATCTGGTAGTTAAACCCTTGGGGCAGAAGGTCGCATCACCTGTTTCTTTTCCTCGTCCTTGGCCCCCTGGCCAGGGACCATTCTCCCTAATGTGCACCTAACCCTCTCACTTCCAGGTGAAGAAACGATTCACATAATCTACTGTATCTTTGTCTAATGCATTTGGTACTTGATGTGTGTGCAACAGTCATTTTCCTATCTGGTTGCATGTCATTTAATCTCCCCTTCCCACACCAACCTGTCTCCCCTGTCCATTGTGCAGCCAAATGCAAACTAAAGGAGCAACACATCCACACCTTACCCCTTTATCAAATTTCCCATTTTCATCTGCACATCACCCTTCATATCCCCTTCCCCTTCTGGTTCCCTCTGCCCATCATCCCTCCTTTATCTGGTCTGGAACTTCCTCCTCCCCCAGTTGACTCCATCTCCCACCTGTTTCCTTATCCGTCTTCACCTATCGCCCACCGACTCTGTCTCCACTACTCCAATCCCCACTCCATGTCTGGTTCCACTTATTGACCAGTTTGTGTCTCTCTCTTCCCCCTAACCTCTGTCTTTATGCAGGGTTAAAATCTGAAATAGGCGACCACCCTGTTGCCTCCACAGATGCAGCTTGATTCTAGCATCTGCAGTCTCTTGTGTCTCAATTGTATTGGACTAACTTAATTCTTTTAAACAGGTCACCTGGGTTGAATGGGTCACTAATTATTGTCTAAATAGATTTTAGTAAGATTTTTGATCTGTCATGGACTAATCAAAAGTATAAAAGGCCTATGGAATTCAGGAATTTAGATCCAAAGCAGCATGGATTCAAAATTGACTGTGACAAGAAGTAGGTAATGATTGGCTGTTGTCAGTGGGGTTCAGTATATGCTCTATTGTAATATAACAAATCTAAATACAGAAAAACATATATTTAAGAATTAGAGTATATGCAGATTAGAAAAATATTATCCATGTGGTTTAGGTGTAAAGGAAGGGAGGAATAAAAACTTCAGAATGTTGGGAGAAGGTCAGGTTGTAAGGGTGTTCAAAAACATTTGGCTGAAAACTAGCCACCTTGCAGGAAAAATGTGATTGCACTGAAATTGCAGAAGGCTAGGAGATCGGAGCTATAAGAAAATACAGTCAAACATATTGTTTTGGGATGAGATAATTTGGGTTGTATTTGAGTTGTATAAAATTTGAGGGATCTGGACAGAGGAGGAATTTCCCTGGGCAGAGGAGTGAAATAAGCAGTAGGGTAGATTGAAAGTAGTTGGTAGAAGGATTAGCAGGGAGATAAAGAAAGTTTCCTTCCAAAGGAATTCTATGCCAAAAAGGGTTATTAAGCCAGAAATCATCATTTAAAAAGAAATTGAAGAATTATGGGCAGAATGTGGGATCAAGAGTAAACTCCCCAGCTTACAAACTTTCTGATTCTACTTAAAGTATTTTGGGACATTCCGATGGTAATGTAGACATACTATAATTTCTTAAATTGGGAAGGATTTGGTGTAGGTGGCTTTGCATGGCAGATACAGTGTACTGTACTATGACTGGATTCCTCAGCCATCTGTGCTCAATTTTTATATTTTATAATTTTATTCTTGTACTCCAGTGACATTTTCAGCTTTTACTGGAATGCAGAATTCCCTGCTGAACTGAGAAACTGTAGAGACACTTCTGCACTGAAACATTTAAGAAATAAGTTTAACTGTTGAATTGTTTTCCAGTAAGTTGCTGTATATTACAGTTTAACCTGCAATTCAGTTTTCCAGTGAGGATGCGTATAATACTGTGGGATGGGGTATTGTGAAATTTCTCTAATATGAAAAATGGTTTACTTTTGCTTTGCACTCATTATTACACAATGGAACCTGTAATATGAATTATTAATTTATAGCTAAGCAATGTTAAATCCACTTAAGTCTATAATTCATGTTATGTTTTATACTTAATATAGCTCTAGTGGTTTATATGGGAAGGTTAGATGCCCTAATTTTGACTTTAGGTTACTGATATTTCTTGAAAATACTGGAAAACGGAATGATTTTTTTCCACTGTGACAAAATCTTTCTCTTTAGATAATCAGTTTTCAATGTCATATATTGCATATTTAAACATTTGTTACTTATGATCAAATATATTTTTCTGGTTAAAATGGATTTCTGATATTCACTGTAGGCATCATAATCTTAAGATTTTTGCAAAAAATCTAAATCAGTTTTTTCAGGAGTTTATATGCATGCATACACGTACACTGTTCTAGAACCCGTTTTTATGTTGGATCTCAAATATTCTGGATTTAACATGGAAGTAAGCAGTTGATGTTTACTCTGCATGTACTCACCTCTAAAGTGAATCTGCAGACAATATGAAGATAGGTGGAAGGGCAGGTAGTTTTGAGGGAGTAGAGGCTACAGAGTGACTTGGATAGATTGAGAGAATGGGCAAATGGAATACAATGTCGGGAAGTGTATGGTCATGCACTTTGATAGAAGAAGTGAAAGGGTTGACTGTTTTCTAAATGGAGAGAAAATACAAAGAACTGAAGTGCAAAGGGACTTGGGAGGCCACGTGCAGGATTCCCTAAAGGTAATTTTGCAGGTTGAGTCTGTGGTGAGGAAGGCAAATGCGATGCTAGCATTAATTTCAAGGGGACTACGATATAAAAGCAAGGATGTAATGTTGAGACTTTATAAAGCAGTGGTGAGGCCTTGTTCAGAGAATTGTGAGCAGTTTTGGGCTCCTTATCTTAGAAAGGATGTGCCAAAACTGGAAAGGTTTCAAAGGGGCTCACGAAAATGACACCAGGATTGAGCGCTTGTCATATGAAGAGTGTTTAATGGCTAATGGCCTGTATTCACCAGAATTCAGAGGAATGAGGGGTGACCTGATTGAAACTTATTGAATGGTGAAGGGCTTTGGTGGAGAGGATGTTTCTTATGGTAGGTGTGTCCCAAGACCAGAGGACACAGCCTCAGATTAGAGGGTCATCCTTTTAGAAAGAAAGTGAGGAGGAATTTCTTTAGCCAGAGTGTGGTGAATCTGGAATTCTTTGCCATAGGCAGCTGAGGAGGCAGAGTCTTTATGTATATTTAAGGCAGACGTTGATAGATTCTTGAAAGGATACGGGGAGAAGGCAGGAGATTGGGGTTGAGAGGAAAATTGGATCATCCATGATGAAATGGAGCAGACTAGATAGGCCAAGTGGGCTATTTCTGCTCCTTTGTCTTATGGTCTAATGCAACTTTGCTCAGAAACAATTTTTAATTTCTGCATTTAATATCTATAGTAGAGATTTTTTCCCCTGTTTTGGATGAGCGCCTGGAAGTGGAATTTGGAGGCTGAGGCAGATCACTTCCACTTCAACTGTTCCCAGGATTCAGCTTTCCTTTCCAGGACATTAGACATCCTTCTTCAAAGAATGGGATTTCCTTTCCTCCACCATTGATGCTGCCCTCACCCGCATCTCCTCTATTTCCTGAACACCCAATTTTCCCACCACCTTGAAAGTGATACATACCTACCACCCCATGAATCTCTGCATTCAGTATATTCTATGCAACTTCTGCCAGCTCTAAGTGATACCATCACCAAATAGATCTGTTCTCCCCCCCACCTCTCCAGTGATTGTACCCTCCGTGATTCCTTTGTCCATTTGTCCCTCCCTATAATATATCTGCTGCAACCCCCGTACTTATTCCTGCAAGCATCCAATGTGCTACACCTGCCCATACACCACCTCCTTCGTTTCCATTCAAGGCCACAAACAAACAGTTCTTCTGGGTGAGCTAGCACGTCACCTGTGACTCTGCTGAGGTTGTCTGGTGTTCCCAATGCAGCCTCCACTACATTGATGAGACACATTGTAAATTGGAGGGCCCCTCTTTTGAGTCCACTCCATCTGCCAAAATTTCATTTCCAATTCCCATTCCTGTTCTGATGTGTCAGTTCATGGCCTCTTCTTGTGCCATGATGAGGCCACCCTCAGGGTGGAGGAGCAACGCCTATATTCTGTCTGGGTAGCTTCCAACCCGATGACATGAATATTGATTTATTCCTTCCGGTAAACCCCCCCCCCCCCCCCTTCTGTTTCCCACTCTGGCCTCTTACCTCTTCTCACCTGCCTACCACCTCCCCGGGTCCCCCCCTTCCCTTTCTCCTATGGTCCACTCTTCTCTCCTATCAGATTCCTTCGCCAGCTCTTCATCTTTATCTTTACCGTCAGTGTAGCTTCACCTGTCACCCTGCTGTTCTCCTTCTCCCCGCCATCTTTTTCCATCCTTTATCCTGAAGAAAGGTCTTGGCCTGAAATCTCGACTATTTATTTATTTCTATGATGTTGCCTGACCTATTGAGTTCTTCCAGCATTTTGTGTGTGGTGTTATACCTACTGTTACCAAAGTAAAGTCTATGTGGTCTATTGTAACTCAGTCCACATTGTCTGCATGGACTGAGTAACGGTAGGTTTTTTTTCCTTATCCTCTTGTGACCAGAATTGGGATTATTCAAATAACTGAAGGAAGGCTAAGTATCTTGTTTGTCTCTGTTATTGTGTGCATGATTTTTTTTTTATTAAGCCAAATTTTTGAACAAAGGCTTTCATTAAGCTATTTTGGGCTTAAATGCTAAATCTGAAAATTAGGGTGTAGAAGACTGGGCATTGTGCTGTTGCTAACTTCCAATCATTGGATTTTTAAATTGCATTTGAATACCTAGTTACCAAGGGGTGTGGTAGTTGCAAGTAGTAAAATTGAATGTGAATATCTTTATAGTTGTATGTCCATACAGTATGGGTTTTTGTAACTATTCTTGACTAGTTTACACCAGTTGTGTGTAGATGTAAATAAGGGAGAATTGATGTTTGTCCAAGAATATTTGAATTTCTGAAGAATTTGCAGGAATTTGGAAAGAGCTTGAAGTTTACTTAAATGTAATCCAATTGATAAATATCAGTCATTGAACTTTACATTATTACCTTGGGGGGGGGGGGGGGTCAGAGTGAGGGAAGATCCCTAAATAATCATTATCCTCCTTGTCAAAATCACTGGAGCACTTGTTTCCCTGTCACCATTCTAGCTCAATTTAGCCAGCTGAGTAGTTCAAGAATTCAACATTGTGCCTTCTAAGTTAACCCAGATTGTCAGGTAAACTATTGAGAGACTAAAGTGATTTTCTGTAATGAATTAACTGAAAGGAGTATGAATTGCTTTTCCATCTAAGCTCCCAACCAAGCAATATGATAAAATCTACAGCTGCCTTCATCTCTCACCTTCGTAGTCCAAGATAACTAGTTTAATAACTTAATTCACCCTGAATCAGGAATAAATGAAGAACCTTGGGAAAGAGGGAGTGAGGAAGACACAGAGACAGTTCTGCTTGCTTATGTTATTTTAGCTTGGTCCAAGATCATACAGGTCTACCTTCACTAATCTGGCACAATTGGGACTTGCGGAGTGTCGGATTAGTGAAAATGCCGAATTACAGAAGGATCACATTAAGCATTAGCTAACTGCCTCATCATACCTTTAAATATCATGTAAATCAGTACAAGTTAGATAATGAAACAGAAGTATTAAATGAGTAGCAAGTGAATTTTTAATAAAGTAATATACTGTACAGGCACAGACAAAACAAAGGGTACAAATAAATGTACAAGAATTAACTTATACAGAACAGTTGAGCACTTCTGCTTCTGAAGTGAGACGTTTAATATACCTTCAGGCAAAGTTACATGTCTGCAAGTGGGGGGTTGTCAGGGTCATCAACATCTTCATCTTGAAAAATGAGTGAAGCATCAGGAACTGGTGCTGAAACTGGCACAACAGTTTCTTCAAGAACTGTTGATGTTGGTGGCAGCACACCTGGGTGAGCAGAAGCAAAAGTTGGAGAAAGGAGGTCTTCTATATGCCACATTTTCGTGACCGCCAGGCAGCCGGGGATTTGGCACTGGGCTGTTCCCTCTTGACTCGCAGTTACTGAGGGAATCATGGTTAGTTTCTTTTCCTCAGCTTAGTAATATGCTTAAATTCAGTGGGTCACTACGTCTGATCTGAGGTCGTAGGCAGCAGAGAACGGAGTGCCGGCTGGGCGACACCGGAGGGTAGTGCGCGACTGCCAACAGGCGGGCAAGAAGGTGGACCGACCCAGCACACGCCAGTTCCTCCAGGCGGGTGCCAGGTGGTCATGCCTCACACAAATGGTATTAATAAATGCAGGAAAACAAGAATCACCTGTCTGTGCTTACAAGAGCGCGCCAACATGTGAACAGATCTAACGCAACCAAAACACCGCGCAGCAGATTGGTACGGTGGCCCAGGAAATTTGAAATTACAGTTGCGTGGAAAATTTGAAATCAGTGCTGGATTATCGAAGGAACCGGATTACAGGTGGTCGGATTAGTGAAGGTCGACTGTACTTAGATGAATTTTAATTTACTGTATCCACCTGATATAACACTTTCAAATTGGGTACTTTACTGTCAAAGCCGATGGCATTTGATGTTTCTAGTGTAGTGTAGTGTTGACACACTGACTTAAACCAGAGATTGCTGGAGCTTTGTGGGCAGATATGAATTCAGTGGTGACTTCCATTTTTTAATGGACTATTGCTTCACCCACTTGCTAGTGTGCTATGAAATTACTATGAAGTTGTGTGACAGAATTGTTCATCAATCCACAATATACCCAGTAAAAAACATACTACTCTTCCAATGTAGTTATTGAGATGAATCCAAAAAGGTTCCAAGTAGGGACAAAATTTGGGAATTCCATGACTTTGGTAAGTTCAGTGTGTCTAATGTGGTAGTGTAGTGGGTTGCATTTGTTGCTCTCACTTTCTGCTTCTGGCTAACAGTCTTGTGAAAAGGAGAGCTCAATGTGTCTCTCCCTGCCGGACCATAGTCTCCAACAAGCCTCCTGTAATGTCTCCTTGCTGGCGACACATGGAAACTGAACTCCTTTTGGATTCAGGCTGCACTACGGAGGAGGGAGATGTGGTCTGGCCCCTGTACACGTAACATGAAAGCCTACTGGTGTGTAGACACACTCTGATGCTCATGAATCAGATCCCTAGCTATGGGTAAATAACCCCACTGCCTTGTGGTCAGACTCGAGAGAGATGAAGGCTATGGGAGTAAATGCTAACGGCAAATCTAGAGTGGAGCCCCTAAGGCACCTGGACAGCTCCTGCAGCCAAGCTGGTGCCAAACGTATTGTTTCATAAGCTTTCCTTTGGACTACACTGGTGAGACTGAGAGGGGGATCTTGATGACTGGGCATCTCAGGATCTCCATACCTTCTGCCTCGGCCTTTGATGATGATCGTCATCCATTGTCCTTCAAGACAGACGGATGCAACCAACCACCAGTTGTTAAACTGCATTTTGAAACATGTCTGCAAGGTTTAGGTTATAAAATGAACATGTGATTGCACTACTGAAATACAATATTTGATTAATTATTGATTTATATTTATGATGGACATCAATCTTGGAATTAGAAATTTTAGACTGCTAATTTGGATAAATTATGAACTGTAAATCAATATTCAACACTGATCTTGTACTAGAAATTCCAACAATCTCGGCATCTTACCTTTTCTAATATTGTGATCTCTGGTGTTTTGCACCATTGATCTTGTCGCATAGAATTCTCAAAGAATAAAATAGGAAGGATAAAGCACATTTTTAAATTAATTTTGAACAATTTTCAATTTGAAATGAGGATTTGTACTTGTGTAGGACTGTGGTTAGTTGAAACTAAATTATTTTAAAGACAATTAGGGTTTAAAATTATTAATATGTAGTTAGTCCTTTTGAAGCTAAAAAATTTGCTAAGTTGTAAATATGGCATATAAAAATCATGCAGGAAACTAACATTGTACACCAAAGTTTGTTGATAAAATCCTGAAGTTTTGCATCAAATCAGACTTCCATTGATTATGCTAAGTAGGCAGCAGACTATGGAGCATGAAATTAGGAATAGCATCGTCTGAATTTACATAAGAACATAAGAGATAGGAGCAGGAGTAGGCCAATCGGCCCCTCAAGCCTGCTTCGCCATTCAACAAGATCATGGCTGATCCAATCTTAACTCTAGTTTTCACTGAATCCCACAAGGCAACAGTGCCAACCAACAGGGCACCATGCCGCCCATTTTATTTTATTCATCCCGCCCAAACCCATGTGATCACCCGGGGGGAAAAAACCGAGTTGCCAATTGAGGAGAAAAAATCTGGAAAATTCCTCTCCGACCCATCCAGGTTATCGAAAACTGGTCCAGGAGATCACATGGCTGATCTAAACCTAGCCTCATGTCCACTTACCTGCTCGCTCACCGTATCCCCTAATGCCATTTTTATCCAGGAAAATGTCTATCTCTGTTTTGAATTTATTGAGTGTAGTAGCTTCCACAGCTCTCTGGGGCAGTAAATTCCACAGCCTCACTACCCTCTGAGTGAAGAAATTTCTCCGCATCTCAGTCCTGGAACGGCATCCTCTTATTTTAAGATTATGCCCCCTAGTCCTAGTTTCACCCATCATTGGGAACATTCTCCCCGTATCCACCCGATCAAGCCCCTTCACAATCTTATATGTTTCAATAAGATCGCCTCTCATTCTTCGGAACTCCAATGAGTAGAGTCCCAATCTACTCAACCTCTCATCATACATCAACCCACCCATCCCCGGAATTAACCTAGTAAACCTTCTCTGCACTGCCTCGAGAGCCAGTATGTCCTTTCTTAAATATGGACACCAGAACTGCGCGCAGTACTCCAGGTGTGGTCTCACCAATACCCGGTACAACTGCAGTAAGACCTCCCTGTTCTTATACTCCATCCCCCTAGCAATAAAAGCCAGCATTCCATTGGCCTTCTTGACCACCTGCTGCACTTGCATACTAACTTTTTGTGTTTCCTGCACCAGGACCCCCAGATCCCTTTGCACAGAAGCACTTTCCAGTTTCTCTCCATTTAGATAATAACTTGCTCTATTATTTTTCCTGCCAAAGTGCAAGACCTCACATTTGTCAGTATTATATTTCATCTGCCAAATGTCTGCCCAATCACTCAGCCTATCTATGCCCCCCTGCAGGGTTTCAATGTCCTCCACGCTCATTACACTCCCTCCCATCTTTGTGTCATCAGCAAACTTCGATATGTTGCACTTAGTCCCTTTCTCCAAATCATTAATATAGATTGTAAAGAGTTGGGGTCCCAACACCGACCCCTGTGGAACACCACAAGTCACCAACTGCCAGTCTGAGAATAAACCATTTATCCCAACTCTGTTTTCTGTTAGAAAGCCAATCCTCCACCCATGCCAGAATATTATCCCCAATCCCATGATTTTTTACTTTAAGTAATAATCTTTGGTGTGGCACCTTGTCAAATGCCTTTTGGAAGTCCAAATACACCACATCCACTGGTTCCCCTTTATCTACCCTATATGTTATGTCCTCAAAGAACTCCCAACAAATTTGTCAAACATGACTTCCCTTTTGTAAAGCCATGCTGACTTTGTCCTATTAAGCTATGTTTATCCAAATGCCCTGTTACTGTTTCCTTAATTATCGATTCCAACATTTTGCCAACCACAGATGTTGGGCTAACTGGCCTATAATTCCCAGCCTTCTGTCTATTGCCCTTTTTAAATAAAGGAGTTACATTAGCATTTTTCCAATCTGCCAGGACCATTGCTGAGTCCAGCAAGTTTTGAAAAATTATCACTAATGCATCCACAATCCCGACCGCCACTTCCCTTAAGACCCTAGGATGCAAGCCATCCGGTCCAGGGGATTTATCCACCTTCAGTCCCATTAATTTATCAAGTACCATTTCCTTGGTGATTTGAATCGTAGTTAGCTTCTCTCCCCCTAGAGCCCCCTGTTTATCCAGTGTTGGGATATTTTGAGTGTCCTGTACTGTAAAAACTGATACAAAATATTTGTTCAGCATTTCTGCCATCTCCATGTCCCCTATCATTAATTTCCCGGTCTCATCTTCTAGGGGACCAACATTTACTTTAGCCACCCTTTTTCTTTTTATGTAACTATAAAAACTCTTACTATCTGCTTTTATGTTTTTTGCCAATTTACTTTCATAATCTATCTTCCCCTTCTTAATCAATCTTTTTGTTATTTGCTGCTGATCTTTAAAAGCTTCTCGATCTTCAATCTTCCCACTAGATTTAGCTACCTTATATAACTTTCTTTTTAGTCGTATACTTTGCTTTATTTCTTTACTTAGCCACGGATAACTATTTTTCTTTTACACCCTTTTTTCTTCAGTGGAATATATTTTTCTTGATGGTTGTAAAATAACTCCTTAAATATACACCACTGATCAAGTACCGGTATCTACCCTTTAATCTATTTTCCCAATCCATCTTAAGCAATTCCGCTCTCATATCATCATAGTCTCCTTTATTTAAGCTCAGTACGCTTGTTTGAGATCCAACCCTCTCATCCTCTAATTGAATATGGAATTCGACCATGTTATGGTCACTCATTCCAAGGGGATCCTTTACTGGGACATTTTTTATTAGTCCTGTCTCATTACACAGGACCAGATCTAAGACTGCTTGCCCCCTTGTCGGCTCAGTAACGTATTGTTCAAGGAACCCATCCCGAATACACTCAATAAACTCTTCTTCAAGGCTGCCGTGTCCGACTTGATTAGTCCAGTCAATATGAAAGTTAAAATCCCCCATAATTATAGCTGTTCCCTTATTACAAGCCCCAACTATTTCCTGATTTATGCTCCGACCAACTGAGTTACAGCTGTTTGGAGGCCTATAGACTACTCCCACCACTGCTTTTTTCCCTTTACTATTTCTTATTTCTACCCAAATTGTTTTGTTATCCTGATCCTTTGAGCCAATATCATTTCACTTTATTGCAGTGATTTCTTGCTTTATTAACATAGCCACCCCACCTCCTTTTCCTTCTTGCCTGTCTCTCCTAATTGTCGAATACCCTTGTATGTTTAATTCCCAGTCCTGGTCACCCTGCAGCCATGTTTCCGTAATTGCCACAATATCATAACCATACGTAATTTGTATGGTCAACTCATCAATTTTATTCCTAATACTACGTGCATTCAAATAAAGGACTTACAAATATGTTTGACACTTATTTCCTACCTTTTCCTTTTGTACAACTTTACGCATATCTCCGTACATTCTTTCCCCTCCTGACACACTCTGTCTTTTTATTCCTCCACTTTTACCTACATCCATTACCTTCTCCATTGTCTTTTTAATTATTTGCTGTCTAGAATCCTCCCCCCCCCACTAGTTAGTTTAAAGACCTCTCTGCAGCCCTAGTTATATGATTCGCCAGGACACTAACCCCAGCCCGGTTCAGGTGAAGCCCGTCCCTCCGGAACAGTTCTCTCCTGTCCCAGTACTGGTGCCAGTGTCCCAAGAAGCAAAACCCACTTCTCCCACACCAGTCTTTGAGCCACGTGTTTAACTCCCTAATTTTATTTAACCTAGCCAAATTTGCTCGTGGCTCAGGTAATAATCTCTGGATTATTGAGGTTCTGTTTTTTAATTTGACCCCTAGCTGCTCATATTCCTGTAACAGAACCTTCTTCCTTGTCCTATCTATGTCATTAGTACCGACGTGTACTAAGACAACTGGATCCTCCCCCCTCCCACTGCAAGTTTCTCTCCAGCCCAGAAGAGATGTCCTTAACCCTGGCACCAGGCAGGCAACATAACCTTCGGGACTCTCGCTCTCGGTTGCAGAGAACCCTATCTATCCCCCTGACGATACTGTCCCCTATTACTACAACATTTCTATTGACTCCCCCCTCTGGAATGGCCCCGCACTCCACGGTGCTATGGGCAGGTTGCTCATCCTCCCACAGTCCCCGCTCCTGCCCTCACAGGGAGTTAAAGCCTCAAATCTGTTGGACAGGAGCAAGGCCTGCATCTCCTCCAGCCCTACCTCCTGGATTCCCCTACTTGCCTCACTCATAGCCACACCATCCTGTGCTTGACTGCAGTCTACATTAGTTAATCTATTAGGTGTGGCTATCTCCTGGTACACAGAGTCCAGGTAACTCTCCCCCTCCCTGATGTGTCGCAGTGTCTGAAGCTCGGACTGCAGCTCATCAATATGAAGCTGGAGTTCCTCGAGCAACAAACACTTGCTGCAAATGTAGTCGCCGTGTCCCTCAATGGGGTCTACCGGTTCCCACATCTCACAGCAGTAACACATCACCTGCTCCATGCTATATAGTTAATTTAATGTACTAGTATTAGTTATGCAAGAACCCTTTGCCCCAATACAGCTAACTATCACACTATTTAACAATACTTTTAAAGTTATAAGTGTAAAAGGAAGCAGGACTACTTAACCAATATTTACCAAGCAACTAGCTGTGAGAGCTCTGCAGCTCTGGTCTTCCTCGTCTCGCGCAGTTCCGCCAAAGCCAGTTGAGCCAAAGCCCTTAGGCCTCCACTCTACTCCCGGCTCACTCCACTGCCCGCAACGATACTGCCCGCTGTATCGGGCTGTGTTCCTTTTAAATCTCCTGCACTTCACTGCCCGGCGTCACACGCCTGCGCAGTCCCGCCTCTCTCAACTCTGATGAAAACCGGTAAAATTCAAAATGGCTTCCACCTCACTCTTGCTCCGATTCTCAGAAGTCCTTCTCCGAAAAATGAATTTACTCATTACACTCCAGAGAGTGTAATATTGAATAGTTTTTTTCTAAAGCAACATGTAAGATGTTAAAATTCACCACTAATGGTGTTAGACTGTCAGTAATAAAGAGCAATGGGTCGTGTGGTATATTTCCCACTTTGTTGTTTACATATTAATTATACTTCTGGCTATTAGTTTAATATAGTCACCCAGGTTCAAGTGAATCGAAATCAAATACACAATTTTTTCTTGTTATTGCTCATTATAAACAATGTTGATTTTATTTCCTAAAGCAAGTCTATTAAAGATAAAATAGTCCTACCTTCTACAATGTCTGATGAAGGAATATTGGTCAAAGCATTGGGGAACATTCTGATGAGAAAGGTCATGTTTTTTTATGGCTGTGTAATGTTTGGAAGATGTTTAATGTCTCATCTAACTGGGACAACCAACAAATAATTCACTAAATACTACAGATATTGTAGCAAAATGTTTTCCCAGACTACTTATGTGTTTTGACCTGGTATAGAGAGCTCAGACTGGTAACCTTGTATTAGGTGGGTGCTGAACCAAATGAGTATCAGGATTCCATTAACCATGCAAATCCTGGAATCACTTCTACATCATATTGCTGCTGGCCTATCTCGACTATCGACTTAATTAGATTTTTTTTCCTACCCCTCAGTGTTCCCATCCTGAGCCTTTTTGTTTGGTAGCCATTTGTTCTTGGAATCTTCACTCCAATTCATGAATGCAGGAGATACAATTATGGATCTTACTGTCTGAACTTTTCATGTTTTTCATTTAGATTAATCCTTTTTAAAATATCTTCAGTTCTAGTATGATTTCCAATTTATTTTTGTTTCTTTATTACTTTGAGTAATATTGAGCTACTTCTATCTGGTTCTATCTATACATTGACCTTGTATTAAATACATCTGATGCAGCTCATAAGACAGGTAACTTAACCATGTAGGGCAAAGGCATTTGTCATTGATGCTGCACTTCAGTTGTTCTTACAATAATTTTACAGGAGTGGTTATGAATTTTTAAAGGTAATGAAAGTGTAATTTGAATTATAAGTTACTTTATATGCATGCCATTTTCCAAAATGTTTTTGTCACTGAGATATTTACAGTACTGTGCAAAAGTCTTAGGCACCCTAGATTTTTAAAGTAAATTTTGTATTAGATTAGGGATTCCCAAACATGGACCCTTATCGTTAACAGGTCTGTGGAAGGTTGGCAACCCCTGTCTTTTGATTTTTTTCTTTGTCTTTTGTATTAATGTGTCAGTAGCAAAGAGCATTTTTTGATATCCAAGCAGTTGTTTTTCAAAAAATGAAATGTTACAGAGAATTTTTAAGTATTTTGTTAAAGTTACATATTAAGTGATAGTTTACTTTTCAAATTAAAACTTGATTACTTTGTGGGTACATAGCCCAGTGCATGATTAAATAGATAATAAACAGGTACTAATGATCAATGACATAATGAGGTGAATGAACTATTCTGATTAACCGAAACAGAAACGGGTGTAGAAGGAATCAAACTGAGCAACCAAACTAAAAGGTGAGGGTGTGGCAGATGTGACAATTTAACCTTCAAATTATCAATTCTTACACCTTGGCAAATTGAGCATAGCAACAAGACACTGGTCATCGTGCAACAGCAAGGTCGCTCCCAAGCAAGAATTTTGCAGCAGGTAGGAGTTTCAAAGTATGCTGTCCAAGCTCTTCTGAAGAGCACAAAGAAATAGACAAGGTTAAAGAACAGAAGGGCAGTGGTCAGCCACAGAAACTGAGTGTTGCAGATGATGTCAAATTGATGTCTCTTCTAAATTGGAAGAAGTCCAGTACTGCTATCAGCTCTGAACTCTCAGAAACCACTGGAACCCAAGTACACCCCTCTACAGTCAGAGGAAGTCTTGTCAGAAGTGGTCTTCGTTGAAGAGTTGCTGCCAAAAAACCTTTCATCTGAAGTGGAAACAAAGCCAAGAGATACACCTATGAACAAGGACTGGGATGCTGAACAATGGTAGCAAGTGAGTTAAAACTTGAAGTTTTTGGCTCAAAAAGGAGGCACTTTGTAGAAGAGCTGGAGAGCTATATGGATGAGTTTCTGCAGCCAATGGTGTAGCACGGTGGAAGTTCCCTGCAGGTTTGGAGCTGCATTTCTGCAAATGAAGTTGGTGTTCTGGTGGTCAGAATTAATGAAACCCTCAATGCTGAGAAGCTTAAGCAGATTCTCATCCACACAATACCATCAAAGGAGGCATCTGATCAGTCCCAACTTCATTATGCAGCAGGATGATGACCCCAAACACTCTGGCAATGTCATAAATAAATACCTTCAGCAAAAAAGAGTTCTGGAATAGATGATAAGGCTTCCAAAGAGCCCTGATCTCAACGGCATCAAGGCTGTCTGAGGTTGCTAAAGAGAGAGAAGTGAGACAGCCAAGGTCTGCAGAAATGTGGCAATTTCTCCAAGATGCTTGGAACAATCTACCAGCTGATTTCTTATCAAACCGCATAACCGTGTACGTAAGAAAATTGATGCAGTTTTAAAGTCAGAGTAGTCACATCAAATAATTTTACTTTACTATTTACTGGGTTTTATAGTTTTTTGATATTTGGAAACTTCATTATTTCATTATTTTTGAAAGCATCTTTGATTTACAGCTTTTTTTTTAACATATGCTTAAGACTTTTGCACAGTACCGTATTCCTTTCTCTTGGTGTATATATTCTTATAATTGTATATTTTTGTTGTCCTTTAAAGTCTAGTTTTCTTTTGAAAATCACAGTTAATTTTTTTGTAATTCAAAACAGTTTTATTTAGTGTTTTGTTTTGCAGATTCTAATGATATCTGGTATGCATCTCAACAGAAACCAAGGTCTATGTAGGTAACTTGGGAACAGGTGCCGGTAAAGGGGAACTAGAGCGTGCATTCAGCTACTACGGGCCACTGAGGACTGTCTGGATAGCACGGAATCCCCCTGGTTTTGCTTTTGTGGAATTTGAGGAGCCTCGAGATGCTGAAGATGCTGTTCGTGGTTTGGATGGCAAGTAAGTAAATCTTAAAGGGAAGCTAAACCCCATTGGTAAAGTCTTGCTTTCATTATTATCAGCTATTTTTATTGCATAATATGAATGTTTTCAATTTTCTTTGAAACTTCTGTTCAGAATGCACTTGTCACAGTATGCTCTCTTAGCCCTAAGTGTCCATGCAGAATTGTACAGGCATGGTGGCATTGCCAATTAACTTAGAATTTTTTGAGAAAACATTACTGTACAAATACACATAAAATCAGAATCAGGTTTAATATCCTTGATATATCGTGAAATTTGTTAACTCAGCAGCAGCAGTACAATGTAATACATGATAAAATAAAAATTATAATAAACATGTATAGTTAAATAAGTAGTGCAACACAAATAAACAGCAGTGAGATAGTATTCGTGAGTTCGGTATCCATTTAGGAATTGGATGGCAGAGGGGGAAAAAGCTGTTTCTGAATGACTGTGTGCGCCTCTTCCATGGTAAAAGTGTGAAGAAGGCGATGCTTAATGATGGACACTGTCTTCCTGAGACACTGCTCCTTGAAGGTATCTTGGATACGGTGAAGGCTTGTACCATAACTTTTTCATTGTGCAGCAGTAGCAACCCTTCCTCCCCAAACCAGACAGTGATGCAGTTTGTCAGAATGCTTTAACACAGTACATCTGTAGAATGTTTTAGGTGACAAACCAAATCTCCTCAAACTCTTAATGAAATATAGCCTCTGTCTTGCTTTCTTTATAGCTGCATCAATATGTTGCGTCCAGGGTAGCTCCTCAGATACTGACAGGAACTTGAAATTGCTCACTCCACTTCTGATCCCTCTGAGGATTGGTTTGTGTTTTCTTACTCTTTCTGAAGCCCAAAATCAGTTCTTAGTGTATGCATATACATTTAAATAAATTGCCAAATTATTTGTCATCCCCTTATCCTTTTAAATCACAGTGTAATTCTATATTCAAGGCAAAACTGTATTAATATAAATAAAACAAATAGAAATCAAATAAATAACTGCAATCATCATCACATGAAGTACCAAAGCTGCTGTTGCTAATTAGCCTACAACTGCACTGCTCGTGTGAACTAATGTAAAAATATCTTTTCATTATTTTACATATTCAATGAAATAAAATTGATTTTTGAGCATAAAACAAAACAGTCTTATGTAGGTCATGCATATTCTTTGAAATTTTTACTGGTTTAATGAGAATTCCTGTTGGCTAAGCACCGGATAAACAAACTTACCTACTTTAAGGTATTGATTGGCAGGAGTTTTCTCCTCCTCAAGATATTCATAGAAATATAAAGCAGTCCCGTGAAAACTTACATTTGCCTGCAGAACCTTTCTTACATCATTTAAGAGTATAGTTGTTAGGCATTGTGTGCTCTGATCAGAGGATAAAGAGCTTGAGGGCCATTTATCTTAATTTTAAATAAGAAGTGAATAATGCTATTGACATTTGGATTTGGCTTCCTCTTAAATATTGGGGGATTGTCAGAGTAACAAATGTATAAAATGTTATATGCGTGAAATATTCAGTTGTTATAATGCAACATTGTACAGATAAAGAAACCATGAGTGCTGCCGTTATTGTAACGGAGCCCATATTAACGCATTATTATTTGGCAATTGTGGAAATGCAAGCTATTTTTCAGATGTCATGTATTGGTACGCTAGCAGTTAACTATTTTCCCTTCAGACATGTCCAGTAACTGAAGATGTGCATGACTGCTCTTCTACCTGGTTGAGATCCTTTGAGTCAAATTTTATGCAGTTGAGTAATTTCTGTTCCTGTTAAAAATGTTTGACTCTTTCCTGTTAGATTTTATACTGTGTGTTATATGGTCTTTGGTGAGAAGAAATGACAGTAGCTGCTACAGTTGTCCACTGCTTTACGATCTTTTGGCTATTTGGAACACTAATACTGATCCAAGATTCCCAACTTTTTCTTGGTTGAGACCTCTCGGTGACCTGATATCTCATGAGCAACTTTTGTGCAACAGTGCATTGGTGTAATTAGCTACACAAATCAAGCAATGACTCTTTTTGGATTGTACATAATTTCCATTGAATCAACATGAAAGGAACACAAGATGGCTTGCTTTTGTTGGTTCTCTTGATATGAAGAAACTTATCTTTTGTGTGAACTTTTATCTTTGTGCAGTTTGTGGACCTTTGGTTAGGTTTTGGAGAATTTTGGCAAAGCTCTCTTCATACAGTATCTTATCGAAAAGGGAACATTATTAGTATTGAAATCTGGAACTGTTCACAAAAGGTGCTGTTTTAAAATAATCTGGCAATCGCCATTGATCAACTTCTTGCCAATCTTGGGTTATGCTATAAAGTCCCTATAAAAGGCAGGAATCAGCAAAATTCTGTAATTCATTTATCTCTTCCAGAGACATATTTGCTAAACTCTGGTAGTGCAGAATTGTTATCTTTACAATCTATAACAGATATATAATGATACATGGGAGTTTCAGGTCTTTGTAGCATTACAGGGGCTACCTCAGCATAGCAAGCAGTATTTGAATAATAGATCATGATACAAAACCCAACTGATCCAGCTTTTGCTTCTGGAAATTGTAGTTAATATGAACATATTCTGCTGAGATTGCATAAGTTTATACTTTCTCTATGAATTGAAGCTTATTTACTTCATCTAAGTTTAGAAAGAAACGTTTCTTGTGGCTCAGTTGTATTGGCGGCTTTCCTTAGCTTCTTGTGCCAGTCTATAAAATTATTGTTATATATAACTGGTCCATATTTCTACAGAGCTGCATTTTAAAAAGTTTTGAACTATGACTCGTGTCCTTCTGTTAGATTTGTTAGTTTTATCGCAGAGATCTGCTTCTATGGTTGTGCTAATGTTTTATAACTGAAGTTTGCATATAGAATGAATCACATGATATGCTTCCTCTGAATCTATATTCTGCATAGGCACCTGGGCTTTGTGTCTTGCTTTTGAATATTTGCCACAGGTTTGGGAGCATGATGAAAATGCGTATTTTCATGGGTGGCAGCACTGTCACCCACTGGAAAATTCTCCCTTTAAAATACTGTGCATAGCTGAGGACATTCTGCATTAATGTTTGAGGTTGAAATGTTAGGAACTGTCATGAAGACTTTGTAAGTTTAAAGTTGTGTTAGAATTTGGTTGATTTGAAGTTTGAGTCAGTTGTTTCTTGTAAGAACCAAGTTCAACTGGTCAATAGGTACATGCATCAGGACAACTTCCTTATTTGTTAACACTTGAAAGCTTCTAACTGTATGAATACTACAGCACACAGTCAAGAGGTGAATAGTTACAGACATTTCTACAGCAGCCTATGAATTGCTAATTGAACAACATAGTTTACTTCTGTACCTTTTGTCAGGTCTCATTAAAATGGTATTTAAATTGATTTAGTCGCCTACAAATCATGATTTGATGGTCTTGGCAATTGCACATGATTACAGATCAGTAAACTTGAAACCCACCTGGTTTCCTTGACCGTGTAAGTCTAGGGAATACACATCCGGGTCTCACCAAAGCTGTGAGATTGAGAAGGCTCTTCCACCCCAAACCCCAGTTTGTGTGGATGCTGTGTAATTTTCTACCGTTACAACTCGATGTATATGATTAAAGGAGTTATATTTATGAATCTTAACTAAAGGGTTAGTAAAGAAAGAAAAAGCAAAAAGGGCTCATTATAATTAAACAGTCAAATATGCACAAGTTGTAGAAGTCATACATGTTCACCGATCCTCAGTTGACCTCGGCACCTTGCTCCATTGAATCACGGCCCCTCATTGGGTCAAATCCTACAGTTGGTTCTCTCCGGCGTCTTCACTCTTCATCTTCCACTGAACAAAGGACCCCAGCTCACACAGTGTCAGACATACAACTCAAAAGCTCCCTCCCCTGATTGGATGTCTCACATTCCAAAGCACCAGTTATCTCTAACCATAACTCAAACATGGCTTCTACATTACATTAGCAGTGAAACCTCTCCCAGGCTGTTAAACTCTTACTGTCGCTTCCTAAGTATATATACAAGACAGTATTTACCTTTCTCTTTGATATCTCTTGCTCTTTTGCTTTTCTCTAGATAATTTTCACAATAATGTGGTAAATGCCATTAAAGCACTTTTTATAAAGACAACTTTGGATTTCCATCATTCCACTGTGGTGTTGGGATCAGTCATAGTTGAACATTATTTTTCGGCAGAAGTGTCCTTGTGTCTTCACCTAACTTATCACCTAAACTTAGCCCCTAAACTTCAAATTGATGTGAACAGGACTTGTCCAATGACATTGAAAAAGTTATTGAGGCAATTTGTTACCCAATTAATCTCCCCTTTTAAAGGTAGGATCCTGTAAGAGAGAATATTTTGTTAAATTATGTTGTTGAATAATTAATGTAGTTGTGTTCCAATCACAAGAATGGATAAAGTTATTGTGCTTGTTACTCTTCAGCCTAATGAAGAGCTTAGTAGCATCAATGCCTTTTTCTTTTATAAATTGTTCTTTTAAGTTTTGTCTCAGCCATGTTCCTGTTGGTTTTTCGCTAAGTTTTAAGGGAGGTAGGTACTCTTTCTTTACCTCCCTTTCTCATCTTCTCCCCTGCCCCCCCCCCCCCCCCCCCCCCACACACACACAACCACTGGGTTCAACTTGGTGGTTTTGAATTTGAATCTTCTGATTTATGGGGGTGTGTGGGGAAGAAGTATATTGTTTCTCCTGAGATTTTGGTCAGACCTATGGCTATTTTCCAGATTTTTCCCCCATATCAGATGAGTTAGCTTGGAGAAATACTGCTGAAGTTTCACTGTAAATGTTCACATCACTGTTGCAAAAAAAAATTGTTTATGGAATTGGACTTCAGGGCAAACAGATCAGAGTAACCAGTTTTGTATGCATAAGCACCAATGGTTGCAGAAGCTTAATTAATGTCTCATTATATGCATCATGAAATAATGTGCATATAATGTTGAATGCTTTAAGCTCCAATAATAAGGGCAGTATTGTAGCTGCACATTTTCACTGATGCCTGTTTAAATAGTAATTTCTTTAACTTAAGGGTAATTTGTGGTTCGCGTGTTCGAGTGGAATTATCAACAGGAATGCCGCGCCGCTCACGCTTTGAGCGGCCACCAGCACGGCGGCCCTTTGACCCAAATGATCGATGCTATGAGTGTGGAGAAAAGGGTCATTATGCTTATGACTGTCATCGCTATAGCCGACGTAGGAGGAGCAGGTATGACAAACCAATCTCAATGATTATTAAAAACGCTTAAAAGCATTTTAAGTATATTTAAACAGCTTTATTTTAATCTGAATAAAAATGCAGTGCTTTATATTGTTGCTTGCTGCTTTACATTTAAGTGCTAATCAGGTCTTGTGGCTTTTTTGTTTGCTTGACTTTGAGTTTCACTGTGAATGTTTTGAATATTAATGATCCACCTGGTCCAAACCTTTCAGGTTTCTTCGTTTGAGTCAGTCACCGCGATTCAGAATGTCGTGAGCCTCATGATATCAGGCTGAGGCATCTAGCAAATCCAACAGTTTTGATGCGCCTAGAGCATACGGTGATTGGCATGAGGCCAGATCCCCTCGAGAACCTGCTACAACTAGCTTCACCTTTAAGATTCTTTTGAGGGCAGAAAATGTTTGAGAATGAGACAAGGTGATCGCCGTTATGCTGTAAATTGGCTTTCAATTGGGCCCCTTTCTAGAGGAACGCCAGATTGACCGCATTCCCTCGTAGACAAACATCCTGCGTCAATCAAGCCTCACTTTGGCTCATTTGGCTGTCAATTTGATCGTCGTTAGATTGAAGAACATCTAGATGCTGCGATGATCTGATAGATACTTCTAGATCGCCTAGATCTGCTTGACCTTGGTCCAAAGAGGGGGTCGACTGACCTGCAAACTTGCAAGGTTTACTTTATGTACCACTTACAAGTGTTTTTACAATGCACAAAATGCTAAAAGAAATGTAATGATTTTTAACTGGATCTACGTTATGTAGATTTAATCTAAAAACATATATGTAGGTCCCCACATTGTCTTCAAACTGACAGACACTGTATTGTAGCAATCTTATTTTGATTCCAGCAGAGGTATTCCAAGAATATAATGCTGAAACAGCTAAATTTAACTCTTTTCTTTTTGTTAAACCAGGTCCAGGACTAGGTCACGTTCAAGATCACGTGGAAGAAGATATTCTCGTTCACACAGCCGTAGCCGTGGCAGAAGGTATGTCTTTCATGGAGGTTTAGTGTTAAAGAATGATGTGTTTGTGTTCTAAAATGTAATAATTACTCAAATTTTGTCAAGGTCCAGGTCATTTTCTCCTCGGAGGTCCAGGTCATTTTCTCCTCGGAGGTCCAGGTCTTTCTCTCCTAGAAGGTCCAGGTGAGTATAATACATTCTTTACTTTCCCTTTCTCCATAGTCAAAAACAAAAGAAAATACATTGAACTCTGGATTAATTGATCATTTCAGTTAAGTACAACTTACAAGTCTTCTTGTCTAGCAATTTTAATTTAAAACAATAAATATTAACAAAGGCAAGTACTGATGATTTGCCATCCTTGGAAGCACAAAGTAGTCAGTGAGTCAATCTGCAATTGTAGAGAGAGGAAAAGCTGAGTTAGTGTTAAATGCATTTCATTGGAAATCAAAACAGGGCAAGAAACCCAAAATTAAAAATGTTGAAAGTCGTTAGTAAATCAGCCTGCAACTGTGGAGAGAGGAAAAGCTGAGTTAGTGCTTCTAATCAATGGCCTAAGTTTCCTGCATTTTCACTTTTTAAAAACAAAGTGTGTTCACTGAGTTCATGCTTGGAATGTATGTACAGTATTTTAAACATCGAATAGGCGTGAATCCTTATACTTTCAAAATACTGAGCCTTGATATGGTTTAGTTTGAATCACAAATACAACTCAAGCAAGCAGTTTGACTCGGGTCTGAAGTCCTCACTTCTCTATCAACAGTACTCTTATTCCATGTGTCTGCTTCCATACATACCTGTTTTGGGTCTTAAATTGTAAAATTAAAATGTTATGGCAAGTGGCTTCAATTGCAATGTTCTTTAAAATGGAAGAAAATTTTAACCATATAACAATTACAGCACAGAAACAGGCCATCTCGGCCCTTCTAGTCCGTGCCGACGCTTACACTCACCTAGTCCCACTGGCCCGCACTCAGCCCATAACCCTCCATTCTTTTCTTGTCCATATACCTACCCAATTTTACTTTAAATGACAATACCAAGCCTGCCTCTACCACTTCTACTGGAAGCTCATTCCACACAGCTACCACTCTGAGTAAAGAAATTCCCCCTTGTGTTACCCTTAAACTTTTGCCCCCTAACTCTCAAATCATGTCCTCTTGTTTGAATCTCCCCTTCTCTGAATGGAAAAAGCCTATCCACGTCAACTGAATCCATCCCCCTCATTATCTTAAATACCTCTATCATGTCCCCCCTCAACCTTCTTCGCGCCAAAGAATAAAGACCTAACTTGTTCAGCCTTTCCCTGTAACTTAGGTGCTGAAACCCAGGTAACATTCTGGTAAATCTTCTCTGTACTCTCTCTATTTTGTTGACATCTTTCCTATAATTCGGTGACCAGAACTGTACACAATACTCCAAATTCGGCCTTACCAATGCCTTGTACAATTTCAACATTACGTCCCAATTCCTATACTCAATGCTCTGATTTATAAAGGCCAGTATACCAAAGCTTTCTTCACCACCCTATCCACATGAGATTCCACCTTCAGGGAACTGTCCACCATTATTCCTAGATCACTCTGTTCTACTCTGTTTTTTTGTTTTTTTCCACTCTGTTTGGTGTATGATTGCAGTTTTCATGAAGTTCAGAAAATGGATGGCTGTATCTGAAATATTCCTGAACTTTGTGTACAATTGGAATGTATGTTTGCAGACAGACTTCCCCAAAAAAACCACATTCATGGTCAGGTTTTTAAAACCAATAATTTATCCCTCTTTTCTCACCTGCCCATCACTTCTCTCTGGTACCCCTTCTCTTTCCCTTTCCTCCATGGTCTCCAATTTGCTATCAGATTTGATCTTCAGCCCCATAATTCTTCCACCTATCACTCCTCAATTTCTCATTTCATTCCTACCCACCCTCCCCCCAGCTGTTTATTCTAGCTTCTGTCCTCCTCTTCCTTTCCAGTTCAGGAAAGGGTCTTGGCCCAGCACATCAACAACTTGTTCCTCTTCATAGTTACTGTCTGACTTGTTGAGTTCCTCTGGCACTTGTATTTTTAAACTCTTTACTTTTTTAATTGAAGATTCTTCATACTAGTTTCATGAAAAAGATTCAGTCTAATGAACTGAGGTTTCTAAATGTGCTTGTCCAAGAGAGAAAATTGTGCAACCAGGCTAAGTCTATTTCTAACTCTTCTTCCCCCCCCCCCCCCCCCCCCCCCAGCTTTCTCAGCTGCCTCCTCCACCTCATGGATAATGAGTGCCTCAGTGTTTGTACCAAGCCACCCTGAAAAGATGAGTCTTGGTACATTTTCATTTTGTTGATTCAGTCAGTACAGCATCAACCAATTTGAGCAACTTGGAGGTGGGGTGGCATCTACAGATTCCCATTGATCTTCATTGGCGTGGGGTTGATGATCTCTTCCTCTTTCTAAGAGGAACCGTCAGGATTTAACGAGTCATGTCCAGCAGAATTGCCACATCTGGCAGGGAAAGATTAAGAATAAAGAACACCGCTCTCCCCCACCCATTCATTTCCCTTCACTTGGTTTCACTTTTTCTCTTCCAACTTGTATTCCTTCCCCTCCCCAAGCTTTTTATTCTGGCTTCTGCCCCACTTCCTTTACAGTTCTAAAAAGGGGTCTCAGTCCAAAACACAAATGGTTTATTCCTCTGCCTAGATGCTATTTGACCTGCTGAGTTCCTCCAGCATTAATATCCAGCACCTGCAGAATCTCTTGTTCAGGTTTTTTAAGCAGTCTTGAGAGTCGACAAAACAGATGATGAAATTTGTTGCAGTTAAAGATTGTTTTAGAGGCTTTTCTGGAGTTCAGTTAACTCATGGAGTAAGTACAGTCGACTCTCTCTTATCCAGTGGTTGATTTACCCCAGTTTGCAGATTAACTCTGAGGGTGGTGGGTGAAGGGGAAGCCTGTGCTTTCAGTTTTTCAAAACCTGTGCTTCCAGATTTAAAATCTTGGGCTACTACTGAGCTTGTTTGGTTCTGTAGAGCAGCAAGGTGTTGCATTCTTGAATAAAGAATTGTTTCTGGAAGTGTAACAGATGAGTATCACCAAGGCAAGTCAATTGATGAAACAAACAGGACTGAGTATTTTAAACAACAAAGTACTGTGCAAGAATTTCCAATGCCTTTTTAATGTGTTTTGCATTATCTGTATTTTTGCATTATCCGTCGAGGCGCACCCCTTCATTACTCAGGATAATTGAGAGTCAACTGTAGATGACATCGAGGCACTTTGGGAGGATTGGTAAATGTTTTTTTCTAAGTTAACTTAAAGTACCGTATGTCTTTTTGTAATAGTTAGCTTTACCTCATTGTATATCTGTGAATTTTAGTTTTGTAAATGGTCTTTTATAAAGGTCTCGATCAAGGTCACGATCCAGATCCAGGTCTCTGTCAAGGCAGAGAAGCAGGTCAGTTTGATTTTCATGTAGTATCCTTTGTTGTAATTAATTTGTGGCATATACAGTTGTGAATAGTGCTAGCAGCACTATAGTGAGTATTGATATTTGAACATAAATACCTGGCAGGAGTGCTTTCAGTCTGCTCTACCATTGATCAATATCTTAGCTATTTTCTACCTTGGCCCATTTCTAACATTATGCTTAATATCCTTTAATGCCCAGAAATCTGCTAATCTCATGTATGAATACATACACAGCCTTCTAAGGTGGAACATTTGAAATGTTCACAATCTTCGGAGTGAAGCATTTCTTTTCAGCCCTAAAAAGTTAGCTCTTGATCCAAAAATTGTATCTTGTAATCTAGAACTCTAGTCATGAAAACATACTGTCTGCATCTAGCCTGTCAATTTTAGATTTCGTCTTTATTCTATTAAACTGGAAGTTTGTAAGATGTAAGTACAAGATTTGAAGCATGTGCAACGAAGTGGTGTAAGACCATAAGGCATTGGAGCAGAATTAGACCATTTGGCCCATCGTGTCTGCTCTACCATTTCATCATGACTGATCCATTTCCCTCTCAGCCTGAATTTCCTGCCTTAAGTATAGCCAATGACTTCAGAAAGGCCCATGACAAAATTCCTTAAGGTTAGAATTGATTTGATCCAGAGGTGGCCTGGAATAGGAGGCAGAGCTGATGGTGGAAAGTTGTATTTGTGATTGGAAGCTGGTGTACTACAGGGTTTGGTGCAGGGAACCTTGCTGTTTGTCATATATGTAAATAGTTTGTATATGATTGCAAGAGGGACCATTGCATGTGACAAAGCAGTTGATAAAGTTTAGGGAGCAAGGATTAGACAGGGCTCTAGAGTTAACAAGGTTGCTGGAAAAGAGTTGAAGAATGGACAGAGTGAGAAGGGGGCATTGAAAGCCTAGGTGAGTGGAATTAAGGAAAATCCCCAAGGTGTTACACATGTATGTGAGGAACAGGAAGATGACTAGAATTGGGGTTTGACTGATCAGAGCTAGGAGAGGAAACATGCCTGGAGTCAGGAGGTAGTGAGAGGACCTTGACCTTGACGTTTGAGAAAACAACATAAAATAGGGTGTCACACAAAAAATGCTTGGGGAACTCAGTAGGTCAGGCAGCATTTATGGTAATGAATAAACAGTTGGTGTTTTGGGTCGAAACTCTTCATCAGGACTGGAAAGGAAGTGGGAAGAAGCCAGAATAAGAAGATGGGAAGGGAAGGAGTACAAGTTTAGGTGATAGGTGAAGCCAGGTGGGTGGGGAAGGGAATGAAGTAAGAAGCTAGGAGGTGATGGGTAGTAAAGGTAAGGGGCTGGAGAAGAAGGAATCCAATGGAAGAGGATAGTGGACTGTGGTTGAAAGGGAAGGAGGAATGAGACCGAGGGAAGTGACAAGCAGGTGTGGATGGGGTTGGGGGGCAGAGCGTATGGAAGAGGGGACTAGGAGGAAAATTGCCATAAGTTGGAGAAATTGGTGTTCATGCCATCAAGTTGAGGGCTATCCACACGGAAAAGCTCATAAGAGCTGTTGGTCCTCCAGCCTGAAAGTGGTCTTGTGGCAGTAGAGGAGGCCATGGACCAACATGTCAGAATAGGAATGGGGATTGGAATCTGAGAGGACTAGAATATAAAAACAAGGATGGAATGCTGAGGCTTGATAAGGCATTGATCAGTTTATACTTGGAGTATTGAGAGCAGTTTTGGGCCCCTTATCTAAGAAAAGATGAGCTGGCATTGGAGAAAGTACAGAGGAGGTTCATGAGAATGATTCCAGGAATGAAAGGGTTGACATATGAGAAGCGTTTGGCTCTGGGACTCAAATTTAGAAGAATGGGAGGTGTGGGGGAGATCTCATTGAAGCCAATTGAATATTAAAAGGCCTAGATAGAGTGGATATGGAGAGGATGTTTCTATGGTGGGGGAGCCTTTGAATAGAGAGATGTCTATTTACAACAGAAATCAGTGGGAATTTCTTTAGTAGAGGGTGGCGAATCTGTGGAATTCATTGCCATAGACAGCTGTGGATGCCAAGTCATTGGATATATTTAAAGTGGAGCTTGATAGGTTCTTAATTTGTCAGGGAAGCAAAGGTTAGAGGGAGAAGGCAATAGAATGGGGTTGAGAGGAATAATAAATCAGCCATGATGGAATGGCAGAGCACACCTGATGGGCTGAATGGCATAATTCTGCTTGTGGTCTAAAATAATTGGCCAAATCTATGTTGCTCCTTCCCCATGAAGAGGAGGCTGCATTGGGAGCACCAGATATCAGTAGACAACCCCAACAGATTTGCAGGTGAAGTGAAGGCTAGAACATATTGACGTCAAGAAAGAGGAAGTCTTGGAACTTAGGAAAAGCATTAGGATTAATTCTCTAGGGCTGGACACGTTAATAGAGGAAGTGCGAGAATAGATTGCTGTACCTTTGGCAATGATCCTTGTGTCTTCAGTGACCATGAATGATTGGAGGGTGGCAAATGTTATTCCTTGTTCAAGAAATGGAGTAGGGATAACCCTGGGAATTAGATTCTTAGAGATAGGATTTACCAGCATTTGGAGAAGCATAGTCTGATTAGGGATAGTGTGTTTTTGTGAGGGGCAGGTCATAGGATCCTAACTGAGTTCTTTAAGAATGTGGTGTGTATGAATTTTTAGTAAGGCATTTGGTAAGTTCCTCATTCAGAAAGTCAGGAGGAGTGAGATCCAGGGAAACTTGGCCATGTGGATACAGAATTGTTTCTTTGTTCTAATGGCTCATAATCATCAACCTGACCTCATCCAGAACAAAGTAACCTGCTTTATTGGTATTTCACCACTGGTGCGGGGTGGCTGCAATTCACACATGTTGTAGTGACTTACTTCCTTGGGCTGCTTTAGCAGCAATTCCTTCATTTGTGACCTTCATTGGGGAACAAGGAAATGGCAGACGAGTTGAACAGGTACTTTGGATCTGTCTTCACTAGGGAAGACACAGACAATCTTCCAGATGTAATAGTGGCCAGAGGGCCTAGGGTAATGGAGGAACTGAAGGAAATTCACATTAGGCAGAAAATGGTGTTGGGTAGACTGATGGGACTGAAGGCTGATAAATCCCCAGGGCCTGATGGTCTGCATCCCAGGGTACTTAAGGAGGTGGCTCTAGAAATCGTGGACGCATTGGTAATCATTTTCTAATGTTCTATAGATTCAGGATCAGTTTCTGAGGATTGGAGGGTAGCTAATGTTATCCCACTTCTTAACAAAGGAGGGAGAGAGAAAACTGAATTATAGACCAGATAGCCTGACATCACTGGTGGGGAAGATGCTGGAGTCAATTATAAAAGATGAAATAGTGGCTCATTTGGATAGCAGTAACAGGATCGGTCCGAGTCAGCATGCATTTACGAAGGGGAAATCATGCTTGACTAATCTGGAATTTTTTGAGGATGTAACTATGAAAATGGACAAGGGAGAGCCAGTGGATGTAGTGTACCTGGACTTTCAGAAAGCCTTTGATAAGGTCCCACATAGGAGATTAGTGGGCAAAATTAGAGCACATGGTATTGGGGGTAGGGTACTAACACAGATGGAAAATTGGTTGGCAGACAGGAAACAGTAGGGATCAACGGGTCCTTTTCAGAATGGCAGGCAGTGACTAGTCCCACCACAAGGCTTGGTGTTGGGACCGCAGCTATTTACAATATACATTAATGATTTAGATGAAGGGATTAAAAGTAACATTAGCAAATTCGCAGATGACACAAAGCTGGGTGGCAGTGTGAAATGTGCAGAGGATGTCAGGAGAATGCAGGATGACTTGGATGGGTTGGGTGATTGGGCAGATGCAGTTTAATGTGGATAAATGTGAGGTTATCCACTTTGGTGGCAAGAACAGGAAGGCAGATTACTATCTGAATGTTGTCAAGTTAGGAAAAGGGAAAGTACAACGAGATCTAGTTGTCCTTGTTCATCAGTCACTGAAAGTAAGCATGCAGGTACATCAGGCAGTGAAGAAAGCTAATGGCATGTTGGCCTTCATAACAAGGGGAGTTGAGTATAGGAGCAAAGAGGTCCTTCTGCAGTTGTACAGGGCCCTGGTGAGACTACACCTGGAGTATTGTGTTCAGTTTTGGTCTCCAAATTTGAGGAGGGACATTCTTGCTATTGAAGGAGTGCAGCGTAGGTTCACAAGGTTGATTCCCGGGATGGCGGGACTGTGATACGTTGAAAGATTGGAACGACTGGGCTTGTATACACTGGAATTTGGAAGGATGAGAGGGGTTCTGATTGAAGCATAAAAGATTATTAAGGGATTGGACATGCTAGAGGCAGGAAACATGTTTCCGATGTTAGGGGAGTCCAGAACCAGAGGCCACAGTTGAAGAATAAGGGGTAGGCCATTTAGAACGGAGTTCAGGAAAAAAACTCTTTTATCCAGAGAGTTGTGGATCTATGGAATGCTCAGCCTCAGAAGGTAGTGGAGGCCAATTCTCTGGATGCTTTCAGGAAGGAGTTGGATAGAGTTCTTAAAGATAGCAGAGTCAAGGGATATGGGGAGAAGGCAGGAACGAGGTACTGATTGTGGATGATCAGCCATGATCACATTGAATGGTGGTGCTGGCTCAAAGGGCTGAATGGCCTACTCCTGCACCTATTGTCTATTGACCTCTGTCACCTGGTTTAAGATTAGTTTCAGGCTCTGGTTTCTCACTGTCAAACTGAACATGAAATGCAAAATGATCACTCTTTTCCTCATCTTTTTAAAATGTTGTATCATGTTTTTGCCCCATCACTAGATCTAAATGGTCCATTCCCCTGTTGGGACCATTTTAAGGATTTTTCCTGAATACACTTACTGAGCTTGTTCTTGAGTGTACCTTTATCAATTTGATTCATCCAGATTAGATGGATTTTAAAGTTACGATTATTGTATTGCTTACATAATTCTTGATTCATACTCTTACAGTGTAACTTTTTATTGAAGGTTTTATTATCTCCACCAGATTCTCAGCCAGTCTTTGTTTTTGCACCTATATGGTGATTTTTGTCCTTTATAAACAGACCTACCTTAACCTTTACAAGTTCTTTTTGGTCCTGTGGAATATTGTTTTCAGTAGATCATGTCCATTTTTGTTTGTACTGCAATTCATCTGCCCTTGTTATAAATGTTCATGGAGCTTTCATTTTGTTGTTTTGCCATTTTTAGAATCATGGAGTCATGGTCATACAGCATTGTAATGTGTCCTGTGTGCAATCGTATCCATGTCAACTAACAAGAATGCATCTACACTAATCCCATCTTTTTTCTTCTCCACACCCACCAACCATGAGCTATATATTTGGAGCTCATGTCTTTGAACCATGAGAGAAAACTGGAGGGAATCCCTTCTGATCTCCTGAATAATGTTTAAGCTGTATGCAAGTAGTACCTGGTTCTGGGGCTGTGAGGCAATGCTATCACTCCTGCATTACTCAGTCCCTCTGACCTTGTTTGCAGGTGCAGACATGTTTGTATGCTTTGTTATATCACCTGTGTTGCTACCTTACATTGTCTTGTCCTTTCTCATTCTTAACTCCACTCACTCCATCTACTTAAACAGTTCTATACAGATTTAGTTATTGGACTTGCTGGGGCACCAGCTCCAGCTTCACTCAAGGGAGACCTGTCTTGTGAAACAGACTTCTTTCCCAGAACAGTTGCCAGTTCTCTGTAAACTGAAATTCATTTTATCCCACACCAATCTTTGAGCTATACATTAAAATTTTTGACCTTATTAATCTGATGCCAGTTTGCATGACATGGAGGTAATACTGCAGAGGTTATTAGCGTTGAGTCTGCTTTTTACTTTAAGATCTAGCTGTTCATTCTTTCTCAGCAGAACCTTTAAATCCAATCAATATTAATAACAGGCTAGAGAAAGCTACTGCTGCCATAGTGCAAGTTGCTTTTTAGTCTGAGGTGTCCTTGATACTGATGGTACAGAACACACCCTTTGTGACTTGTTCTCATGGCCCTGTAGAATAGTTTGTCCCTAACTGTACTGCTGCCACACAAGTTTGTTTGCTTCCCCTTTCATGACTGACCATGGTGTTAGTCATTTTCCTCCTTCCTGAGCTTACTCTCATACATGTATTCTGTATGAACCATTTATTGTTGGGACAACAGTTTAGGCTCTTGTTCCCTACTGATCACTCGTACCTGCTTTACTTGTCAAGTCACTTTCTGTGGTAATTGCAGTAGTTGACCAAAGGGATGTGACTGTCCTCTGGAACAAAATGATCAAGTTGCTTTCCCCCTTGCATCTGTAGCAGAGTCTAAAGCACTGACTACTTTGACTAAGGCGGAGTTCTGTTAAGTTGTAGATACTTGCCGCAAATCTGGTTGCTGAAATCATTGTGCCTCAGTTCCTGCATGATACAGCTACAATATGTCAGATGTGTTTCCCTGTCTGTCCTCATTTATTTAATTAGTACTTTGTTTTCCAGCTGGCTATTTATAATTTTTTAATTGTTCTGGTAATGATTTGGTGTTGAGTCCTAATTTTAGTTGCACCTTTTGCTTACTGGGAGCAAATCCCCTCAACACGGAGGGGAAGAAACAATTCTCAATAGTTAATTACATTCTGATGCCACATCTTGATTTTTCTTCTCTCTCAGGTATGGTAAACTGTGCAGAAGCCAGATAAATACATCCATTTTGTTGCTAATGTAATTTGGATGAAACATTGATCTGAGCAAATACCCGTTGCAGTTTTGATAAATGGACAATTTATTGGTGGCCCATTAGGAATTTTACCTACAGAGAACTTGATTATGAAGAAACTTGTAGTTCCGTCCCTCCCCCACACATCTTAACTACCAATGAATGGCTATTTAAATCATACCTGCAGCTTATTTAAAAACTGCATAGTCCCGGAATTGATTAGACTGGGTTTTATTTGAACTGTAAACCAGATACAAACTGCTAGTTTTCATCTGCAGTAATCCTGATCATGTATACATAGTTCATTGTTATGCAAACTTGGAAATAAGTAGTTTTATGTTGGTTTATGATGCTAAATATGAGAAATTATTGTTGAGACGTGTAATTGTACAAAATTTATCATAAGTATTGAATATAATGTACAGCAAATATTAATTAAACATTTTAATACAGATCTCTGTCTCCTCTGAGAAGATCCAAGTCTCGCTCTCTTGTTCGAAGGTGAGGAGATCAAACAATATTCATTCTTTTTGAAATGCTTGTCTTTTGATATTTTTCTCTTCTTCAGCCTCCCATTGAAATTCCCAATATTCTTAAATTGCATCTTATTCCCTGGCAATAGCCTTAATAGTTGATCAGTTAGCTATCTAGAATCGCTTTTGAGTGAGTTGCAAGGTATGGATTAATTATTTCAGGTTTTGTAGCATTTGAGGGTGAAAATACTTTTGATGGACTAACTCTGGTAGGCTTGCAATTGGTTAATTTTTTGACTGTGGTTGTGTGCTTCCTGCAATATCCAAGTTCCTACTGAATGTTACTTCAACTCTGAGATTTCATTTTGGGCTGGATTCATGTTCTTCTCAGTTTATTTTGCTTGAGTTCAGGCATTTGAATCTAGTTATTAATAGTTCCAGCCTACAAAATGCCGTAACTCAATATAATGAAGATGGTCTGGGGAAATCTTTAATTTGTAGAATTTCTTTGCAGTTAAGCCTTGTTCAATCTGAATAAAGAACTTTATTTGTGACTGCTGTGTTGGTCTTGGCCTTAGGAGTGCCCTGTTCCGTTGCCTATTAGTAGTTTTATTGTTGGTTTTTGGATAGTTAACTAACTTCAATCTCTATTTTCTATTCCAAAAACAGTCGCTCAAATTCTAGATCACATTCACCAAAGCGAAGGTAAGGAATTACACTAACAATTTATACACAAAAAGACTAGCTACTACTTCCCTACATCTCTAGTTATTTGCATTAAGGTTCTCATCTATAAGATCGTATTTAAAGATGTCTTGAGTTTAGGCCAGTAAAATCTGTAAATGCAAGGAATATTTAAAGCTCTTAATATTTTTCGGACAAACTGACTAGATAGCAGAATGTTATCTATTTAATCTTAACACCTATAATTTGTTTTAGTAGTACAAAAAGGATTGACAGAAAGTAATTATGACCTTTAAGTTCTATATTGATATTAATAGACATAATTGAATCTTGCAGTGTTGCTTTTATTCGATATACATTGATTTGTTACATAAAAACTTTTCTAGAAAACACTGTCACCTGAAATTATAAATCAGCAAAAATCTTGGTACCAGATAACTAACTGTAGAAGACCATGATTTATTTACAATGGGAATTGATTGGTTGACAGTTTACTGAAATATATATGGTTGTAAACAAAATGAACCCCTAAAATTTTGTTCTAATTACATGTTTTTCCCTCCCTCAGTCGCACGCCATCTGAAAATTCTCGTAGAAGTGCAAGTCCTGACAGAAATGACTAAATACAACTAGCAAAGCTAAACTTTAGAATGAATGTTTTTTTTTGTTTACATTCTTTGAAGTTGTATGGGAAACCTCTGGTTCTTTTGTGGGGGTTTGGATTTGATTTTAAATGTAAGGGCTTGTTTCTAACTTAATTTTCATGCTTTTTTTCCCTTTTGTGGAGGAAATATGGCGTGGGTAGGAAATTTTTTAAAGAAATACACATCCTATAGAGACTAAATTGAGTGATCTGCATTTTTCCCTGCATAACTGTGTTGTATTCTTTTGTTGTAATATCAGATTCCTCAAACCATTCAAAGTGTATCACATTTTTGTATCTGGAAATAGAAATAAACGAATTGTCCTGAGAAGTGTGTGTGTGTGTCTTTTTATTATGTATCCAGCATAGAATCATTGAAATACACTTACTTATGATAGTGAAATGGAAGTTTGCTTTATTAGGAGTAGCTCAGGAAATTCAGCAATAATCTTTACGGCAGACAAGAAAACGAGTACAGATTTTAGGATCACAAGGGTAGATCTGGTAACGCTGATGAGAGTATTACCATTATAGAAGCTTTGGTTCTGGGATAGTAACTCAGTGTAACTTAGGGGGCTGATGAGTATTGGAGAAAGTTGAAAACCCGCTTTAGCTTCAGTACTGATGCAGGGGGCAAAATTCCTAGTTGTTGGGATCAGTGTAGGGAAGAGCTAGAGGATCTTGTACTATACTTTGTGCATTACTAGGCCACAGAATAATGCATTATGTATTGGTATTGACCTTTATCCTATAGATAAAGGTTTTAGTTACTCACCCACCATCAAGTATTAGAAATTGCTTCCAAGTTATTGGAGAAATCACAGGTGGAATCAAAGCAAATACAATTTGAGCTTTTAAATCAAACCAGTGATTACATGTGATCAGACTCTTGCAACCGAAAGCAACCACACTCATACAAGAAATATACACAAAATGCTGGAGGCAGCATCTATGGAAAAAAAGTTGGTTGATGTTTCAGACCGAGACCCTTCAGCAGGACACTACAGGCCCTTCTATCAGATGAGTCCAGGTTGACCATGGTGCCCATAAAACTAATCCCAATTTCCCATGTTTGGTCCATATCCTGCCCCAATATGTGCTTTTTAAGTGATAAAACTACTTGTTCTGGCAGCTTGTTCCATATAGTTGCCACCTACTCCATAAAAAGGTGGTCCCTTAAACCATGCCCCTAAATCTATGTTTTGGTCGTTCCTTCCCTGGGAAAAAGATTTATCATCATCTAGCTATGCCCTGCATAATTTTAGACCTTTTTAAGGTGTCGTTCCCCCCCCCCCCCCGCTGTGTTCCAAGACCTAGCTGAGCCAAGCTCCCCCGATAACTTAAAACGTTTTGTAGTTCTTGACTGATTCTGTTTCATTTTCCTGTGACCATCTCCTCTTACATAATGATCCTAGAAATTTGAGATATTTATCCAATTCCCTTTTGAAAATTAAAAGTTTTTTCTGCTCTTCAGCTTTGTGATTTGCTGTAAACTTCAAAGTTTAGAAGTAACTTTGTACTGTACAGAAAAGCTATCCTTACCGTGATTTTGAGAAACTTCCATGAGATCAAGTACTGTCAATATTGTAATCATAGTAGTAACTCAAGCAATCCATACCAATGGTTTGAAAACCTTGTTTTGCTATTCTTAAAAAATGTTAGCAAGTTTAGTTCAAGCCCATCTCAGGCCAATAATTATATTTTTAAGATCTAGAGGTTTTAAATGCTCTTGATAGTTCTAAAAATAAACATGTTTCTAGAAATAATTTGCAAAATAGAGATCAATGTGTTAACTAGACAATATTCTTCTTGGGCTCCTCCTTGTGGCAAGATTTCAATTAGTGTCGAGCAACGGTTGCCTACAGCCCCACAGTAGTCAGCAAATCTGTCTTCACATCTGCAGGCTGTACACGTCCAAGCTGGAGAGACAAAAAAAGAACAGGTGTTAAAAAGACAAAAGGGTATTTTTAAAAGAATGCAGGAAGTAACACTCTTAAAGGCCCTGTTTAGGAGATAAATGTCAATCTGGTTTATAGGCTGATACTGTGGTAGCTGCACATAATAATCAGCTGAAAACCAACTGAACCTGGATAAGATATTCTGAAGTTGCACACCTATCTATGATACCTTTCAAACTCACTGTTCTAGTGCCACCTTTGCAAAAAAAGACCCATTTATAGTCCAAATTCCTCTGCTGTCGGGGCTTTTTAATGACAATGTTCATAAAACTATGGTTTAAAAATCAGATAGCTGGAAATCTGGAGCAATTCTGACACGGAATAAGCAGTTGATGTGTTGGGCCGAGACCTTCATCAGGGAAGGGTACAAGCTGACAGGTGGTTAATGAGACTGGTGGGTGGGGGGGGGAGATGAAGTGAGAAGATGGGAGGTGATAGGTGGAAGAGGTAAAGGGCTGAAGGCATCCGATAAGAGATGGCAGTGGACTATGGGAGAAAGGGAAAGAAGTGATGGGCAGGGGAGCCAGAATAAGAAAAGGGAGCAAAATTACTGGAGGTTAGAGCAATCAATGCTCATGCTGTCAGATTGGAGGCTACTCAAACAATACCAGGTGTTGCTCTTCTAACCTGAGAGTAGCTTCATTGTAACAGGCCATGGACCAACATTGGAATGGGAAGTGGAATTAAAATAGGTGGCACTGGAGAAACAACACACACAAAATGCTGGTGGAACACAGCAGGCCAGGCAGCATCTATAAGGAGAAGCACTCGATGTTTCGGGCTGAGACCTTTCGTCAGGACAGTGCTTCTCCTTATAGATGCTGCCTGGCCTGCTGTGTTCCACCAGCATTTTGTGTGTGTTGTTTGAATTTCCAGCATCTGCAGATTTCCTCGTGTTGGCACTGCCTTTTGTGGTGGAGCAAAGGTGCTTGACAAATCTATGTTGCCTCACTGTTTAGGGCCCTGAATGATGGTGAGGGAAATGTGTAGAGGTGGGTGCTGCACTTGTCCTGCTAACGGATAAGTGCCGAGAGAGATTAGTGGGGAGGGACAACTGGACAAACACATCACATAGAGAGTGATTGCTGCAGAAAGCTGGGAGGGGGAGGGATAGTGTCCTATTGAAAATATGAACAATGCTGTGCTGGATGAGAGGCTTTTGGGATGGTAGATAAGGACCAAGGGGAACTCTATGCCTGTTATGGCAGCAGGACGATGGGGTGAGGGTGGATGTCTGGGAAATGGAGGAGGTGTGAATTAAGGCAACATCAATGATGGAGGAAGGGAAATCCTGTTTTTTGAAGGAGGAGGTGTTTTGGAATGGAAAGCCTTATCCAGAGATGGGGGAAATGAAAAAATGGAATGGCAGTTTTACAACTGACAGGGTGGGAAAGGGTAGTCAAGATAGCAGTGTGAGTTAGTAGGTTTGTAAAAGATATCAGTAAACAGTCTGTTAAGAAAAAGGAGAGAGGTGTCTGAGATGGACCAAATAAATACGAAGGCAAGTTGGAGGCAACGTTGATGAAATTGTTGGGCTCAACATGGGTGCAGGAAGCAGCACCAATACAGTTGTCAGTATAGCGCAGAAAGAATTGGGAACATTACCAGAGTAGACTTGGAACAAGGACTGTTGTGGGTAGTGAAAAAACTATGGCAGAAGAGCTGAAAGTGAAACTTTTGAGGGTGAGGATCAGCTCTGACAGATGGAAGAGGGTGTTGGTAGAGAGGAACTGGTTTGGTCTAATGTCCAGAAAGAAGGCAGGGACCTTTAAAGCATTCCTGATACGAGACAGAGTGTAGAGGGATTGGACATTCATAGTGAAAAGTGAGGTGATCAAGGCCAAGAAATTGTAAGTAGTTGAGATTGAGAGCACGTGAAATATCACAGATATAAGCGGGAAGAGACTGAACCAAGGAGAACAATGAGTCAAAGCATGCATACATGGGTTCCTTGGGGCAGGAGCAGGCAGAAACTATGGGCAGACCAGGACACTCAGGTTTGTGGATCTCAGGTAGGAGGTAGAAATGAGCAGTGTGGGGTAAGGAGACAGTGGATGAGAGATCTGAGCGATGACCATGGTTAAAACCCAATGTTGTAGTAGTGGCCACAGCATGAAGTGCAGGTAGTGTGCAGTGTGAAGTATTTACAGGAAATCTTTAAAACAAATCTGTATAAAAGCTCCCTCTTAAGGACAAATCAGGAAATATGACTCAGTTTCTTAACTGTTGAAATATTAGGTCCTTACTCCCACCTTCAAATCCACACCACCCAATCATGACCTTTATTTTTCATTGTCTCAGAATGCTTTTATTCAAATAAAGCAATAAACAGTAGCTACTTACATTACTATTTCACAGTAGAGAAAGTAAACCACGTTGTGTGATTATATTCTTCACCAGGTCTCAGCAATGCATCTGGGAAATTCTTCTGCAATATAAGAACATTTCAAAGAATTGGTGGTCTGGGTGGGTTCCTGTGATCTGTACAAATATCCTCACTTAAAATTTCTGAAAGATGTGTTTTACTGTATCAGAGCTGCTATCATGCAAGTCACTGCATAACACATTGCAATAGGTTCAAATTTAACATTCATTTTTCACTTTAGCAGGGTGAAGTTGTAGAGAAGTAAGAATACAAACTTTTTAGGACATACTTTGGTTAACAAAATTAATTCATTTCACTTCATCTCACCTCTCCCTCTTCCTTTCCACCCGGCCCCAGAAACTAACCTTGTTGACGGCATCAGGCCAGTTCTGCGTTTCCAAGCAAAAAGCTGAATGCTTAGGGTATTTAGCTCCTCCTTTGCCCTTCAAGCTTCCATCAAGAAAATTGGCAGTGTAAAACTGAATTCCTGGCTGTGTTGTCTCAACCTCCAGCAGTCTGCCACTTGGCTGATGATACACCCTGTAAACAAGTTTTCACTGGTAAATTCTTAAGTATATTTAAAATTTATTCCCCAAACATTTTCCCAGCTAACATATGCCTCAAGAAATTAAGCAACCAGTAGCTCGAAGACTTGTGGCATGGCCATAAATAATTCAAACCTAGATAAGGTTTGGGGATATGTTCTCTGTCATTGGGGGATTGAAGATGGAGAGGGTCAGTAAGTTTAAATTTCTTGGTGTTTTCATATCAGAGAATCTGTCCCAGGACCAGCATGTAAATGCCATCACAAAGAAGGGACAACAGCGCCTCTACTTTCTTAACAGTTTGTGCAAATCCAGCAGCATGTCATTGAAGAGTGAAGATACACAGAGTATCCTGAATGATTGCCAATGTGCAAGAACAGAAAAGCCTACAAAAAGTGGTAGATACAGCCCAGTCCTTCACAGGCAAAGTCATCCCCACCACTGAGCACACCTACAAGAAGCACTGACAGAAGGCAGCATCCATCGTCAAGAACCTCCACCATCAAGGTCATCCTTTCTTCTCGCTGCTGCCAATGGGAAGGGGTACAGGGCCTTAGGTTCAGCAACAGTTATTACTTTTCAATCACCAGGCTCCTGAACCAGCATGGATAATTTTACTACCCCAACACTGAACTGATTCCAGAACCTATGGGCTCACTTTCAAGGACTCTACAACTTATGTTCTCAGTATTATTTATTTACTTATTTTATTTTTCACTTTGCACAGTTTGTCATCTATTGCACATTGGTTGTTTGTCAGTCTTTGTGTGTAGTTTTTCATTGATTCTATTGTATTTCTTTGTTCTGCAAATGTATGAAGATGAATCTCAAGATAGTATATGGTGACATATACATAGTTTGATAATAAACTTACTTTGAATATCAGGTTCTAACTCCACTCTAGATATCAGAAGTCAAAGCTAAGAATTACTAGCGCAGTATCAGAATCAGAATCAAGTTTAATATCACTGGCATATGTTGTGAAATTTGTTGTTTTGCAGCAGCAGTACATTGCAACATATAATTTTTAAAAACTAACAATAAGAAACAGAAGTCTTAGGCACGCTAGATTTTTTAAATATAAATTTTGTTTTAGATGTTAACTTCTGCATTAGTGTGTTAGTAGAAATGAGCAAATTTTAGAGTTCCAAACATTCACTTTTGATAAAATTAAATGTTACAGAGAAATGTTGGTATTTCATTAATGAAAGTAATAGACCACTTTTCAAGTAAGATCTTGAATGTAGGTGTATATCCCAGTGCATATTGAAGTAAAGATAACAAACAGGATGCTAATAATCAATAACATAATGAGTTGAATGAACTAAACTGATTAAATGAAACAGAAACGGATGAAGAAGGAATCAAACCGGGTGAAGGACAACCACACTAAAAGGTGTGGGTGTGGGAGATGTGACTAGTTTAACCTTCAAATCATCAATTTTTACACCTTGGTAAGAGTGAGCATAGCAACAAGACACAAGGTGGTCATCCTGCATCAGCAAGATCTCTCACAAGCTGAAATTTTGCAGCAAACAGAATTTCAAGATGTGCCGTCCAAACACTTCTGAAGAAGCACAAAGAAACTGGCAAGTGATCGACCAGAGAAACTGACTGCAGCAGACAAGAGATACATCAAACTGATTTCCCTTCTAAATCAAAAAAGTACAGCATAGAAACCACTGGAGACCAAGTACACCCCTCTACAGCCTACAGCTGTCTTGTCAGAAGGGGTCTTCATGGAAGAATTGCTGCCAAAAAGCCCTTCCCTCTGAAGTGGAAACAAAGCCAAGAAATTCACCTACACACAAAAACACAAGTACTGGGGTACTAAGCAATAGCAGCAAGTGCTCAGGGCTGACGAGCCAAAATTTGAAATTTTTGGCTCAAACAGGGGGCAGTTTGTGCATAGAAGAGGTGGAGAGCTCTACATGGACAAGCATCTGCAGCCAACATTGAGACACGACAGAGGTTCGCTGCAGGTTTGGGCTTCAGTTCTGCAAATGGTCAAAATTAATGGAATCCTCAATGCTGAGAAGTACAAGCAGATTCTTATCCATCACACAATACCATCAGGGAGGTGCCTGATTGGTGTATTTTCATTCTGCAGCAGGACAATGATTCCAAACACATGGCCAAGGCCATAAAGAACTACCTTCAGCGATAAGAAGTACAAAGAATTCTGCGACCGATGGTATGGCCTCCACAGGGCTTTGATCTCAACATCATTGAGGCAGTCTAAGATTACCTAGAGAGACAGAAGCAAGTGAGACAGCCAGAGTCTGCAGAGTCTCCAAGATGCTTTGAACAACCTATTAATGATTTTCTTATACAAGGGCACACCAAGTACCTTAAAGAGTTGAAGCAGTTTAGATAAAAGATGGTCACACAAAATATTGTTTTAGTTTTTTACTGTTCACTGCTCTTTATAATAATATTTTTATGTTTCAAAACTTTTCATTATTTTTGAAGAATCTTTGCTTTACAGATTTTTTTACCTGTGCCTAAGACTTTTGCACAGTATATATATAATAAAATTAAATAGGTAGTGCAAAAAGAGAGCAAAAAATATTGAGGTAGTGTGCATGGCAGAGGGAAAGAAGCCATTCCTGAAACATTCAGTGTATGTCTACAGGCTCCTGTACCTCCTACTTGATGATAGCAATGAGAAGAGGGCATATTCTGAGAGATGGGGGTCCTTAATGATGGATGCTGCCCTTTGAAGGTGCCCTCAATTAGAGGAGGCTAGTACCCATGATGGAGTTGGCTGAGTTTACAACTTGCTGTGACTGTTTTCAGTCCTGTGCAGTAGCTCCTCTATACCAGTCAGTGATGCAACTAGTCTGGTATGGAATACTCTCCATGGTACACCTGTATAAATTTGCTAAAGTCTTTGGTGACAGACCAAGTCTCCTCAAACTCTGAATGAAATATAGCCGCTGTTGTGCCTTCTTAGTAATTGCATCAGTATGCTGTACCCAAGATAGATCTTCACACAGAAGATCTTTCTTTCTTGACACCCAGAAACTTGAAATTACTCACCCTTTCCACTGTTGATCCCTCGATGAAGACAGGTGTTTTCCCGCTATTTCCCTTCCTGACGTCTACAATCAATTCCTTGGTCTTACTGACATTAAGTGCAAGGTTGTTGTTGTGACACCACTCAACCAGCTAATCTATCTCGCTCATGCAAGCCTCCTCTTCACCATCTGAAATTCCGTCAACAACGGTTATGTCAATGACACAATGACAAATTTATAGATGGTACCTAGCCACAAGTCATGTGTGTAGAGAGAGTAGATTAGTGGGCTAATCACACATACTCGAAGTGCGCAAGTGTTGACTGTCAGCAAAGAAAGATGTTACCCAGGTTTTAGAGTTTGTAAATTAGAACTGAGGGTATGATGGCATTGAATGTTAAGCTATAATCAACAGCGATCTGACATAGGTACTGCTGTTCTGCAGGTGATCCAAGGCTAAGTGGCGAGTTAGTGAGATTACATCTGCTATAGACCTGTTATGGTGATGGGCAAATTGTAGCAAGTCCAGGTCACTGCTTAGGCAGTTGTTAATTCTAGCCATGATCAACCTCTCAAAGCACTTCTCCACAGTAAATGTGAGTGCAACTGGGTGAGAGTCACTGAGGCAGCTCACCTTGCTCTTCTTGGGCACCAGTATGATTGGTGCTCTTTTGAAGCAGGTGGGAATGTCCAACAGCAGCAGTGAGAGATTGAAGATGTCCTTGAAGATGTCCAGTTGGTTGGCACAGATTTTCAACACAGTACCAGATACACTATCAGGTCCTGACACTTTGTGATGGTTCACCCTCTTGAAAGATGATCTAAAGTCAGCTTCTGAGACAGAGATCACAGGGTCACCAGATGCTGCAGGGATTCGCACTGCTGTAGTTTTATTCGTCCTCTCAAAGCATGCATAAAAGGCATTTAGGTCATCTGGGACTGAAGCATCACAGCCATTCATGATGTTAGGTTTCACCTCATAGGAAGTAATGGCTGTAACCCTGCCACAGCTGACATGCATCCGATTCTGCCTCTAACTTCATTCTGAATAGTTTTCTTGCTCTTAGGACAGCCCTTCTGTAGGTTGTACCTGGACTTCTTGTGTAGTTCTGGATCACCAGTCTTGAATGCGACAGATCTAGCCCTCAGCAGACTACGAATCTCCTGTTTCATGCATGGCTTTTGGTTTCAGTATATCCAGTATGTTCTTGAAGGAACTCACTCATCAACACAGGTGTTGATGAAGTTGGTGACAAATGTGGCATTTTAATTTAGATTTTAAGATGAATCCCTGAATATCATCCAGCCTATCAACTCAAAGCAGTCCTGTAAGCTCTCCTCCGCCTCCCTACAACATACCTTCTTTGTCCTCACCACCGGTGCTGCAGTCTTTAATCTCTGCCAATTGGACTTTTCAAAGTGTGCTGTGGGATGGCATGGTAAGCATTCTTGATGGTGGCTCCTCTGTTGGTGGTAGTTGTTCAGAGAGTTTGTCAAACTGACCTGGTTGAAATCCCCTGCAATGATTGTGAAGGCATCTGGGCATGCTGTTTTGTGACTACTGATCATAGTGCTCAGCTCCTCCAGTGCCTGCCTGATCCAAGCCAGGGGCAGAATGTACACTGCTACCAGGATAATAGCAGAAAACTCCCTCGGCAGATAAAGTGGACTACATTTGACTGCTAGATGTTCCAGGACAGGTGAGCAGGATTGAGACAATACTGTCATGTCTTTACACTACCATGAGTTAATCATAAAGGATACTCCACCTCCTCTAACCTTAAAAGACTCAGCTGTCCTGTCTTTACAGAGAATGGTGAAGCCATTGGGCTGCAGTGCTGCATCCAAAATAGTGGTGGTGAGCCATGTTTCCATGAAGCAAAGTACACAGCAGTCCCTGATGTCCCTCTGGTGCTGCAATCTTGCTCCGAAGTCTTCAATTTTATTTTCCAGAGATGGTAGATTTGCCAGCAGGATAGCTGGGAGTGGGGGCCTAAGGCCTCTATTTTTCAGTTGTACTTGTAGACCAGCGCATCTTCCCCACTATTGTTTTCTTAAAAGGGAACTGCAGTTGCGACCTGAGTATGTCGTCCAGGTCCATCGATTTTGAGTATTGATTGTTCTTTTAAATGTCTTAAAGTGATGTTGCAAAAAGTACCCAGGGCTGTGACTGTGGATTTCATCTGTGAGAGTCCTAAATGAGAATATTTGATGATTCACTTCGAAGCTGCATGTAAAGGGTCGCCACTTACTGGCGCCATCTTAAACATATCCAATGCTGCTGCATTCATAGGACATATCTTAGAAATGAACCACGCTCTCCATACTTTCTCAAATAGACAACTACCAAAGTTTAGTTTAATAGAACCAAAGGACAACTTACTAGGACCAGAACATAATTAGAGTGGGAATATAGCTCCTTGAGGTTAAACAATTCTGAAATCCTTTGATTTGAATGCATGCAGTATACGAAATAAGGTAGATGAGCTTGTAGCGAAGTTAGAAATTGTCAGATATGATGTTGTGGGTAGCAAATAATCTTCGTTGAAGGAACATCAAGCTGGGAGCTTAACCACCAAGGATACACATCATATTGAAAGGACAAGCAGGTAAGAAGAGGGGCAAGTAGCTCCATTGGTAAAATAATGAAATCAAATTCTTAGAATGAAATGACATTAGATCAGAAGTTGCAGAACCCTTTTGATAGATTTAAGAAATTGAAAAGGTATAAAGATCCTGATGGGAGTTATTTATCAGCCACCAAACAGTAACCAGGTACAAACTAACAAAAGGAGGTAGAAAAGGTATGTAAACAATGACAATGTTATGATTGTTAGCACTGACATGTTAGCACTGGGGAACTTCAATATGCAGGCAGATTGGGAAAATCAGGTTGGTGCTGGATCCCAAGAGAAGGAATTTGTAGAATGCCTATTACAGTAGATGACTTTTAGAGGAGCTGGTGCTTGAGCATACTAGGAAAAAGGTAATTTTGAATTGGGTGCCCTATAATGAACTGGTTTTGATTAAGGATCTTAAGGTAAAGGAACTTTTAGGAGGTAATGATCATAGTATGATAAAATTCACCCTGCAGTTTGAGAGGGTGAAGCTAAAACCAGATGTATAATAGTTGAGAGAAGGTAACTACAGAGGCATGAGTGAGGAGCTGGCTAAAGATGATTGGAAGGGGACATGAGCAAGTATGTCAGTAGAGCAGTTTCTGGAGTTTCTGGAAGTAATTCAGAAGACACAGATCAGTTCACCCCAAAGGAGAAGAAGCATTCTAAAGGCAGGATGAGGCAACCATGGCTGGCAAGTGAAGTCAAAGACAACATAAAAGCAAAACAGAGGACAATACAAAACAGCAATAAGTTAGCAGGAAGCTAGAGGATTGGGAAGCTTTTAAAAATCAACATTGGATATTGGACCACTGGAAACTGGTGCTAAAGAGGTAATAATGGGGAACAAAGAAATGGCTGAGGAACTGAATATCATTGTGGATAACTCCAGCAGCATGCTGGAAATCTGTGAGTGTCAGGGCAGTCACTATTACTAAGGAGGTGCTTGAGAAGCTGGAACATCTGTAAGTTGATAAATTACCTGCAGCAACAAACAAACTGCTGGAGGAACTCAGCAAGTTAGGTATCTGCGGGGGAAGGGGATTGTTGACCTTTTGGGTTGAGTCCCTGCTTCAGGATTGATGCAAGTCTTGACTTGAACAATGAACATCGAGAGTGCTTGAGGGGAGATCTTGGGGAAAAAATGTCAGTTCATAGCACAGCATCAATTAAAGTGTAGTAAATCCCCACATATTATGGTAAATATGATGGGGCATGATTTTAAAGTGAGAGGAGGAAAATATGGGGGATGTCAGAGATAAGTTTTATTACGCTGAACACACTGCTAGGGGTGGTGGTAGTAGAGGCATTTAAGAAACTCTTTGATAGGCAAATGGATGATAGAAAAGTGGATGGCTCTGTGGGAGGGAACAGTTAGATTGATCTTGGAGCAGGTTAAAAGGTCAGCACAACATTGTAGGCTTTGTACTGTCCTGTTCTATGTTCTGTTCTCACCAGTTTTTAATCTATGAGCAAAATTCTGCTACATAATCATGACAGATCCTAAAATGCACCATTTGCTGCTACATATCCTACGCTGTAACAGTCACTGCTTGCATGCTACTTCGGGATTCCTAATGTAGTGAAAGGACGTATACAGATGCAAGCTAAATATGTGCCACTCTCCCTTAAACTGGCCAGCTGAAGAGAGTGAGAAAAGTGTGGAAGCATTGTTAGGATATCAATGGACGTGCATAAAGATTTTGGGGCAGACAACCAACTGGGGAAAAGCCACAGCAACCTGGTCTCTGTCACTGAGTCTGACTGTGGCTCAGAAGGGGAGCAGGAAGAAGAGGAGTGATAGGGGATTCCATAGTTAGAGGAGCTGAATGAAGATTCTGTGTTTGTGAAAGTTACATCTGGATGATATGTTGTCTCAGACGCCAGGTCAGGAACATCTTGGATTGGCTCCACAGAATTCTGAAGGGGAGGGTAAAACAGCTAGAAGTCATAGTACGTATTAGAACCAACAACACAAGTTAGAAATAAGGTCCTGAAGAAATAGTATAGGGAGCTAGAGAACAAGAAGAAAAGCAGGATTTCAAGGGTTATAATTTCTGGATTGCTGCCTGTGCCAAATGCCAGTGAGGATAAGAATATGATAATTTAGCAGATGAATACATGGCTGAGGAATTAGTGCAGGGGGCAGTGTTTCAGATTTCTGGATCATTGGAATCTCTTCTGGGGAAGGAATGACCTTTATCAGAAGGATGGGTTAAACTTGAACTTGAGGGGGACCGATATACAGTCGGCCCTCCTTATCTGCGGGAGATTGGTTCCGGGACCCCCTGCGGATACCAAAATTCGTGGATACTCAAGTCCCTTATTTAATGTGATCAGTGCGGTTGTCTTTAGGACCCAGCAGAACCCCAGACTTTATTTAACATGTCTCCGTGCAGTGGACATTAGGACCTGGCATTGCAGCTCTGAATCTGTAGTGTTTCTGTTCATGAAAATAATCGCGATCACAATTGAAACTAAGGTGGAAGTAAAAGCAATCGGAAAGAGGTGAAACACCATTGGTCATTAGAAAAGCGTTAGGCTATAGTCGGTCAACGATCGGAACAATTTTAATGGAACATGTGAAAGGCCCTGCCCTGGTGAAAGCTACAATTATTACTAAGCAACGCAGTGGTTAAATTATTGAAATACATATGTTTCTTAAGTGTTTTATATGCATAGAAAGGTAGAATATGTACTATATACTAAGAAAAACATTTGACTAACTGACGCTAAATAATACCGGATGTACCTGTTCCGACCTCAAATCCGACTTAAAGACGGACTCAGGAATGGAACTTATTCATAACCTGGGGACTGCCTGTACTTTTAAGTCATTTCTAGATTACTTATAATACCTAATACAATGTAAACACTATGTAAATAGTTGTTATACAGTATTGTTTATGGAATAATGACAAGAAAAATAGTCTGTACATGCACAAACAACGAGTGCTGGAGAAAGAACTTCCGGGTTTTTCCGATCCATGGTTGATTGAATCCGCGCATACAGAATCCACGGATAAGGCAGGCAGGTTTGCTAGAGCTGTTGGGGAGGGTTTAAACTAATTTGGCAGGGGGATGGGGTAGTTGGTATACAAGTACCAACAACATTCCTGGTCAGATGCTGAGGAACTGTGCAGCCTAGCTAACAGAGGTCTTAATGAACATCTTTAGTATCTCCTTGAAACAGTCCCCTGTCCCTGCAGGCTTAAAGGCTGCCACCAACATTCTGGTGCACAAGAGAGTGATGGTGACCAGCCTAAATGATTACTGCCCAGTGGCAATGATTTCAAACAATCATGAAATGCTTTGAGCGGCTGGTAATGGATCTTATAAAATCCCATTTTCCAGCTGCACCTTCCCCCTTTCTTCTCAGTCCTGAAGAAAGGTCTCGGCATGAAACATTGACTGTTTATTCATTTCCATAGATGCTCCTGACCTGCTATGTTCCTCCAGCATCTTGTGTGATACACTGGACCCTTTCCAATTAGCCGACTGCTCAAACAAGTCCACTGAGGACGTCATAGCCTCGACCCTCCAATCTGTCCTGTCCCACCTAGAAAAACAACGTCTCATATGCCAGGATATTGTTCATCAACTTTAGCTCTGCATTTTAACACGATCATTTCTCAGAAGCTGGTGGATAAACTGCACTTGTTGGGACTCAACACCTTTCTCGGTAACTGGAACTTGGACTCCTTGATGGAGAGACCCCAGTCAGTACGAGTTGACAGCAACATCTCGAGCTCCATCACGCGGAACCCCCAGGGTTGTGTGCTCAGCCTGATGCTGACTCCTGACTGCACAGCCAGGTTCAGCTCAAACCTCATCATCAAGTTCACTGACGATACTACAGCGTTGGCCTCATCAACAGTGAGTCGGCACACAGAGAGGAGGTAGAGAGGCTTGTCAACTGGTGCGAGAACAACAACTTGAGTCTCAACGTGGACAAGACTAAAGAGGTGAGTGTGGACTTCAGGAAGGTGCGGGTCGACCGCTCTCCATTATACATCCATGGCTCTGCTGTGGAGGGAGTGAAGAGCACAAAGTTCCTTGGTGTGCACATAACTGACATTCTAACTTGGACCCACACCACCACCTCATTAGTTGAGAAGGCACAGCAGCATTTACAATTTCTGAGGAGACTGAGGCATGCAAGCCTCCTTGCCTGCACTCACAACTTTTTACAGGATCACCTTGTCTGGCTACATCAGTGTGGTACAGAAACTGCAAGCCATTGGACCACAAGACCCTACAGAGGACGGTAAAAACTGCAGAGAGGATCACCAGGGTTTCCTTCTCCACTATTTGACACACTTACAAGCAGTGTTGTAGAAGAAGGGCCCAAAGGATTATTGAGGATCCCTACAACCCATCCCACAGTCTCTTTGAACCATTACTATCAGGAATGAGGTACAGGAGCATCAGGACTAGGACTGCCAGACTGGGTAATAGCTTCTTCCTTCAGGCTGTGAGACTAATGAATACCCTTCTCAGCACCGAGGTCTCATCACTAGGACAGCAAATAGTTTACTTTTTACTTTACTGCACTGTTTTTCTGTTTACCTATGCTGCACACTACATTCATTGTGAATTACATTTTATTAACTTATTAATGAGCCAAACTGCAGTCAGCAGGATGAGTTGAAGTGTGTCCTTAAGTTAAAAAGTAGGTTCAGCAATGGAACAATGAAGATAAAGCAAAAGGGAAGGAGAGTGCGGGAGAGATTATGAAGGTCTCCTGAATAAATGAAAAGACCAAATGTTTAGAAAGGGTTAAAAGTTTAACTTCCAGTAACATGGGGCCAAAATTGAAAAGGGTCATGAATAGATGACCAAAGGTGTTATTTAAGAATGCATGCAGTAATTGGAATAAGGTAGATGATCTTCTAGTGCAGTTAGAGTTTAGCAGGTATAACATTGTTGGCATCACTGAGTCATGGCTGAAAGAAGATCAGAGTTGGGAGCTTAATGTCCAAGGATACACAAATTGTATTGAAAGGACAGACAGGTAGGCAGAAGAGGTGGGGTGTCTCAGCTGATAAAAAAATGAAATCAAATCCTTAGAAAAAGGTGGCATAGGATCAGAAGATGTAGAATCCTTGTGGGTATGTTGAGAAACTGCAAGGGCAAAAAGCCCACTGAGAGTTATATACAGGCTTCTGAACAGTAGCCAGGAGATGAGGATTACAAATTACAACAGGAGATAGAAAAGGCATGTATAAAGGGTAATGTTACAGGGGATTTCAGTATGCGGAAGATTGGGAAATCAGGTTGGTGCTGGATCCCAAGATAAGAAATTTGTAGAATGCCTATGCTTTTTAGAACAGCTTGTGGCTGAGCCCACTAGAGATAAGGCAATTCTGCACTGGGTGTTGTGAAAGGCACCAGATTTGTTTAGGGAGCTTAAGGTAAAGCAACTCTTAGGAGACAGTGATCATAATATGATAGAATTTAACCTGCAGTTTGAAAGGGAGAAGTTAAGATCAGATGTATCAGTATTACAGTGGCATGAGAGAGGAGCTGGCCAAAACTGATTGGAAGGGGACACTAGCAGGGATGATATCAGAAAAGAACTGGCTGAAGTTTGTGGGAGCAATTCAGAAGGGCAGGGTAGATACATCACAAAGATGAAGAAGTACAGTATTTTAAATGGAAGATGATGCAACTGTGATGAACAAGGAAAGTCAAAGACAGCATAAAAGGAAAACAGAGGACATACAATATAACAAAAAATAGTGGGAAGCTAGAGGATTGGGAAGCCTTTAAAGGCTAACAAAAAACAACTAATAAAGCAATGAGAATAATGAAACATGAGTGTAAGCTAGCCAATAATATAAAAGAGGACATCAAATGTATTTTTGTTTCAGATATATAAAGAGTAAAAGAGAGCCAAGAGTGGATATTGGACTGCTGGAAAATCATACTAAGAGGCAGTAAAGGGGGACAAGGAAACGACAAATGAACTCGATATTTTACGTCAATATTCATTTTGGAAGACACCAGCAGTATGCCAGAAATTCAAAAGTGTCAAGGGGTAGAAGTACATAAGTTTAGTTGTTATTAACAAGGAAAAGGTGCTTGGGAAACTAAAAACTCTGAAGGTGGGTAAAACATTTGGACAAGATGAAATTCACCCAGAGTTCTGAAAGAGGTAGCTGAAGAGATTGTGGAGGCATTAGTAGTGATTTTTCAAAAATCACCAGGTTTTGTAACTGTTCCAGAGGACTGGAAAATTGAAAATGCCATTCCACTCTTTCCACAGGAAATTATAGGCCAGTTAGCCTGACTTCAATGGTTGGTAAGATACTGGAGTCCATTATTAAGGATAAGGTTTTGGGATACTTGGAGGAACACGATAAATAGGCCAAAGTCAGCATGGTTTCCTTCAGGGGAAATCTTGCCCGACAAATCTGTTAGAATTATTTGAGGAAATAATAGGCTAGATAGACTAAAGAGAATGTTGTTTACTTGAATTTTCAGAAGGCCTTCAACAAAGTGCAGCATATGATGCTGCTAAACAAGATAAAAGCCCATGGTTATTACAGGAATGACACTAGCATGGATAGAAGATTGGCTGATCAGCAGGAGACGAAGAGTAGGATTAAAGGGGGTCTTTTCTAGTTGGCTGCTAGTGACCAATGCTGGTGATTGGTATTTGAGCCACTTCTTTTCTCAATGATTTGGAATTGATGGCTTCAATTGGATGATACAAAAATAGATAGAGGGGCAGGTAGTATTGAGGAAGCAGGAGTACTCAGACAGATTAGGAGAATGGAGAAATAAGTGGCAGATGGAATATAGTGTAGGGTAGTGTATGGTCATGCCCTTCTGTAGAAAGAATAAATACAGAGTATCTTCTAAATGGGGAGAAAGCTCAGAGATTACAGATGCAATGTTAGCATTCATTTCTAGAAGACTAGAATATAAGAGCAAGGACAATGCTCAAGCTTTATAAGACATTGGTCAGACAGCACTTGGAGCACTGTGAGCTGTTTTGGTCCCTTATCTAAAAAAGGATGTACTGACATTGGAGAAGGTCCAGAGGAGGTTCACGAGAATGATAGGGTAAACATATGAGGAGTGTTTGATAGCTCTGGGCCTGTACTTGCTGATGTTTAGAAGAATCTGGTGTAAACCTATTGAATAATAAGAGGGCTAGGTAGAATGGACTTTGACACAGTGTTTCCTATAGCAGGGGAGTTTACAGCCTCAGAATTGAAGGACATCTCTTTAGAACAGGATGAGGAGGAATTTCATTAGCCAGAGGGTGAATTTGTAGAATTCATTGGCACAGACAGCTGTGGAGGACAAGTCATTGGGTACATTTGTTTGATAGGTTCTTGATTAGTCAGGGCATCAAAGTCTATGAGGAGAAGGCAGGAGAATGGGGTTGTGAGGGATAATAAAGCAGTCATGATGGAATGGTGAAGCAGACTTGATGGACCAAGTGGCCAAATTCTGTTCCTATATCTTATGGTCTAAGACCTACACACAGACCTTGTACAGTGTTTTACTTTTGTCTTTCCTGGCAGCAAGTGAACTGCAGGTTTAAGTCATGTATATTTGTTTAAAAACATGAATAAAATTACATGCTAGAAAATACAGAGAATGCATAATTTTAAGTATGGGTGGGAAAAAGATTAGAAAATAAAAAATTTTCTGTTAAGTTCAAGATGATGTTAATTTTTATTAGGCTGCTTACCTTGCACAAGGCGATCGTTGCCTTGAGAGGCTTAAACAGAAATTGTGGTCAAAGCCTTCCATTAGCTTATTCTCAATGAGGTTTCCAAGTACTACAGGTTTTCTCAGATCAAAGTAAGTGTTTGCCACTGGGGCAATTTCACCTTTATGAACCAGAAATATATATTAAATTTCTACACCATTGGCTTACCCCCATTTGTAATACAGAACAGAAAGCCTCTGATTAAATATCATTGCTAGGTTACAAAAATTTTGTTTCTCTTGACATAAACATCCGTCCTGCTCTCATGAGGTGTTTTGAAGAACACTGTGCAAGTTCTCATCATCCTGGCCAATACTGTCTCATAAAATATCGCGATGATAGATTATCTGATTACCAATTAACAGCCATCGTAGAAGCTGCATGATTCATACTGTCTGCCAGATTTCCTGTCTCAGATGTAATAATACATCAGAAGCCTTTCATTTGCTAAGGCCATGACGCTACTATAAATGGAAATTTAAAAAAAATACTAGAAAGCATTCTCATAAAAACACAAAATGCTGGCAGAACTCAGCAGGCCAGACAGCATCTACAGGAGGAGGTAGTGACGATGTTTTGGGCCAAAACCCTTCAATTGCTGCAGCCCACCTGATCACAACAAATATATAGATATATTAAATATATCTATTTAATTTTACATCTTTTACATTTCAAACTCCTGATGAAGCGTTTCGGCCCGAAACGTCGTCACTACCTCCTCTCATAGATGCTGTCTGGCCTGCTGAGTTCTGACAGCAATTTTTCTTTTTATTTATTTCCAGCAACTGCAGATTCACTTGTTTTGCCTTAGAAAGCATTCTCAATGTTTTGTACCCAGTGTTAACTAGTTATTGCCTTGAAAGGTCATCTGTATAAATTGAACTTCGCTTGAGATGTTTTTATGCTTCAATGCAATTACTTCTCATTCTTCTAAGTTCAATGGAATATGGACCATTTCCTTAGACCCTCAATGAAAATTTTGCCACTTTGGTAATTAATTAAGTGAATTATTGCTGAACTTTCCCAATTTCAAGTATATTCTTTGGCAAGGAGACAAGACATGTACACAATGTTCCAAGACTCTATTGTAGGTATGTCTTTAATCTTGTATTCAATTGTCTTCTGTGTAAAGGTCATTTGCCTTTCTTAATGCATAGCATACACGTGTGTTAATGATTTGTGTACAAAGGTATTCAGGCTCCTCTGAGCACCAACAACTTTAAATCCCTCACCATTAAAAAACTCAGTTTGATGACTTCCATGTTTTCCATATTATATTCAGTCTACCAAGCTCTTGTCCTTTCACTTAAGGTTTATATTTCTGAATCCTCTGCACCTACTTGCAGCCCACTATCACCTTGCATTGTATTGTCCGTAAATATGGATATATTTTACTTGATCACCTTATCCAAACCAATATGGATTGTGAACAACTACCAATTGCTGCAGCCCACCCGATCACAACAAATATATAGATATATTAAATATATCTATTTAATTTTACATCTTTTACATTTCAAATAAAAGTTTAAAAACCTTCAGACATGCCTCATAAAATATAATTTTTATTCCCTGGTTCATTCTGGTAACCTACCCATTGCAAAACCAATAAAATGGAGAAATAGTGAGTGGAATAGCTGAATGTGTATGCATTTAAGCCAAACTAAGCCAAGGGTGGGCGATTATATGTCTCAAATTTAAATTTTCAACATTCCTACTTCTCTACCCTTTTGTAGAAAAGAGTAACAAGTACATTCTTACCAGTTGGAATTAATGTCTTGTCAACCGGTAGATAGTGATCAGCTTCTATTGAAACTTCATGGTCATAGATATTGGGGGTTCCCTAAATGAGAAAGAAGGAAGAGAAATGTTGAAGCTGGAAGTATTACAGCAAAGTGCATTTCATCTCATTCTGGTGTTCAACTACCTCCACAATCTCAGCCCTCCCTCACTCTGCAACCTTGTCCAGCTCTACAGATTTAGGGATCTCTATAACTCTGGCCTCTAAGGATCCCTTAATTTCTATAGCCCACAACTGGCAGCTTTTAGCCATCCAGACAATAAAGACAATAAAATCTCACTTCTAACCAACTTTCCCCAGTTCTCTCAAATTGCTGGCATGTTGCAGGTGTCATCCACAGTGAAGTTTGATGAAACATACTCATTCAGTTCATTTGTCAATTCTTTGTTCCCCACTACCACTCTCCGAAACCATTTCCGTGCAGTCCAATATCCACTCTCACCTCTCTTTTATATCATTAGTTTAGCTTACCTTTGTGTTTCAGATTTTAGTTGCCTTCTGTTGGTTTTTAAGAGCTTCCTAATTCTCTAGATTCCGAGTAGTTTTTGCAATATTGTATGTCCTTTTTTTTATGCTGCCTTTGACTTTCCTTGTCATCCACAGATGCCTCAACCTCCCTTTAGAAAGCTGCTTCTTCTTTGGGATGAAATTATCTTACATCTTCTGAATTACTCTCAGAAGCTCTAGCCATTGTTGCTCTACTGTCATCCTTGATAGTGCTCCCTTGCAATCAACTTTAGTCAGCTCCTTTCTCATGCCACTGTAGTTACCTTCACTCAATCGTAATCCTAATACATTCAATTTTAACTTATCCCTCTCAAACTGCAGGGTGAATGCTAGCATTTTATAATCATGGCCTTCAAAGGATTCCTCTGCTTGAAGCTAAACAAATTTGATTCATGGAGTAATACCAAATCCACAATTGCCATTTTCCTTGATTGAAAACCTGATTTTCCCAGTCTACTTGCATACTGGGGTCACCCATGGCCATCGTAACATTGCTTTTTACGTGCCTTTTCTATCTCCAATTGTAATTTGTACTCCACATTCTGGCTATTATTTGGAGGCCTGTATATAACTCCCATCATTATTTATATCCTTAAATAATTTAAAAATTTTTTATCCACAAGTATTCTGTATTGTCTGATGCCATGTCGCTTCTTGCTCTGGATATGATTTAATTTTTTTATCAGTAAAGCCATCTCTTCCCCTCTGCCAACTTGCTGGTCCTTTCGATATGATGTGTATCTTTGGATATTTAGATCCAGTTGTGATTTTCTTTGTAATGCCCACATTGCAGTACCTGCAAATTTCTAAATGTGCTATAAACTCAGCTATCTAATTTTATATACTGCATGCATTCAAATATAACATCTTCATCCCTGTATTCCCCACCCCATTTCTCAAATCTGTCTGAAGTTAAATTCTTATTCTTTTCTGAACTTTACCTTGTACTTTTATTCTGGACCCTTCAGTAACATCTCTTGCACCCTTCTTCCCTTTCATTTTATCTATATTTTCGAATCTGTTGAACCCTATTATTTAGTTTAAAGCCCTAGGTTTGCAATTCGCCAGGAGCTTGGTCCCATGACATAGTTCAGATGGAGTCCAAAAAATTGTAAGATTCTCCTTCAGCAATACTGGTGCCAATGTCCTACAAATTCACGAACAGTAAGAAAGAACAGACAAGCCCACGTGGTACCTAGTGATAATCTTGGCTTCACGTGGAGCCCTGGAAATAGCTTTGGAACATAGTGAAATACCAGCTAAAAGTGGAGACTGGGCAGAGAGGAGAACTAAATACTATGAGGCAAGGAAAAGAAACCCAATTTGTAAAATATCCTACCTTACAAAATTTTTCACACTTGATTGATCCTTTACAGTTATGACTTAATTTGCATTTAGATCCCATCATTACTTCTAAGTTAGAGAAGGGACTTCCCAGCACAAAATGACACAAATGGAAAAAAAACACCAAGGGCTATGTGGGAGGGAAGGGTTTGATTAATCTTGGATTAGGTTAAAGTGTCAGCACAACATTGTTAGTTGAAGGGCCTGTTCTATATTCTAAAAAGGAAGCTGTCCCCCGCCCATCTTAAAAATAATTAAGAGTTCTGCAGAGATCCAGGCCACATACCCCAAGGGGGGCCACTACTCCCAGTGATGTGAGTGGATCTCAAACATACACCTCAGCAAACTTGACATCGAATGCCCCCAAAAGACTGGTAACTGGTATCCCTAGCATATAGGAAAGCCCACTCCACCAGCATTGTTTGTGGTCAGGCTTCATTGCCTCATAAGGGAAGATCCCAGATACATAGAGTTTCTCTGACTGTGGGCCTGATTTATAATTCTTTTAAAGAAAATTATCAAAGAAGAGAAACTCCTTCCGGAAGGCTCAATAATTAGTGTAAGGTAACTTGCACAATTTCTGGATGGTAGTGAGAACTAAAAATAATCCGTTGTTATGACCTGGAGTATAGAAAATAGCATAAAATACCTTAGAGTCAAATCAATATTCACTGAATGACATACACTGTTGTAACGGAAATATGTAAGTCAAACTGGAGACAGGAGTTGTCTGAGATGTACAAGATTAGTGATTTTCTACTCCCCTCTACTAATCTCATTCACCAATCAGCCCATAATTCAACAGTATTTTACTTTTTATCTCCTATTCTGGGTAGCCTCTGACCTGCTGGCATGAACATCGGCTTCTCTTACCTTCCTGTAATTTCTCCCCCCTCCCCTTTATCTCCTTTTCTATTCCCCATTCTAGCTCCCCTCTTAGTCTTTCTCTTCCCCTCATCTGCCTATTACCCCACCCCCCATCTCCCCAGTGCTCCTCCTTCCTTTTCTCCGATGGTCCATTCTCCTCTCCTATCAAATTCCTTCTTCTTTATTCCCTCTCATCTGGCTTCATCTATCACCTTCCAGCTTGTACTCCTTCCCCTCTCCCCATTATCTTATTCTGGCTTCTTCCCCCTTCCTTTCCAGTCTTGATGAAGGGCCTTGGCCCAAAATGTTGACTCTATTTCTTTCCACAGATGCTGCTTGACCTGCTGAGTCCCTCTAGTATTTTGTGTGTCTTACTTTGGATTTCCAGCATCTGCAGTATTTCTTCTGTTTAGTATTTTGAACAATATCTGTATTTCCAGTGAGTGGGAAAAGCCTGTGTTTCATTAAGCCTCAGTATCTTCTGATTGCCAAAAACAATCTCTGGCAATCAATGGCCATTGCCCCCTGTAATTACTTTTCCTAGCTTGTAATTGTCAGGCAGAGAATGTGGGAAGGAAAGTTATAATGAGATATTGTTGCTTGTTAGGAACCTCGCTCCATACCCCTATTATTGTCTAAACTCCTTGATGGTTTGGAATTCAGATGGACTATAAACAGTGTGGAATATTCAATGTTATAGGCCAAGTTAAAGCATGTTACTTTTACTTTCACTCTATCCAATCACACCATTACTTATCGCTTTTGAACTTATTAGATTATGTTTACTTGTCACATGTACATCGAAATACTGAAACATAGTGACTTGCGTAGTTTGTGTGAACAACCAACACAGTCTGAGGATGTGCTGGGTGGGGGACAGCCCACAAGAGTTGCCACGCTTCCGGCTCCAGCATAGCATGGCCTCAATTTATTAACCCCAACATGTAAGTCTTTGGAATGTGGAAGGAAATCCACGTGGTGATAGGGAAAACGTACAAACAGCAGTGGGAGTTGAACTAGCGTCACCGGTGCTGTAAAGTGTAATGCTAACTGCCACACCATTGCACTGCCCCAAATCAAATGAACATACATGTCCAGCTAGATTGAAGTAGGAATGGTTGGTCAGGTTTATTGGTGTGGTTTTAGTGGCTTCAGCCTTGTAGTTAATAGTCAGTTCTTTTCCATCCAGCACATAAGTCACCCAGACTTTAAGCTCCCCAGGATATCCCTCTTCACCATCAGCACTCGTCATTGAAAATCTCACTCCATTGGGTAGGACTTCAGGCGTCCAAAGGACCTGCAGTGAAAATAGAAATTAAATAGCAACCAAAATTATCTACCAAGTTAGTCAACAAAATGGCTGTGAAAATTGGATTCGGATCTAATGTAGGTACAGGGGAAATACAATCAACACACTTTGCAACAGTAAAAAAGAGACTTGTATTTTATACAGAGGCTTCTTACAACCTCTGGACATCCAGGCACATTACAACAAATGAAATACTATGAAGTATAGATCAAAAACTGCAGATACTAGAAATAAACACAGATAATACTGGAAATACTCTACCGGTCAGGCTCCAGCATGGAAAGAGAAACAGGGGTGTTGCTGAAGTTAATGTTAACTGTTTCTCTTCCACAGATGCTGTCTAACTTAGAGTCACAGACTCATATGGCATGGAGACAAGCTATTCAGCCCAATCTATCCATATGGGTAAACTTCCCAATTCCCAGCACTTTGTCCATAGCCCTTTGTGTCTAAGAATTCAAGTGTACCTCTAAACATTTCTTAAGTGTTGTCAGTGACCCAGTTTTCACCACTTTATCAAGCAATGCATTCTACATACTCACCACTCTCCGGGTGAAGAAAGTTATTTCTCAGATCCCATCTAAATCTCTTCCTCCTTACCCTAAATCTAGGTCCTCTGGTTTTATCTCTCTCAGATTCAAACAAAGGTCTACATTATCTATGTAAAGGGGATTTCTTCTTTTTCTTTGTTACTGTGTATGTAATCAAAATGGCTTCTTTGTTCTGTTAAAAGTAAGAATGCTTTGTTGCGAGAGAGTGCTGGAAGCTTATTTGGGTTAAAATTTACTGATAACGAGAATTGTATTCCTTTGTAAACCAATTGGGATTAATGTTGTTCTTTCTTCTGAGTCTGTAAGCTATTGTTGGCAGGCTTTTGGGGAGATCGGCGCGAGGGGGTGAGAGAGAGAGGACGCGATGCTGTAAACGGAGCGAGGAACAGACCCCAAGGGGGGGGGGCGTCCGAGGCCAGGAGGTACCCTGAGGAGAGGAGACGAAGATAGATGTGTTTGGTTGACCACTTTGGGTGGTCCTGAGCTGTGAGTCGAGGAGTTCGGAGGGGATCGAATGGTGGCCAGAAGACTTCAGGAATTGAGCTCCAATGGTTGTGCACGAAGTGGTTTGGACTTTGATAAGTTTGGCGCCTTTTCTTTATTTTCTTTTCCTCCATATATACTGTATCGTTATTAATCACTTAGTTATAGTAATCTTTATAAATTGTACTCATTTAATCGCATATGGTGTACTGTCTGTTTTTGGGCGAGGCGGGGACATCACACAGCATCCACACCAGCTGATTACCCAGTTTGGTGGGGCCGACGGCTGCTCCCCCTAGACGAGAACGAGCTGAGCGAGCCTGAGGCAACCCAGGGGGTTACATTGTGGGGGCTCGTCCGGGATTGATTTCTGTGGAAGCTGTGTGATCACCCTCTTTAAATTATGTCTGCGGCAAAGAGCTGGTGTCCCTTTGTAGGGTGCGATGGTGGTTATCGCTGCATGTGTGTTGGGTGGGGTGGCTGCTGTTGGTAGCCCGGAGGTCGTTGTTCGAGTTCCGACTAACGCTGACGAAATGGTGGTGGGGCCATGGGTTGTCCATACTGTTCGGAGAGTGAGGAGTGACAAGTTGGGATGTTTCAGCAGTGGTAGGCTCCGCCCGGTTGTTGGAATAATGTCCAGCCCTAAAGGGGCGGAGATGTGGGCAGAGCGGACTTCTCAGTTGCTGGGTGAGTGGCAGTGCTTGGCTGAGGGAAAGCGACAGGAATTGGTTGGAAGTTTGAGTAGGCGGGCTGGTGGAGTTGTTAGAACTGTCGGGTACAATTACCTCGGGGTGACAGCTGTCAGTTATGTGAAAGTGTGGGAAAATGCGTGTGGTTTGACTGGAAGTCAAATGCCGCAGCTGGGGGGCTTATCATATCCGTGGCAGGAGATTGGTGGAAAGTTTTTAGGGTATCCCTTTTGGTTAGGAGGGCAGGTAAATTGCTTGCGGTGCCAGGGGGATCTGTCAAGGGGATCAGCTCCTCCCTCAGTTGTTCAGTTGATCCGAGAGGTGTCGGGAAACTTAGAGGAGGCCCAGTGGGGGAACGGCTTGGGGTCTCTGGGGGAGCACATTCCCAGCAATGGACCAAGGAACTCCCAAAAGGAACAGACCCTATTCCTGAAGACTTAGAGGGACCACGCACTCAGGTGTCGTTATGGATGGATGGATGGAAGCCAAGTTAAAGCCATCCTCGACACCGGGGCGCCGGTTAAGTTGCTGTACAGTTTGTTTTATAACCATTATTGGAAGCATTTACCCTTGACGACATTGAGGGCACTGGAGATTTGGGGTACCAGTGCCGGTGATTATCTAGACGACGGTTGTTGGTCAGTGAAAATGGAGTTCTTAGAGGCAAATGTGGAGGTGACTGAGGTTCGTGAATCGTTAATGCTGACGTGTCCGGAGACTGTTGAGACAGGCAGCGTTTCGGTTCTGGAGAGAACCAATATCCTGCTGGTGCGCTTGGGGGCCTGCCCGGAGGAGGCGGGTGAGCGCTGTTTGGAGGCATAGTCGATGCACCCAGAGTTTCGAGCTGCTTGTGCGGACGTGTGTAGCAGCATTGGGCCGATACCGAATTCAAACAAGAGCCGGTGGTGGTACGGCCTGGGGGAAGTATCTGAGGGTGAGACCCTCTTAGTGGACGCTGCGAAATACCACGAGGGAGGGGAGTTGACCGCTGAAGACACCTCGGTGAGAGAGAGGTTGCGGCGACTGGCCCCTGAAGCCGTGGAAGACGTAGGCAGCGTGTGTGTGGATTATATTGCGCTGAAGAGGCGGACTGTCAGTGACCAGAATATGGCCCTGAGGGCCGAAGAGGCGATGGCCTATCTGAGTGGTGCGAAGTGGTTTAAGGTGCTGGATCTGAGGAGTGGATGTTGCCAGATCCTGATGAGTGAGGCCGATAAGGAGAAGACGGCCGTTATAAATTCCCTAGGAGTCTTCCAGTCCGAAAAGATGCCACAGGGCATATCCGGAGCCCTTGCAACCTTCCTGCGGGGCATGTGGAAGACCACGGGGGATGTGGAGGTGTTTGGAGTTTTGGCATATGTGGATGATCTCTTGGTATTTGGATTTGCCTCAGGAGAATATGAAGTGAGGTTGTTGCAGGAGCGGCTAAGAACTACAAAGTTAAAGTGTTTTCTGGACACGTGCCAGGGCTGGCGAAGGTCGCAGCTCATGAGTGACTGTCTCTACAGAATCAAGTTTGAAATGAAGACGGAGAGACTGGAGAAAGTTGATCTGGAAGTAGTCATGAAGAAGAATACAGATTCGATGGATAATGTGCTGGATGTGTGGTACATGCTGCCTTTTGCTGACTTTCCCTCGATTGAGGAAGAGACCTTTGGCCCTTCTCCCACTGAGTCAGGTGTAGTGGGGAGGGTTAGCTGTGTGCAGTGGGGGGGCATGAGTGAGAGGTTGAGAGAGGAGTTGGTAGCAGGCCCGAGGTATCCCCAGTTGTGTCCAAGACTGAAGGGTTTAGGTGAGGGGGTACGGAGGTCTCAGAAGGATTAGGGAACTCCCAGATAGTTGGCCTATGTAGCGCCTGAGGAACAGGGCGTGAGGTTTACTGTGTGGGGAGGAGATGTCACTGTTCGTGCTTGGGTTAGGGTGTGTTGGCAGGAAAGGTGGCGAGTTATTTAATAGTCATGAGGACATGACTTTTATTTGGTGGGGGGAGAGTATAAAGGGGATTTCTTCTTTTTCTTTGTTACTGTGTATGTAATCAAAATAGCTTTATTTTGTTAAAAGTAGGAATGCTTCTTTGTTGCGAGAGAGTGCTGGAAGCTTGTTTGGGTTAAAATTTACTGATAACGAGAATTGTATTCCTTTGTAAACCAATTGGGATTAATGTTCTTTCTTCTGAGTCTATAAGCTATTGTTGGCGGGCTTTTGGGGAGATCGGCGCAAGGGGGTGAGAGAGAGAGGACGCGATGCTGTAAATGGAGCGAGGAACAGACCCCAAGGGGGGGGGGGGGCGTCCGAGGCCAGGAGGTACCCTGAGGAGAGGAGACGAAGATAGATGTGTTTGGTTGACCACTTTGGGTGGTCCTGAGCTGTGAGTCGAGGAGTTCGGAGGGGATCGAATGGTGGCCAGAAGACTTCAGGAATTGAGCTCCAATGGTTGTGCACGAAGTGGTTTGGACTTTGATAAGTTTGGCGCCTTTTCTTTATTTTCTTTTCCTCCATATATACTGTATCGTTATTAATCACTTAGTTATAGTAATCTTTATAAATTGTACTCATTTAATCGCATATGGTGTACTGTCTGTTTTTGGGCAAGGCGGACATTACACTCACAGACATTACAAGCAATAAGAGTCCCAGCAACACTCCTCACGGGACACAACTGGTTATAGGCATTCAATTGCAAAAACAACCTTCCACCATCACACTCTCCCCACTTGCCAAACGAATTTTGATCCAATTTGACAATTTGTCTTGGTTTCCACTGACCCTTGGTTACTGACCATCGTTGTCATTTTCTGTTTTTTAATTGTACTTGTGTAGTGCAGTGGCAGTTGTAGGAAACATGAAGCAAAGAATAGAAATTCTTTGATTCTATAAAATCTTCACATAGTAAAGTGCTGCTATCAGCCATGTTGACAATAACCAAAATATAGATAGAAAATGCTAGACATGCTCAGAAGATCAGGCAGCGAATGTGGAGAGGGAAACAAGGTAAATGTTAATGACTAAAATCACAAATATCTAAAGATCAATAACTTTTCGTTAGAGCTTGTTATTGATCTGAAATATTAACCTCCTTTTCTTTCTCTCCACAGATGCTGCTCAAATTGCCGAGCGTTTCAAACAACTTTTGTTTTTTCGTTCCACAGATTTTCAGCATCTATAGTTTTTTTCTTTTCCAAACCTGGATTAGGAATATTACACGAGGGATAAATATGCTTTCAGTGACCACTGTATTAGGTACACCTGTATACCTGCTTGTTAATGCAAATATCTTATCAGCCAATCATATGGCAGCAACTCAATGCATAAAAGCACTGAGACATAGTCAAGTGGTTCAGTTAGTTTGGAATCTGGTATTTGTAAGGCTAATAAAGAACCAGTGGTAGCAATTTTATTTGATGTAGAGAAAGCTTATGATATGTTATGGACACAGATGTTGCTGCTTAAACTGGAAAAGAAGGGAATAGGTGGTATAATGTCCAAATGGATTCAAGATTTTTTATGTGACAGGAAGATACAAGTTCGGGTGGGAACAACATTGTCTAAGGAGTATGAGATAGAGAATGGGACTCCACAGGGGAGTGTGAGTAGCTCACTCCTTTTTAATATTATGATTAATTATATTTTCTTAAATGTTGGCTCAGACATTTCCAAATCGATATATGCTGATGATGGTGCAGTGTGGAAGAGAGGCAGGAATTTAAATTATATAGTTAGGAAAATGCAGGCAGCTTTTAATGAAGTAGAGAATGGGGATGTTGGTGGGGTGCAAAGACTCAAGTTATTTGTTTTTCTAAAAAGAACATTACATCCACAATTGATCTTAAGTTATAGGGGTAAATCTCTTAAACAGAGTCAGTGGTAAAGTTTCTAGGTGGGTGGATGGACAAAAGGCTAACACAGAAGGTGCACGTGAATAAAATTTTAAAGAACTGTAAAAAAGCCCTTAATGTGCTCAGGTACTTAGTTGTGTGTGATTGAGGTGTGAGTAGGACAAACGTATATTGTATTGATCAGATTGCTCTTTGATTATGGATGTTTTGCTTATGGGCCAGCCTCACCAGCAGTCTTGAAGCCCCTAAATAAATTTCAAGCTCAAGCTTTGAGATTATGTTGTGATGCTATTAAATCATCCCAATTTTGGCATTACTGGTAGAAGTTGGTGAAGTACCTTTACATCTACACAGGTTACAATTAGTAATGATTTACTGGGTTAGTGTAAGAGGACTTAAAGTTGATCAGCCATTATTGGCAACGTTAGTAGAGAGTTGGGAACACTGCATTCATAAGGTGTTCAGTTTTGGTTGGATGGGAAATGAATGGGCACAAAGTCTTGGGTTGTTTAATGTAGATTATGTCCCAGCGTACCCCTTTCTGTCACTTCTCCATGGTTTTTCCCTTTGCCTGTGGGTTGATAGCCTTCAAGGAAAGATCAAGATGAAGAATGATCCTTATCAGTGGCACAGTAAATTCAGCAATATATGCAAGGCAGACATTATAGCCTTTTAAACATATCTACAGATGTTCCAGTGACAGGTTGTTCTGGTGTTTCTGTTTCTGTTCCAAAGTTTCAGGTGAGTATTAAGAAAAGATTACAGGACAAAATCTCAGTATTCACACCTGAGAAGGTTGCTGTCATTTTAGCCTTGGAATGGGTAGAAGTAGTACACCCTGATTATATAATTCTGAGCTCTGATTCACTCTTGGTTTTGACATCTATTAAAATATGTATTTCAAATTGTAAGCCAAACATTCTTCTTGAGATTGGATAACATCTGTTGAGACTGCAAGGTCTAGGCAGAGATCCATTTCTTATGGGTCTCTGCCCATGTAGGTGTAAAAGGAAACGAGGTGGCAGACATTCTTGCCAAAGCAATCACTTAAAATCAAGAATGTAAATGGAGTCGTGCCTTTGCATAAGAGGGAGATGAAAGACATAATTAAAAAGTCTATTTGATCACTGTGGCAACAAAGTTGGGATAAGGACAAGAAAGGATGGCAGGAACTCAAATGGGAGATGGGTGTACCAGGAGGGAAGTTATACTTACATGTTTATGTATTGGACATACTAGGTTGAATAATTTCTTCAGAATTGAGATGCATGATACAGTCATTTTGTAGGGAATGCTCTTGTCAGGAAACAATGCAGTATATACTGCTTGAATGCAGCTCCTCTACTGCACTCGCAGTGCGTATATATATATATATATAGCTAGTCAGCGAGTTAAACACCTTCTCAAAAATCACCCGATATGGAAGCCTTCTTCAGGGTATTTATTGAGATCTTACTTGTGAAAAGATATTGCTATTTCAAGGGCAAATAAATTGAGGATGAAGATGGATGGCTTTCCACTGTGCGCTTCAAATTGAATCCAAATTACCCGCAAGAAATGATATAAAAAACATTCTACATACAAAATGAACTGTGCCTTTTAAGGCCAGAACAATTCCTGCCTGCCATCCATAGGATGTCAAACTTAAATACTGAAACTAAAATTCAAACGATCACTTTCTGAAGTCTTTAGCAATAGAAGGATAGTCTCGGAAACTGGTCTTGAAAACAGTTTTACTACACAGTCTTTAACTGTTCCACTTTGAAAATACTGGCCTTAACAATGTTCCTCATGGTAGTCAACAAGAAATGCTGAGCCAGTTAACCATGAGGAGAGGGTGAGCTCATTAGCTTGGAGCCCTCTTGTGGAATGATCGGCTGGGCTGAAGTCATTAGGAACATAGTTCATTGACTCTTCTGAGTTGAATGCCTGATATGTTGGGTTCTATTTTGTACATAAGCATAGAATCTCCTTAAATACATAACTGAACACAACCTTGCTGTCGCTAAAGAACTTTGTACCATCTAGTTCATTGTCTAGCTCTTCTGTTATTATCTCTACCATCTCAACTGCTAGTATAGCAGCACTGAGTTCAAGTTTTGGTATGGTGAGATCTTGCTTGTGATCTCATTATATCCAATACATTTGTAACCTTCAGGTATGCAACACCAGCAATAGCTTTTGTTTATGCATCACAGAAAATACAGACTTCTTTCTTTTAGGCTGAGGAATTGCTGTGTAGGTTCTTGGAATCTTTAAACCTTTAAGATCCTGAAGGGAAGAACACCATTGCCGTCACTAATCATGTTTCTCTTTAGGGAGTGGGACATCCCTTCTATCTAAGCTCAACCTGCATCCCTGGATGCTGACTGGAGTAGCAGTACTCCAGAATCTCATTGTCCAGTTGGTGATCACGGAACTACAGGAATATGTCTCAATGATCATCTCTCCCAAGGAAGCCGTGGAACATTTGTTCCATGTCTGTTATCACTGCAATGGACTCAGTTTTGAAGCGTATGAGGACCCCGAACAGAATTACTGAGATCTAAACCATGCAAGAGCACATTGTTCAGTGATAGGCTTTTGAACTGTGCACTTGAATCAAGGGCAATTTGTTTTTGAGCAGATTTCTGGGGTTGGTAAACACCAACAATGGGCGAATAACACACAAAATGCTGGTGGAACACAGCAGGCCAGGCAGCATCTATAGGGAGAAGCACTGTCGACATTTCGGGCCAAGACCCTTCGTCAGGACTAACTGAAAGAAAAGATAGTAAGAGATTTGAAAGTTAGTCCTGATGCAGGGTCTTGGCCCGAAATGTTGACGGTACTTCTTCCTATCGATGCTGCCTGACCTGCTGCGTTCCACCAGCATTTTGTGTGTGTTGCTTGGTTTTCCAGCATCTGCAGATTTCCTCGTGTTTGAATATTGGGCGAATACCAGTTTTCTTTGTTGGGATCTGGTGGAGGAGTTAACTCAGCATAATTGTTCCTGAAGAGACTCTCCATGTAATGATCTTTCATTTCTGGATTCCTTCTCAATGTGCAACTGAGGGACGTGAGTCAACTAAGGACCTGTCCCCTGTTATTTAGTAGGAATTGTCATAGCGAGCAAAAAGGAAGGTGAGCTACCCAACAGTTTGACTTGCTTTTGCTAAACTCTTTTTCTTTATGATTCGAAGGAAGACCTCATCTTCAATGGAAGATGCCAGCTTATAATCATCTTCCAAGTGACAGAAGACCAGCTTGCCTAAATCTGGTTGTGCAGAGGTAAATATGTTGGGCACTTAGACTACTTACTAACAATCTTTTCTTTCAAACAGATTCTACTCTCACATGTCTGAAATTACTTGGGGACCCTTTCTCCAGGCTTAAATATGCTGACAGTGGGCTGATGAGCAGCATGAAGGCAGACCTCACCCATGATGACCCAGCCCAGGCCCAGCTGTTGGGCATAAGATGTGAATAACTATGTGCAGCTTCAGGAGTTAAAATTTCATTCGTGTTGCTGGGAATATGGTTGCACTCAATGAGGGTTGCTAAGGGTAAGTAGACCTCCCCACTTATTAACTCTATGACAAATCCATTGGCTTTTCTTTTGGCACTTCGGACCTTCCAGAATATGTATTTAAATGTATGGGGAAACAGAACTTGGTGAATACTGAATATGTCATAGAATGTTAATTTTGCCAAAAACACAATGCTCTGATCATCCAATCTCACATATGCTTTTATTTTTTGCTCAGAATTTCCCTTTGGGTAGATGTTGGCTAGAAACATTTAGAGCATGATTTGCCTTGGAAGCCTCTCCTGCATACCACAGTACATGAGGAAGTAGCTACATTTGATGGATGCTCAACTGGCTCGCCACTGTGCTCCACTATAGGTGTGCGGGAACCAGTAGTAGCCCAAAGTGTTGGCCTGAAAGAACAGTTGTTATGTGTTGGTCACTGTTGCACTCAGTTAAGTATGTGAGAGCTTTACAGTTTGTTGCTTGGTGTGCTGTTTGAGCACAACACTTAAAACATATTTAGTGCTCCGTTAGAAACCATCTTTGGTCTACAAGCAGTATTTCTCTGAATACTCTGCATTTCCTTAAGGGGTAAAGTTTCTTATGGACTGGACATTGTCTATCAGGGTTCATGATAAGAGTTTTTTACTTCAGTTCCGTTAACTTTGATAGGGGTTTTGGTTTTCCATGCATTTGCTGGAGACCTCTCTTTGAATGAGGTGTTGCCGGAAGTGGAGAGCACAAAACTAGGGCATTTCGCATTTCTCCATGTGGCAGACAAATTGCACAAAGGATGAAAATGACGGATGGGGGCAAAATGCTTTGTTTTATACTTGAACCCTTCAATTATCCACTGTTCTTTAAAAGTGGATAATTCATAAGATGAGCAATTTCTCCACTTTCAGATTTATTGCTCTTGCTGGTTCCAAGAAACTCAGTCCTAGTAGGTAACACTCATTTTTTGCAGTTCTAACAACAGATCTTCAAGCTCTAGTAGCATCCATGGTTCTTTGTGTGAGAGCTTTGGAAAATTATCAAATCTGCTGAAGAGAGATTCTTCATTTGCCTCTGGAGAGCCATTGCATTAGAACAGCCTCTGCCACAGCATTTGTTAACCCTTAGCTGGATTATCAATGTGAACTACTCTAACTCCTCTTGCATGTTGCAGTGACTCCCCACCAAGCCACTTATAGAGAGGTCTAGTTCTTTGGTAGGTTTGAGGTTTAGTCCTTCCACAGCATTGAGAAAGCTTGGATTCCAGGACGGATAACTGGCAGACTGAATGTCAAACACTTTTAGTCCTGCTGTGACCAGGTCTCCTGTGAGGTGCAAGGAAACATCCAATTGCTAAATTGAGATCTTTGGGACAGACACAGTTTAACATGGAAAGTTTGTTAGAACATCACTCCACAATGCTTGTCTAGCAGGAGCCTGTAGAGGTGTAGCAGGTACAGGAGTGAAATTATAAAGGAAATTACAAACACAGTAATGGTGCACTTGAAAGTGACTCAACCAGAGATTATAGCAAAAGGTGGAGGAAAAGAAAGTTAATAAAGGCAGGACCAAGACAGCAGCTTGGTTATGGAGTTGAAGACATGCATATAATTCTGAATGAATACTTTGCATCTGCCTTTACAGAAAAGGGATGATTAAGCCATTAATATCAATGAGGACTGTAATGATTTGGAAATGATAGACAGAGAATAGATTTATTAGTGTGCTCAGCAAGTTTAAAAGTGAATAAGTTGTGAAGCCAGGATAAAATGCATCCTAGGCTAATGAAAGAAGGGAGGAAATAGGCTAGGTTCTGTCTTTAATTATCCAGTGCTGTTTGACTATAGGTGTAATGTTACTGACACAGCACCTTTGTTTAAAAAGGGAGAAAGGGAATGGACTGAACAACAACAGGTCCCTCAGTCTGACATCAGTCATAGGAAAATTGCTAAGAAAAATTCTGAGGAGTGCATACATCAGCAGTAAGACAGAGACAGGACTGTCAGCATGGTGATCACGCCTGGTGATGTTAATGAATTTTTGAGGTTAACAATGAGTATGAATAAAGTTACAACGTTTGATGTAGACTTCATGGAGTTCAGTGAGGCACTTGAGAAAGTCATACACAGCAGATCAACCATGGAAGCAAGTCGTATTTGAAGAAAAGTGGAAGGTGACTTAAAAATCTGCAGATTATGAGAAAGCAAAGGTTGTTGAGAATTTTAGTAACAGGAGGGCTGCGTGTATTAGAGTTGTATAAAGCCCTTTGCTCTTTGTGATACATATAAATGATCCAGATTTAAATATAGGAATTGTAATTATGAAGCTTATCAATGGTAGGAAACTTTGTAGTGTTTTGAAGATACAAACAAAACTATCAATGAACTGACTGAGAATGAAAGCGACAAGCAGAATTCAGTATGGAAAAATGTGTAGTAATGCAAGGCAAACGTTAAATGGTCAGGTACCAATAAGTGCAAAAGAACAGAGAGATCTTGAGGTATCATGTCCTCAATCCTTCAAAGTAGTAGATCAGAAACATAAGTCGGTCATAAAAACATAGGGATCCTTTCTTTTGTTGATCAAGACAAAGTATACAAGAGTATGTCAGTCATGCTACAACAAGAGAAAAATATAGTTCAGCAGCAGCTAAAATCCTGTACACATTCTGGTTACCATGCTAGGAAGGATATCAACACACACAAAATGCTGGTGGAACACAGCAGGCCAGGCAGCATCTATAGGGAGAAGCGCTGTCGACGTTTCGGGCCGAGACCCTTCGTCAGGACTAACGACAGCGCTTCTCCCTATAGATGCTGCCTGGCCTGCTGTGTTCCACCAGCATTTTGTGTGTGTTGTTGTTTGAATTTCCAGCATCTGCAGATTTCCTCATGTTTGCTCTAGGAAGGATATGATTGCATTAAAGAGAGTGCAGAGAACACTTACATGGAAATTACCTGGGCAGGAGAGTTACTTATAGAGAGAGATTATCTAAGCTGGGCTTGTTTCCATTGGCACAAAAGAGATGCGGAGGATATTTAATGGCATAGAAGTATGAGGGCCCACGCAGTGTAATCAGAAAGGGCTTAGTTCCTTTAGCTGATGGAACAATAATTAGGCAGCACTGATTTAAATTAATTAGTGGTAGGATTATAATAATGCTGATGAAAATTATTATGCTCAACAGGGACTGGGGTACTAGAACTTACTACTTTTTCTTTTGCACTACTGATTTAATTTTTCAACCCACACACACATACTGTATTTCAGGTTTTTTTCTATACTTGTACTGCTATAGATTGTACGATATATTGTACTATATTGTACTGCTGCTGCAAAGTTAACAAATTTCACGACACATGTTGTTTCTGATTCTGCAAAGCTGATGCAGGCAGACCCTCACCACATCTTAAAAGCAGCTACAGGTAGACTTGAAGAGTCATAAGTTATGGGACTAAGGACCAAAGGCTAAGAGATGGGATTAGCCTGATGTTCACTTTTGGCTGGCATAATACGACAGACCAAATAGCTTCCTTGTGCACGGGCAATGAAAATTTCTGTTGTTGCATGACAGCTTCCACAGTAGGTTTGCTGATAGTCATTCCTCAACTGACATCACAAAACACCAGATATGACTATTATCTCATTTTTAATGCAGGAGATTCTGGAGATGCTTAAAATATAGAGTAACACACACAAACTGCTGGAGGAACGCAGCTGGTCAGACAGCATTTAAGGAGAGGAATAAAGAGTTGACATTTCAGGCTGAAATCGTTCATCAGGACTCTTTATTTCTCTCTATAGATGCTGCCTGATTGCTGAGTTCTTCCAGCATTTTCTGTGTGTTATTTTAACCTTCCTTGAGGGAGTTTTTAATTACAAATTAGCTACTGTGATCTTGACATTAATCCATTACTACTGCTCTAAACCATTTCATTGGCTATTACACTTTCCAGGGTCCCTTCATGATGTGGAAGCAGCCACATGACGAATGGAAGATTTGTTTTTTGGCACTGCAATCTATCTTTTTCAAAGCAATGTAACACAGCTTTGTAAATAAAATCTGCCTACATATGCAAATCCTGTTTGCAACGAGGCGGAAGGCACATGGGTATGTTATCTACAACATCTTGTATTTCCAGTGCAATGCTGTTTTTGTGTGTGGTAAAAGATGTGATATCTGGCATAAATCTACTGAGCAACAGCTAGTGTCAATGTGCAAAATCAATTTGTAGCGGGCTCTCCATGCAATCTGAAGCACCTGCGGTGCACACAATAGAGGTTTGTCAGATCTTCTATTCCAATAGCATATGCTTTTAATGGAAACTTACTTCTAATTGTGCACTTTCCAGGGTTGCAATATCTGTTTAATGACTAAAATGTCATAATCACATGTCAGATGCTGGAAATCCAGTGCAACACACAAAATGCTCGAGAATCTCAGGACAGGCGGCATCTATGGAGTGGAATAAACAGTCAATGTTTCAGGTGAGACTGTTTATTTCCCTCCGTAGATGCTAACTGGCCTGCTGAGTTCCTCAGAGTTGCACCAAAAGGTCAGATTGTTTTTTTTATATCTGTCCAGATCTTGGATATCATAAGACATTTACAAGATTCTGTGCGTTGTTTTCTTTTGTAAACTCCTTAATTCGTTACTCTTGCCTGATTTTTTTTAACCAGCGTTGACTGGTTCTGACAAAATCAAGTCATCAGTCTTGATGAAAGGTCTTGGCTCGAAGTGTTGACTTTTCACTTCCCTCCATAAACGCTGCCTGATCTGCTGAGCTCCTGAAGCACTTTTTTGTGTTGCTCTGTATTTCCAGCATCTGCAGAATCTCTTGTGTGACAGTGACCATTATGTGCTCACAGTAATCTAAAACAAAAGCCATATACAATACTGTTGTCTTTTTTGCTGCTAGTACCACAGGCAAGTCAAATGGAGTAACATTTTCACGCACAACAATCTCAAAAGTCTACAGACAATGGTGTGAAAAACAGAACTCATCCGATGAACAGCAGTTCTGTGGGCAAAGAAGCGCCATCTTCTTCAAAATGGCGCTGGAGAACTGCAAAATTATACACTTAACAGCGACTTTATTAGGTACCTAATAAAGTGACCACTGAATGTATGTTCATGGTTTTCTGCTGCTGTAGTCTATCCACTACAAGGTTTGATATGTTGTGTGTTCAGAGAAGCTCTTCTGCATACTACTGTTGTAACACGTGTTTATTTGAGTTACAGTTGCCTTACTGTCAGCTTGAACTAGTCTAGCCATTCTCCTCTGAACTCTCTTATTAATTGAAAAATAATTCCATAGATGATAACAAGATACTGGAGATTCCTGCATCAGACAACATATCTGATGTTGGGCAGAGGCGCTCTAGAATTGTGGTTGAAATGACTGCAAAAGAAGAATCTCTCTCCACAGATTATTCCTGTCCTGATGAATATTTCCACAATTACTTTTATTTCAGATTCCAAGTATTCTGTATTTATTCTGTGGCATTTTCTAAAACGTGTTCAGGAGAATTTTCTTGATGCGTGGCCTTACATGCTTAACTAGCAGCATATACTGCTGGGAAATGAGTTGATTTTAATGCAAAAGAAACTCAGCAGGTCAGGTAGCACAGCAAATGGACGAACAACATTCCTGTCAGGACCGTGCATTGAAATATTAAGTTACTGTGGAGAAGGATGATAATGAAACTAGAACAAAAACAATTAACAGGAGAAACTGGTTTTAATGAATTGACAGAGGATGTGGTTAGCAAATACTGACAGGTGGGTAATTTTTATCATTCACAGGATGTGGGTGACTCAGGCAAGGTCAGTATTATATTGCTCTGCTGTAATTTCCCTTTGAATTGAGTGGCTTGACAGACCAGTAGAGGGCAGTTAAGGGTTGACTGATTTCAACAGATTTGCTGTGTACAGGCCATACCTGTACAGATACTTGTTCAATACACGGTCCTGACATTTGTGTGAAATAAAAGCAATTGTGGAAATATTCATTGGGCAGGAATAATCTGTGGAGGGAGATCCTTCTTATGCAGTCATTTCAACCACAATTCTAGAGTGCCTCTGCCCAACATCAGATATGTTGTCTGATACAGGAATCTGATCGTCGTTCTCCAAATGCTGCCTGTGCTGCAGACGACACCAGTATTTTGGTTTCATCTCGGAAATTATTTTTCAATTAGCAATTTAAAGTCTCCCTTTATCTTTACTCTCAATAATTTCTCCTCAGCTCCTGTCTCCTTTGCAGTACCTGGGCTCCCCTAGTGTTTCTGAACTCAGCAGAATAGAGTGAAGGCATTTTTTCCAGTCCTGTACACAACTCTACTGCACCACAACCTCCCTTCAACCACTCCACTCTCTCCACTTCTTCATGATACACAATACTGGATAAACAGAAATACTCTCCAACTATATACACTGTCCTAATCCCTGCCACGAACCAAACTCAGTTCTCTACCCAAATACTCCACCCCTCTGCCTGGCAATTCCCTGAAGGTGAACCAAACACTGTTGTCATATTTAAGCCAAAAATATCTGCCAACTCCATATCCCTTCCATAAAATAAACCCTCTTTCCATTTTCAGAACAATACCTTATTCCATACCACCTCCATTTACTGATGCTGAAATCCTCACCTATGCGTTTTTTACTTTACTCAGCTGCATTGGCCTTCTTATTGCCTCAAATTTACAAACTGTACCTTTATTTTAAAGTTCCTCCATGACTTTGTCCTATCTTCTCTCCCAAATTAAAGTCCCTTGAGATTCTTTCCTTCTTGATTCTCATTTACATGTAAGATACTTAGAAGCCAAACATTTGCCTGCTTAGAACCTAAATTCCGTAATTCCATCCCTAACTGCCTCTCCTATTTCCTATAAACCACCTTTCTTGTTAAAAATAAAACTACGCTTTTGATTCTCTGTCCTAATATGTTCTTAGCAGAGAAAATACGACATTGGGATATATAATATCCCTGTCAAACATTCCTGGATATTGTAATTCATTAAGGGCCATTTCCAATTACATATTATTTTTCCTGTGTTGTTTTTCCACTTAGTTGAATATCCCCTGGACAATAAAAATCTATCAATATTACTGAAATCTTCAGTGAAAACATATCCTTTTGGAGGGACAAGTGCAGATTTTTATTACCCATCTGCGGAAAAATGCTTTCTCAACTCCACTCCCATCTGATCCAGCTCCAACTTTTGAGATCATGCCAACATTTAATAAAAGTTTAAACATGTAAATAAAGAAATAGATATCAGGGCATGTTGAGCATATGAGATGGCCACTTCTGGTTATTTGAGAGGTAACACTCATTATGGACCGATTAGGCTGAATTACTCACTACTTCGTAGTTTCACCACTACAAATCTAACTCCAAATGTTTGTTCAAATGTTGGACTTAAGGGTTATAATACAGTTTGCTCAGATACATTAAAAAGTGGTATCGAGATTATTGCACATTTGCTGGTAACCGCGCTCCTTCGATGTCAAAATGCAGCCCAAACTTGCAAATACAGAGTTACTGCAGGTGGGTGTAGTGTTCAACTGCACTTATAAACGTAACATTTCGGAATGACTCAAAGCCACAAACACTGTGGCCTGACATTTGTATTACTTGCTACCACTGCATGTTTTAAAATGATTCTAGAAATAAGTTCTCATAAAGCACCGATATAGAGACGAACCAATGTTTCTACATTCTTATTGTCATGTAACCCTACATGTGCACCCATATGCTTTCTGAACTGCAAATACATGCAGTGGTGTTTGGAGGGAGGGAGTTACAGTCTTCTGTAAATGCTAGCACCGCACTTACCCCGAGTACTGGAGACAGGAAGATGCCAGAAGTTTCCTCTTTACTTATTAAGATATAGAAAGCTTTTCAGCCCATCACATCCAAATCTATCTGTCATTTCCCTCCTCCCCTTACTTGCCTTTATTCCTACAACTTATTCTCTCCCATCCCCTACAACTCCTTCTGACTATTTGACAATAAGGGTCAAGTTTATGGCACGCAATTAACCTGTCAGCCTATGGTTGGGATATGGGAAGAAACTGGAACACCCAGCAGAACACAAATGGGGAGAAGGTACAAATTCCACACAGAAAGCAGACAGTAATAATCAAAACAGAGGCCTTGAAGCAGTGAGTCTGTAGCCTGGCTATGTCCATAGTACTAAGTTTATCCGACCATGGTCTCAGTCTGTGGACAGTGTGCCTACTCTTCTACTTTAACCCTTGTGTCCAAAAATTCTAGGAGATCCTCATCTTCATCCAGCAGTCTCCAAATACATTCAAGTATCTTTCATTACTCCCAATTCTAACAATGTGATGTCACTTATCAGATCCTCATTCTCCTTCTCCTTTGATCTTTAAGAGGGGACCGATCTCTCCATGATCCCTGACGCTCTCCTCAATTGCTCCAGGAACCACTGTGCTTCTGTGATACTTCCCAGTGTGAGCACATGAAATACAACCTGTTTGCACTTGAAAGGCAAAAGGCAAATTAGTTGTAGTGTATGTATGAATGTCCCACAGTTGTGAAAGGCCATGTTTTAGTACAAGACTTTTCACTGATTACTGCAACACCCTATATTGCTCGTACCACCCTCCCCAACACCAAAAAAACTTCCCTCTCATTGGAAGCAGCCCCTTACAAGGAATGAACTAACAAAACTTGGAAATGTTAATGACATTTCTGCATCATTGCTAAATCCAGGGACTCCATACCCCCACTGCACTGTGGGCATCAAGGATCACTCTAAGGACTGCAGCAGCTCACCACCTTCTGAAGGACAATTTGGAATGGGCAATAAATGCTCACCCAGCCAGTGATGCCAAATCAGACATATGATTTTTGAAAATGTCTTGCTTTCACTTACATTCTTCCCATTCTACTCTTTACCTTCAGGTTTGTTTTTCTTTTCAGCTAAGCATGTAGATATTCAGCAGGTGTAGACATATCAAGATGTACAAAAAAGCTGGATGAACTCAGCAGGTCGGGCAGCATCCGTTGAAAGAAGCAGTCAACATTTCGGGTCGAGACCCTTCGTCAGGACTAAAGAAGGAGGGGGCAGGGGCCCTATAAAGAAGGTGGGGGGAGGGTGAAAACCAATCAGAGGAAAGATCAAGGGGTGGGGGAGGGAATAGGCAGGAGAGTTGAAGAAGGAATCTAAGGGGAAAGCATTATGGGTAGTAGAAGAAGGAAGCGTCATGAGAGGTGATAGGCAGCTAGAAGAGGAGACAGAGTAGAGGTGGGATGGGGAAGGGAGAGGGAGGGAATTACTGGAAGTTGGAGAATTCGATGTTCATACCAAGGGACTGGAGACTACCCAGACGGTATATGAGATGTTATTCCTCCAACCGAAGTTTGGCCTCATCATGGCAATAGAGGAGAGTTCCGAATGGGAATGAGAGGGAGAGTTGAAGTGAGTGGCAACCGGGAGATCCTGTCTGTTGTGGCAGACGGAGTGTAGGTGCTTGACGAAGCGGTCCCCCAATCTGCGTCGGGTCTCACCGATGTAGAGGAGGCTGCACCGAGAGCACCGGATGCAATAGGAGGAGAAATGTGGTATGTAGAAAGCCAAAAGTTAGGTAGTTAGGATTATGAGAGTGCAGTTACAAGTCTGTTCAAAACCCTGTTATTTTTGTCCCCACTCAATCAGTTTATAAAACCACATGCCTCCATTAAAACCACTTCCCGAGTACAGAAGGCAGCAGCAGGTCAGTATGCTGAAAAAGAGCTTTGACCAGTGGCCAAACTGGACATCAGGAGTTTTGAGAGGACGTAACTTCAATCAAATCCACTGCCTGAGTACTAAAGGTAGCAGCGGGTCAGTTCAGTGCAAAAAAAGGTGGGGGGGGGGGGGGTGACCTGACAGAGGAACATTAGAACATTAAAAAACCTTTTGACAAGAACAGGCCTTTCGGCCCAACAAAGCTTGCAAAACTCCTATTCACATAGTGTGTTGAAATAACCATCGAGTTTAGATTTAAAAGTCTCTAAGGTACTACTCTCAACTAAACAACTAGGTAGTTTGTTCCATCTGTCCACAACTTGCTCTTTTGTGCTATGGAGGCTAGTACCCAAGATGGAGCTGATTAACTTTACAAATTTCTGTGACTTTTTTCGGTCCTGTAGCTTCCCACCCCCCATACCCCGTACCAGAGAGCGATGCAGCCTGTCAGAATGCTCTCCATTGTACCTCTATAGAAATTTTTGAGTGTTTTAGTTGACAAACCAAATCTCCTCAAACTCATAATGAAATATAGCCACTGTCTTGCCTTCTTTGTAGCTGCATCGATATGTTGGGACCAGGTTAGATCCTCAGAGATCTTGAATTTGCTCACTCTCTCCACTTTTGATCACTCTATGAGGATTGGTATGTGTTCCTTATCTTACCCTTCATGAAGTCCACAATCAGCTCCTTTGTCTTACTGACACTGCAAGGTTATTGCTGCAACCCCACTCAAAGAGCTGGTATATCTCACTCCTGTACGCCCTCTCATCTCCATCTGAGATTCTACCAACAATGGTTGTATCACCAACAAATGTATACATGGTATTTGAGCTACACTTAGCCATGCGGGTATAGAGGGAGTGGGGCAGTGGGCTAAGCACTCACCCTTGAAGTGTGTCAGTGTTGATCATCAGCGAGGAGATACTATCACCAATCTGCAGAGATTGTGGTCTTCTGATTATGAAGTTGAGGATCCAATTGCAGAGGGAGGGACAGAGGCCAGGTTCTGTAGCTTTTTGATCAGGACTGTAGGAATGATGGTGTTAAACGCTGAGCTAAGGTCAACAAACAGCATCCTGACATAGGCATTTGTATTGTCCTAGTGATCCAAAGCTGCATGAAGAGCCATTGAGATGCTGTCCGCCATCTTTTGTGGCGATAGATATATTGCAGTGGGTCCAGATCCTTGCTGAGGTAGGGGTGCATTCTAGCCATGACTGAACTCTCAATGTATTTCATCATTATATGTCAATGATTTGGATGATGGAATTGATGGGTTTGTTGCAAAGTTTGCTGACAATATGAAGATAGGTGGAGGTTCAGGCAGTTTTGAGGAATACAGAGCTACAGAAGGACTTATACAGATGAGGAGAATGAGCCAAGAAATGGCAGATGGAATACAGTGCCGGGAAATGTATGGTCATGCACTTCAGTAAAAGAAATGAAAGGGTTGACTATTTTCTACATGGAGAGAAAATACAAAATATTGAAGCGCAAAGGGACTTGGGAGTCCTTGTGCAGGATTCCCTAAAGGTTAATTTGCAAGTTGAATCTGTGGTGAGGAAGGCAAATGCGATATTAGCATTCATTTCAAGAGGACTAGAATATAAGAGCAAGATGTAATGTTGAAATTTTATAAAGCACTGGTGATGCCTCACTTGGAGTATTGTGAGAAGTTTTGGGGCCTTATTCTAGAAAGGATGTGCTGAAACTGGAGAGGGTTCAAAGGAGGTTTACAAAGATGATTCCAGGATTGAATAGCTTGTCAAAAAAAAAGTGCTTGTTGGCTCTGGGCCTTTATTCCCTATAATTCAGAAAATTGAGGGGTGTCCTTATTGAAACCTATCAAATGGTGGAAGGCTTTGATGGAGGAGATGTGGAAAGATGTTTCTTATGGTGGGAGAGTCCCATGACCAGAGGACACAGCATCAGAATAGAGGGGCGTCCTTTAAGAACAGAGATGAAGAGGAATTTCTTTAGCCAGAGAGTGGTAAATCTGTGGAATTCTTTGCCACAGGCAGCTGTGGAGGCCAAGTCTTTGTGTATATTTAAGGCACAGGTTGATAGATTCTTGATTGGTCAGAACATGAAGAGATACAGGGAGCAGGCAGGAGATTCATGATGATGAAATGACCGAGCAGACTCAATGGGCTGAATAGCCTAATTCTGCCCCTATATCTTATGGTCTTGTGGTTATGGCCTATCTTCTTGTGCTCATTTAAGGGAACCAACTGCTAATTTATATGCAAACCCATATATGCTCAAGTTATTGAACTCCTGGAGAGATCCAGGACATTAATGGGAGTAAAACTAGTGGAAGTAGGAAATGTTTTTTGCTCTAAGTGAGCACAGTAAGCAAATTAAATGTCAGGAATATCAGTATCGGGCATAATTCAGTTTATTGACATGAGACAACAGATGCTCTAATCTGGAACAAGCAGAGGTAAGTTCAGCGGAGATGCATGAGGGCAAGTTTGTTTTTGCACAGAGTGGTGGGGCCAGGTTTGGTGTCAAAAGAACATGCCAGTGTACACTGAATGAATTCTTCTATCGATAACTATTAGGAACTAATACACAGTTCTATAGTATGGTAGTTGTTTGGGTAGTGTTCAAATTTGTCCTGAATTTCATTCAAATACATAATTTGTTACTCAGTTAAATGGTAGTTTGTCGTTTTTAAACCTTTTTAACTATTTCCCGATGTAACCCAATTAACTGAAATCTACTGTACATCGGGACCAGTACATTTTGGTCCAGTTAAGCAGTTGCCCCAATTAGCAGAAGTTTTATGGAAATAGTTAAAATGGTATAAAAAAGACAAGTACTGCATACAAAATGCTGGAGGCCAAGCCAGGCAAAAATCTATGGAAAAGAGTAAACAATCAACGTTTTAGGCCAAGACCCTTCATTAATCCTGATGAATTGTCTTGGCCCTAAATGTCTTTACTCTTTTCCATAGATGATGGTTGGCCTGCTGAGTTCCTCCAGCATTTTCTTTGTATTACTTTGATTTCCAGCGTCTGCAGATTTCTCGTTTGTGATTAAAAACAAGACAAACTGAGTATCAAATAACGTATTTAAATGTAATACAGAACAAATTATAACACTACTAGTACTATAAAACTGTGTAATAATTCCTAATAGTTATCAGCAGAAAAATTCATCCAGTGGACACAATTGACAAAATCACTGGAAACACCTAGAGCAGGAAATGGACTGCCTTCACACAATGCTATCGACGATTGCATCCTCCACACCTTCACTTCCAGTGTAAACATTCAAATTGATTGTTGATGCCCTCAAGTTCTTTGTAGATCCTCACTTGTTGAAGTAGTGAAATAGTTTCATTTTCACTCTTGGCCGTATCTGGCATCTCCAAGCCTGAATGCTTGAAATCACAGTAAGCAAAATTGTTTGTAATTGTCTTACTGCTTATTTCTCACCAACAAAATCATTATCAACAAAAAAATCAGTGACAAAAATCACTGTTTTTGAACACAAAAACAAGCAACTGACGCTACTTAAAAATTGTTCACTCTACGCACAGTTCACATCTAACAGCCACACAAGTTCACGTGACTGAGTTCTCCCAAGTACCCAAAAAGAAAGATTGTGCTTACTATAGTGAGCACATTGATTCTTGGGAAGGCAGGTTTTGCTGTATTACGAAAGGTTAAGATAACTGTATCTACATTCTTCAGTTTTTACATACGTGATAATTTTGTGACTATCTGCATTGTGTTCTGTGTTTTGCAGCTTGGCCTCCAGAGGAATGACGTTTTATTTAGCTGCATACACATATATGGTTGAATGACAGTGAACTTGAACATCTGGATTCCACACTCTCAAATCTGTTGCATATTTCATTGTTGATCTCTTTATTTATGAGTTGTCTTGAATTTCGTTTTCCTGTCCCACATCTCCTACATGCCTTTCTTCCTTTTGCACACAAGAACCAGTTCTGTCCAGTTACACTGCTTAACTTGAATCTTCTTAACAGCTATGCGGGAAAACACATAGCTTGCTAGTCCAGATGGGGGCTATGAGGAAGCTGGCATTTGACCTCTACAAGATAGAGGTCAGCACACCAAAACCAATCCTATAACATTAACAGCTCTTATCAGCCAGTACGGTAATAAATGAGGCTTACCTTGTCAAATCCTTTCAGGCCACCATGTATACTATTAGGCCCATTATTAATGGGCAGTTGATAATCCTTCCCATCTATGCTGAATTTCCCTTCTGCAATTCTGTTGGCAACACGGCCAATCACTGCCCCAAAGTAGGGATGCTTGTTGATGTAGCCTACAAAGGCAAATTAAACAGTTGTCGTTTTTGACGATAACAATTTTATGTTCTTTACAAGTTACACTGTTTTCCTCCCTTCCTCCCCTCTACTAAGTGTTACTGTGTCCAAGCAATGAGCAATGGGAGCCACTCAGATTTTTCTTGAGCTCACTTGCAAGGCCATGCGTATCAATCATCACTTGCCCCACTAATGAAGGGAAAGCTCTGACTCCCTGAACTATTGTAATTCTTCTGTTGAAGGTACCAGTGTAACGGAAGAAGGAGTTTCAGGATTTGGATTCTTAAATCATGTTATATATTTTCCCCCACTTTCTTTTCACATTGTATGTCAATGAACTAGATAATGGAATTGATGTCTTTGTGGGCAAGTTTGATGATGGAGGGAGTGTTAAGGAAGCAAGGATCTGCAGAAGGGTTTGGACATTGTAGGAGAATGGTCAAGGAGTGGCAGATGGAATACAGCGTAGGGAAGTGTACGGCCATGTTCTTTGGTAGAAGGAATAAAGGCAGATTATTTTGTAAATGAGGAACAAATTCAAAAACTCAGTGATACAAAGGGACTTGGGAGTCCTAGTGTAAGATTCCCTAAAGGATAACTTGCAGGTTAAATAAGGAAGGCAAATGCAATGTTAGCATTCATTTCAAGAGGACTAGAATATAAAAGCAAGGACGTAATGTTAAGCACAAACAAGAGAAAATCTGCTGATGCTGAAAATCCAAGCATCACACTTAAAATGCTGGAGGAACTCAGCAGGCCAGGCAGCTTCTATGGAAGAAAGTACAGTTGATGTTTCGGGCTGAGATCCTTTTGCAGGACTGGAGAAAAAAAGATGAGTAGATTTGAAAAGTGGGGAGAGGGAGAGAAACACAAGGTGATAGGTGAAACTGGGAGGGAGAGGGATGAAGTAAGGAGGTGATGTCTATTATAAACCCACAGACTCCCAAAGCTACCTTGATCATACCTCTTCCCAACGTTACATGTAAAAATGCTATCCCCTCCTCTCAGTTCCTCCGCCTCCTCTGCATCTGCTCTCAGGATGAGGCTTTTCATTCCAGAACAAAGGAGATGTCCTTTTAAAGAAAGAGGCTTCCCTTCCTCCACCATCAATGCTGCCCTCAGCAGCATCTCTTCCATTTCATGCATGTCTGCTCTTATCCCATCCTCCCGCCACCCTACCAGAGATAGGGTTCCTCTTGTCCTCACCTAGCATCCCACCAGCCTCAGCGTCCAGCACGTAATTCTCTGGAACTTCTGCCGTCTTCAACGGGATCCCACCACCATGCACATCCCCCCCCCCCATCTTTCTACTTTTCTCAGGGATAGCTCCCTATGCAACTCCCTTCTCCATTCATCCCTCCCTACTGATCTCCCTCCCGGCACTTATCCTTGCAAATGGAACAAGTGCCACACCTGCCCCTACACCTCCTCCCTCACTACCACTGTTGGGGTCATTTACTGTGTCCAGTGCTCCCGGTGTAGCTACCTGTATATTGGTGACCCGACGTAGATTGGTAGACCATCTTGCCAAGCACCTATGCTCCATCCACTGGAAGAAGCCAGATCTCCCAGTAGCCACATATTTTAATTCCACCTCCCATTCCCTTATGTCAATCTATGGCCTCCTTTACTGCCATGATGAGGCCATACTCAGGTTGGAGGCACAACACCTTCTATTCCATCTAGGAAACCTCTAACCTGATGACATGAAAATCAACTTCTTTAACTTATGGTAATGCCCCTCCCCCCTCTCACTTACCTCTTTGCCTGTTTATTGTCTCCCTCTGGTGCCTCTCCCCCCTTTTCTTTCTTCCATAGTCTTCTGTCCTCTATCAGACTACCCCTATATCTTTTTCACCATTCAACTTCCCAGCTCTTTACATCAACCTCCTCCCTCCTGGTTTCACCTATCACCTGGTGTTTCCCTCTTCCCTCGTCCCCACCTTTTAAATCTACTCATCTTTTTTTTCTTCAGTCCTGCCAAAGGGTCTCAGCCCAAAACGTCAACTGTACTTTTTTCCATAGATGCTGCCTGGCCTGCTGAGTTCCTCCAGCATTTTGTGTGTGTTGATCGATCTAATGCTGACGGTTTATAAGGCATTAGTGGGACCACACTTGGGAGTACTTCAGGCTGTTCTTGGTCCCTTATCTAAGATGCACTGGCACTGGAGAGGGTGCAGAAGAGGCTCAGAAGAATGATCCTGGGATGAAAAGGCTAACTAAGTGTTTGATGGCTCTCGGTTTGTACTCGCTGGAGTTTAGAAGAATGGGGGGAGGGGAGAGATCTCATTGAAACCTATCAAATATTGAAAGACCTATATGCGAAGAGAATGGTTCCTACAGTGAGAGAATCTAGGACCAGAGGGCACAGCCTCAGAGTAGGACATCCCTTTAGAGTAGAGATGAAGAGGAATTTCTTTATCTGTGGAATTCATTACCACAGATTGCTGTGGCAGCCAGGTCATTGGATATATTTAAAGCAGAGGTTGATAGGTTCTTGATTGATAAGGGTGCCAACAGTTATGGGAAGGCGGCAGAGGAATGAGGTTGAGAAGGCAAATAAACCAGTCATGATGGAATAAAGATTCAATGGGCCAGACGTCCTAATTCTGCTACTAGGTCTTGTTATCTAAAGGTGCTTTATTTCATGTAACCTGGAGGTGCTAGAGATGGTAGCATCTGCTCTTGGCAACTGTGTATCATCAATGGTCAACAACTCTGGAGAATAGGGACACCATGAAGTGGGCACATGACCCATATATGAAGGGTTGCTGGGTAACCCTAACCCTCAGGGTAATGCCAACAGTGGTCGGGGGACTTTGGTGGGGGCCCACCTTCGAGGGTGTCGAAGCCCAGGATGAGGTCCGCTGTCTGGCCCCGCCGGTCCTTGGTCTCCAGGCCCGTCACTATGGCGCCGAACGACTGAACGCGGAGCGACACCGAGTCGGATCGCAGCAGGAAGCGGCGCACACGCCTGCCGTCGGGCAGCGCACCGAACTCCTCGCCGCTGACCTGCGTCATGGCGGGCAGGCAGGCGGGCAGGCGGGCGGACGGACGGACGCCCGTTACTCGGCGACCTCGCGCTGCCAACTTAGTTCGCAAGTTTACTTCTTTAAAATCTGTTCGACCCACGACTAACTGTAGGAGCAACTATCCACGGTCCAGCAGGATTTGTATAAAGATCTCCGAAGAGTGACGTGAATTGCCCCACTTGCTGTACTTTCGATTGCCGTCTACGCATGGCAAACATCCTGCCAGGCAGCCTGATGGGAATTATGCGCGTCGGTATAGAGGCACAATAAAAAGTTTGCAGCAGCACAGGTACGCAGATTCGAACAACACACAGAAAATAAATTCATACAAAAGTTAGTGGAAGGCAGGACGTAGCTAAAATAAGTCCGCGCTGCGGGAAGAAGATAGACAAGTCGGTGGTAGTGGTTCACGAGGTGGTCTACAGTTTTCCATTGCTGAGGTAGGATTAGGGTTTTGTAGATCTCTTCAAGAGCCTGATGGTTGGAAGAAAATGGCTGTTCCTGAACCTGGGCTTGTTGGACTTCTGCTTCTGTACCCCCTGTTTGATGGTACAGTGAGAAGAGAGTATTATCTGGACCGTGGTGGTTCTTGGTGACGAATGCCATGTTCTTGAGGCAGTTCCTTGTAGGTGGTTGCAGTGATGGAGTGGACTATGCCTGCAACATGCTGGGCTGTAGCCACTACTCTGAAGTCTCTTGCATTCCAGGGTGTTGGGATTGCTGTGCGAAGTGGTGACAGAACCGATCTGGAGTTCTGGGCATGCATATTTGATGGGAAGGTGAAAGGGGGGAAAAGGGATTCTCCTTGCCTGCCCATCCCCTCCCTCTGGTGCTCCACCCCCCTTTTTTTTCCTCTGTGGTCTTCTGCCCTCTCCTATCGGACTCCCCCTACTCCAGCCCTGTATGTCTTTCACCAATCAACTTCCCAGCTCCTTACTTCACCCCTCCTCTCCGGGTTTCACCTATCACATTGTGTTTCTCCCTCCCCTCTCCCTTCGCCACCCCACCTTTTAGATCTACTCCTCATCTCTTTTTCTCCAGTCCTGCAAAGGGTCCCAGCCTGAAATGTTGACTGTATTCTTTTCCATAGATGCTGCCTGGCCTGCTGAGTTCTTCCAGCGTTTTGTGTGTGTTGCTTGGATTTCCAGCATCTGCAGATTTTCTCTTGTTTGTGATTGCTTCTTCTGATTCAGAAGCTGCTGCAGAGGATACAGCCTCTCTTACCTGCTTCACCATTCAAAGAAACATTTTTTTCCTGCAGTAACGGCATTATCCCTTGACATCCAAAAATATATTGTTTTTTTCTCTTTAATATAGTCAGCAAATAAATGCTAATTGCATTTTTTAGCTAGAGTACAATCTGGATGGAAAAAATAAACTCTGTGTTGTTCTGAATGGCACGTAGAGTTCTGAACCTGGATTCTAGACATCCCAGCCAGTGGGAAAACTCAACTCTTGCATCTACCCTGTCAAGCTCCTTAAGGATTGTAAATGAGATACAATTATTCTAGACTCAAGAGTGCAGGTTTGATTTACTTAATCTCTCCATAAGTAACAGCCTGCCTTTCCAAGAATCAATGTGGCAAACTTCATCCTCTTTTCATATCCTTTCTTAGGCAAAGAGATGAAACCTATACACAACGTTCAAGAATTGTATTCCTGCAGGCTTTGTGGAAGTAAAGGAAGACATCTCAGTTATTATGTTCAAAATTCAAAGTAAATTTATTATCAAAGTACATATATGTCACCATATACAACCATACAACCATAGAACACTACAGCACAGTACAGGCCCTTCAGTCCTCCATGTTGTGCTGACCCATATAATCCTTTAAAAAAGGTACTAAACCCACACTACCCCATAACCCTCCATTTTTCTTTCCACCCTGAGATTAATTTTCTTGTGGGCATACTCAATATATCTATAGAATAATGACCTTAACAGAATCAATGAAAGACTGCCCAACTTGGGCATACAACAGGCTCTTGAACTGGTGTGGATAACTTCATTCACCTTAAGTCTGAACTGATTCCTCAACCTACAAACTCACTTTCAAGGACTCTACAACTTACTCTCTCAGCATTTTTTATTTGCACAATTTGACTTCTTTTGCACTTTTAAGTATATTTTTCACAAATTGTGCAAATAAAAAAGAATACTGAGAACATGAATTGTAAAGTCCTTGAAAAAGTGAGTGTGTGGATTGGAGAATCAGCTCAGAGTTGTGATGAGGAAATTATCCACACTGGTTCAGGAGCTGTAGAGTAGTGAATGTTCCTGAACTTGAGGGTTCAGCACCTAAAGCTCCTAGTAGTGAGAAGACAGCATGGCTTGGACGGTGCAGGTCCTTGATGATAAATGTTGCTCTCTTGTGGCAGCGTTCCATGTAAATGTATTTAATGGTCAAGAGGGCTTCGCCTTCTTCAGACTCTCATTTAATCCAATTATCCTTTTTCATTGGTCCAACAGCATTAAGTACTATGGGTCCTGAGTGGCTGATGATACAAATGTGGGAGCACAAGCTTCATCGTAAATGGGACAGGGGGTTCACGATAGAGTGGGTGAATGGGTGGTTTGTAAGGTTGGGCATTCCTTCACTATTTGTGCTGGGCTTCTGGGTTCTGATGAGGGAATGGGGGCTTTCAATATCAGTTCAAATGCTCCTCTTCCTCCTTAAGAGGTTAAGGGCCAGAGAAAGCCATGAGTCGGCAGTAAAATCCATGTGACAAAGCTTAGAATATCTTGTCTTGTTTTGGGGAGTCTGGTGTCAGGTTTGTCACTAATGTGGCTTGCTCAACAAAGCTCACTCAGTATTAGGACAGAAATCTGTTTCTTGTCATACCTACTTCCTTTTGTTTTCCATTCTGCGTCACTCTGCCATTTAAGACTTTTATTAAAAGCTACTTCTGACCATCCCTCTAGCATTTTTCATTTGTTCTGCATTGCATTTTCATCTGGGTTAGTTCCTATGGCTTCTCCGTGTACATTTGCCTGTGAATACAAATTATTGTCAACAATGTCTTATGGAAATGACCCAAATTAAAACCATGGCATGTTCTCTGTATCCTGAAGCTTTATTCCTTTCCTTTCACCATTTGGGTCAAAAGTACAAATGAAGGGGGGGGGGGGAAGAAACAAATTAAGAGGGGCTAGACATACTGAGATGGAATGATGGAGAGGGGTTGGGAGCAAAAACATGGAGGAAAAACAGAGAGAGAGGGAGAGGATGAAGTGAGTGGAGCACATCTTTTTTGAAGGAAGGCCAGATTGCCAAATGCCTTCAGGGGATCACTAACATAGATCACATTTTGCTTTAATCACACACCTTCAGAATGATAGGATTAGTTCTGTATTTTGACAATACACAGAGGTGCACAGCAGAGAATAGGATTATGAGAATACAAGTTACATATGGGATGTTTCCCCTGTAATCGGTACAGGGACCTCAACATTTCATCACATCTATTAATGACTGGAAAGGAAGTATAGAGAACTAAATCTGCATGTTTTTTGGTAATTTTAGGTCTTTCTCTTAGGCGGTCACTCTCGTTTTGCAGGTGACTGAGGCCATTCCGGAACCCTGAAACTTCCCAGAATGGAGCAGCAAGTCCCTGATGAGAAGAGCCAGCATTTGCATGGATTATTTGCTCTTCCTGCTGTTTATGTGGGGCTTCTGTGTGCACTCAATGCATGGACAAGGTTCTCAGTGCCATTCTGAACGCTTCTTCTCCACTTTGTACAGTCTTGGCCCAGGGATTCCTAGGAGTCAATGAGGATGTTTTTACTTTCTAAGTTTTTGTAACTTTCCTTGAATATCTCCCTCTCTTCAACTGGTAAGCTCTTTCAGTGACATAAGCAGTCTGTTTTGCAAGTCTGGTGTCGGGCCTGTAAGTGATTTGGCCTGTCCAGTGAAGCTAAAGCTGTACAATTAGGGCCTCGATGCTGGTGATATAGGTTCACCTATCCTTGAGGTGAATCTGGAGGAGTTTGCAGAAGCAGCATTGCTGGCCTCTTTTGACATCCTGATTGTGGATACAAATAGAAGGATAGCAACAATAGTTAACTGTACACCATGAGTCTAGAACAGAGTTTGATCTACAAACACACTGTTCTCAGACAGGCCAAAGACAATGGGGAATCTGTCATTAATGACTGCCTTTGCTGCAATTTTGCTCTTTTAAGACATGGGAGGTGGTTCATTTTTTCCCCATAATTTTGTGCTGGACTTTTATTGTGACACAACAAATGCATAGATGGGAACATAAAGTTGTAACGGAAAACGTATAGATTTGACTATGTGGGGAGAGTTACGATGCATTGGTGTTTAGTGTGTTGAGTGTGATTTCCTATTCTTTAAACAAAAAAATATCTTGTGGAAATAAATTGTGGAAAGCTCAGAACTACTAAGCTAGGAGGAGCAGAGGGATATTCCAAAAATTGCAAAGGTTGAACGTGGTTTGCCTTTATTCACCCCAATGTTGATTCTAGATTAAGGTAGTTGTTACAAGTACACTTGTAAGGTGAGAAGAAACTCCCTGCCTCTGTCGGAGAGAAACTGTTAAACTGAGCGGTCGGTTTCCACAGGAAAAAAAAGGCACACTGAGTTGTGTTTCAGTTCCCTGTTTTTCGAGACAATTGTATTCAGAAGTGAAACAGCCATGTAAGTAAGAGGATGGAATTTTCAAAATGTACTCAGTGGTCACTTTATTATGTACAGCAAGTGTTCATGGCCTTCTGCGGCTGTAGTACATCCACTTTAAGGTTTGATATATTGTGTGTTCAGAGATGCTCTTCTGCACACCACTGTAGGTATTTGAGTTACTGCCACCTTCCCGTCAGCTCGAACCATTCTCCTCTGACCTCTCTCATTAACAAGGCGTACCCACAGACAGAACTGCTGCTCATTGGATGTTTATTTTGTTTTTCATTCCATTCTCTGTAAACTCTAGAGACGGTTGTGTGTGAAAATTCCAGGAGATCACCAGTCTCTAATCTACTCAAACCACCCCATCTGGCACAAACAATCATTCCACTGTCAAAGTTACTCAGATCACATTTCTTCCCCATTCTAATGTTTGATCTGAACAACAGCTTAACTTTTTGACCATGTCTGCATGCTTTTATACATTGACTCGCTATCACATGATTGGCTGATTAGATATTTGCATTAATGAGTAGTAATATAGGTGTACCTAATAAACTAGCCACTGAATGTATGTACAGGGAGACCAACACTTCATCAGAGCTGAATCAGGACTCAATAAAACTTAGATTCAAGTAGCACTGTTAATAAAATAGCCAAGGAACACTTCAAGTTTGTAACAAGCAACATTTATCTTGGAGCCACAACGTGGAAAGAATGCTCAGAGTTTCATCAAAAGGGGCAAGTTCTAAGGTGCATATTAAAGGAGTATCGAGACACAAATACAGGAAGGAAACACCTGTACTAATGCTGTTTGAAGGCATAGCTGCTTTTTGTTAGAGTGAAGAGAACTGGGAATGTATGGGGGAGATTTTCAGAATTGGGGGATTGTAGAGATTTCACAGAGCTGAATATGTAGGATTAATCCAGTAGCCCACCCTTTTTTTTTGAGCAATTAAAAGCGGGAGACGGTTACCATGCCTCAGATGCCTATTTGTTTATTCAGTCAGGTTATCATTGGCCTGTGTTTCAATTCCACCAGCACATAGAAATGGAAACTGGTAACCCAACCCCACTTACCTGTGCCACCGTTTGAAGGGATGATGGCTGTTCTTAGACATCAGTGCCACTTTCCTGTACTAACCCTATATTCCTTAATATCTAAAACTCTAACAATCGTTGTCTTGAATATACGTATTCCACAGTTCCCTTGGATACTGAAGGCCAAAGATTCACTACACTGTGAGAGTTGTTCTCATCTAGTCCAGAATGAGAGGGTTCCTTTTTATTGTGATTGAAGCTAGCTAGTCAAAACATCAATTTCTTCATCTATTTTGTCAAGCCCCATTAAGAATTTTGCAAGTTACATTATTATCTCTTGTACTTCTAAATTCTAGAGAATATACTCCCAGTCTGCTTAATCACTCCTTGTACATCAAAACCATTCTAGGAATTAAGAAAATGAACCTATGCTGCATTCCATTGTAAGTATAATTGTCTTTAGGTAGGAAGATAACCTTCCATGGGCGGATTGGTAACATAGTGCACTTGTTCAAAGCACCAGTGATCATTGATTGGAGTTCAATTCCTGCTGCTATCTGTAAGGAGTTTGTAGGTCCTCACCACAATTGTGTGGGTTACCTTCGGGTGCTCCGGTTTCCTTCCACATTCCAAAGACGTACGGCTCAAGTCCTCACCTCTGTAGCATGTAATTCTGACTGTGCACTTGGTTCACGTTTCTAACTCAAACTCTGGTCACATGTGTTCTCAACTGAACACCAGTTGCGTACTTACTCCCATTGTCAACCTCGAACTCTGGCCACATACCTACCCATGTCCCTATTCCCCAGTTACCACTATGCACTAAGCTCATGTTCTCAACTCTGACACTAACCACACATCTGTTCCACATTCCCATCCCCACTGTTGTAGCAGTACACACCTGACCCTTGTTTTCTACCCTGGCTCCAGCTGCACACCCACCTGCAATGTCAAATTTGTCAAAGACCGCTTCTCTCTCTACACTCACTCACTCTCTCTCTCTCTCTCTCTCTCTCTCTCTCTCTCTCTCTCTCTCTCTCTCTCTCTCTCTCTCTCTCTCCTCTCTCTCTCTCTCTCTCTCTCTCTCTCTCTCTCTCTCTCTCTCTCTCTCTCTCTCTCTCTCTCTCTCTCTCTCTCTCTCTCTCTCTCTCTCTCTCTCTCTCTCTCTCTCCCTCTCTCCCTCTCTCCCTCTCTCCCTCTCTCCCTCTCTCCCTCTCTCTCTCCCCTCCACAGATAATCTTTTGATTCCCAGTCAACAAGAATCTCAGAGTGTGTCACTAACCAGAAGTCTACTGTTTTGAGTATCTTGGTTGATCCACCAGAAAGAACTAGCATTGGTTACATAAAAATGATCAGGAAATTGGGACTAATAAATTGCAAATAAAGGCACTACTGTTTCACAACCTCCATCATTCTTTAAGGTCTATAGTGACAATAAAGCAGAGGCTCAGCAGAAGGCCCTGGCCTAAAGAACTGATGGCGATAGAGTTAGAAAATTAGGAGACAGTAACTTTCCAAAGGCCAGGATGTGTGTAATGCTGCCAAAATCTTCCATGGCCCAAACACCTAAAGCATCACCCCATTAACAATCAAGAATAGAGGTGAATTTATCAAGCATATAGAGAGGCAGCCAATGGGAAGAAACACTTTAAGAAACACTTAAAAATTGAGAAATCATGGTGCAGTTGTATAGGATACTGTCCAGGTTGCACTTGGAGTATTGTGTTTAGTTTTGGTCACCTGTTATAATAAAAATGTTATTAAACTGGGAAGTTTGCAGAAAAGATTTACAAGAATTCTGCCAGGATGAGGGATTGAACAATAGGGAGAGGTTGGATAGGCTGGGACTTAATTCCTTAGGGCATAGGAGACCAGGAGGTGATCTGAAAGAGATGTCATATATCAATTGGTAGGATGACATCATGAAACAGGTAAGATGGAAATAAATTCCATCCCTCTTGATTAATGGAGTTGAACTCTTTAGTGGGGTTGATAAAGGCTATAAGTGGTGCATCTCTATGTTTCTCTTGGATTGTTTGTGCTGTGAAGAACATGTTTTCTGTGTATCTAGATCAATGGAATCTGTGAGCTATTCTGAGATTTTCTCTGTAATTTTGTAAATGGATTTGTACCCTTTGTTGAAGATGGCCATGTTTTTGGTGTTTTGAGTTCAGATGGTAAATCACCCTCTTCCCAGATACTGGCAATGAGATTATGGGTTCATGATTGAAGTTCTCATTGTTGAGCTTTAGAACCTGGCAGTGAAAATACCACCTGTCCTCCAGGTGTTTTTAAAAAAATCTTATTTAGAGATGGGCTTTTCAACCTCATTAGTCAAAAGTTGCAGCAATGCTGAGCCGAATGTACTGTAGTAGGGTATAGTTCACGTTAAGAAAAAAGAAGGCACAGTTGAGAAGATCTTAAAGTGTTTCTGAAAGTGACTCAGACTCGGGCCTGCAGACATAGGACTTCAACCTACCCAGTGGATTTGCAGAGTTTCGCAGTCTTGACTTGTGGACTTCCAATCCATGCCTCAATCACAGGACGTACTGAACACTGGGCATCAAACTCCAGACTTGCCAATGACAAGACCCCAAACACTAGGCAGAATCTACTGTTGAATCTATATCTCTATCTATCTATCTGTAAAATCTACTGTAGGTAGATACTGGCGTAGATTCACATTGAAATGTTCAGTGCCTTGTTTCGTCTGTTCGGCAGAATGCACAGTAGTTTGGAGCTACCAGTCTCATGCATTAGATTGTGTGAAGCCAAGAGAAGGTTAGTTCCAATCTGAAGATGATGTACCTTCCTGTGCCAGCCAGCATCAACACCTCTGCACAGCAGCAGCTCAGTTTCTATTGTGTCTCTGCAGTGGGCAGTGGGCTGATCCTAACATGAGAGATCATGAGATTCCACTCGAATAAATTGCTCTTCTGGTATAGGGTTTATACCGCTCAGGAACAGATTTGTCCCCATTGGGAACCGAAGCCATTTTGCCCACACAGGACTTCATTGATTGTCTTCTAGGAGGAGGAGGTTGTTTGATGTGATTTGGTTGCTAGGATTTGGATGGGTTTAAAAGCATCTGTGAGCTAGGTTCCGTCAGGTCTACAACCCATTATCTGCACTGTCTTGCAAGAGTTCCAGTGGAAGTGCAGAGCTTGAAGCTGCTCCCTTCCTTTAGGATGACAGCATTCCATCCAGCAGGCAATGCCTTTATTGGTGCCTAGTAGCCAGCAATCCCAAACTGCATTCACTCATAAACTTACTACAGAGATTTGGATTCTGTGATACATCAAGGTATTTCAGAAGATGTTCACACGCCTTGGAAATAGTCTGTCAAGAAACACAGGAGAGTGTTGCCACCAATAAGGCTTGTCTGAAGATTTGGAAAGTAGCAACGTGGGCTGTACAACTCCAACATGTGTAAGATTCATGCAGTCTGTGTGAATGAGAGCAGAGACTAGTGGATGGTTGCTGTGCAGAGGACCAAACAAATTAGAGTGTAGAGGAATGAAGAAAGGAGGGAACATTGTAGTTAAAGGCAGGGGTAACTTTGTGTAGAGCCTCGTACAAACCCTGAGTGCTGTGTTGCCTGCAGAAAGCCAGGTTAGGAAAAATCATTCATTTTGAGGCTGAGAAAGAATTAGACCATAACAGTAAGACGATAAGACAAAGGAACAGAATTAGGCCATTCAGCCCATTGAGTCTGCTCCGCCATTTCATTATGGCTGATCCTGGATCCCACTCAACCCCATACACCTGCCTTCTCGACATATCCTTTGATGCCCTAACCAATCAGGAAACTATCAATTTCCACTTTAAATATACCCATGGAGGTTACCTCCACCAAGTCAGTGGCAGAGCATTCCAAATGCATTGCTCTCTTGCTAAAAAAAATTCCTCCTTACCTCTGTTCTAAAAGGTCACCCCTTGATTTTGAGGCTGTGCCCTCTAGTTCTGGATACCCCCACCATAAGAAACATCCTCTACACATCCACCTTATCTAGTCCTTTCAACTTCGGTAGGTTTCAATGAGATACCCCTGACTCCCCACATGGGAACCAGCTGAAAGGAATAGGGGAAGGAAGGAGGTTCTGCTGCAGGAATGTGAGCAGTTAGGGTCCAAATTAAAAAGCAGGACAAAGAGTTCAGGATTCAAAATTCAAGTTAGTTTATTGTCATTCTTCAGTAAATGAGTGTAAAGGAGAACAAAATGATTGTTACTCTGGGTCCGATGCATCATTAAAAACACAATAAATGCAGTATAAAAACAATCCTATAAAATACAATGAACAAGTAACTGTTGAGCGTGGCTGCATACTTACATAAGATTGGCTTATATACATAGACTGAATGTAAAGTGACGCTGAATGCAGGAGTATCTAAACGTAAGGTGAATCTGGCAGGAAATGATAAGTGACAAAGTGACTGAGCCACAAGCAAGTTGGCAGAAGATCAATAAGATCAGACAATAGAATGTAATAGTGCAGAGTTGTAAAGATAGGAAATGAATCTGACAGGAAGTAACAACATCTACAAACGTAAGAGTCTTCCAAACATTGACAAAGGAAGGAAAATACTAGAGACACATTTGAAAACACTTTATTTGAGCTCCTACAACACTCTTAACAAGTGTCATGTTAAGTAATGCCACGGCTTGAAATTAATGATTGTAATCTAATGCTCATTATAGAGACACAATGGCCAAGTGACTAAGGTTGGAATTTAAATTTCTGAATTGTATACTTTTTAGAAGAAGAGGGCAGAATTGAACAAAAGGCACTATAGACCTTGTAACAAAGCCAGTAGAGATGAAGGACCTTAGTTCAGAAAAAAACGATTCAATTTGAGTGGAGTTAAAAATCAGGTAATTAGAAGTGTGTGTATGAAGCACATATTGCTGAATTGACTGGAAAAGGTTATTTTGAACATAATGTCATTGAGGGGAAGGATTAATCAATGATCCTGAGACACCGTACCATCACAAACTCCCCTCTAATTCTATCACTATTTACCCTAAATTTGTGTCCTTCATGAAAATATTTCCAGCATCTGCAGAGTCTCTCGTGATTATGATATCCTCTTCTTTTTGGAATCCATTACGCTACATTTTCAAAGTAGGCACTTATTCTGAACACCTTTCCAACATTGTTTCATAACCTTTGCTGCAGAAATATAAGAACCTTTGTCATTTTCATATATATGTTTCTCAACAGTTTTTGTGGTCTTATTACTTGTGCAAGATGCAAAATTGTGCAATTCATAAAGAAGCAAATTCTGTGAAAAACTTCTATGATGACTAGAGGGGAAATGGCAGGATTGTTATCTCTGTTCCCTAAATTGAAATTAAAATATTGTTAATACATGAGTATATCAATGTTGTTTTTACCTATATATCAGTATAGTCTGAGGCCAGTGGGATCAGAGGTCCATGCGAGTTCAGAAGTCGAGGATCGACGGTCAAATATGTCATTAGTGTCCTGGGTTGAAATCCAAAGTTAGAGGCCTAATGTGTGCAAGGTTGAGAATCCAAAGACAAGAATTGTAGGCTTAAAGTTGGCATGTCCTGGGGTTGCAGGCCATTCTGGTTGTGTGAATGGAAGGATAGGTGGGTGTGATGGATGGGAAAGGGGCTTGCTTTGCTGCGTTGTCTTGTTTTGATGTGTAGTTGTTACAGCCCTGGAATGTGTGGCGACTCTTGCGGGCTGCCTCCAGTGCGTCCTCGGGTGCACTGGTTGTTAATGCAAACAACCCATTTCACTATACGTTTTGATGTACATGTGACAAATAAATTAATCTAAATCTGTATATTCTTTGTCCTGTTCTCATTTCCATGACCTTTTGCTGTGCAAGCGTGGTAACCGAGATGGGCAATTTCTCCTGTTCCACATCATGATGATCAGCCAAGTCTTCCACATGTGATCTCCACTGAGAGGCAAACACTGTTCCCTCTAAGGTGCATGGTCGCGCAGTAACTGAAATGCTCCTGCATACATAGTGTGTTGCCGCACAGCTAAAACCTTCTTTTATATAATGATGATATATTTTTCAAAGTTATATTAGCATAATTTCAAAATTTTAATAGCATAATTTCAGAATTATATTTACATAATTTAACAGAAGAATGAGACCCCCCCCCCCCCATCCAGTATCTTGTTAGCAAATGTGCAGCTGCTGGCGAACAAGATTGAAGACTTGAGGGCAAGATTGCTGTATTGGAAGGAAATGACAAATTGTTGTGTTCTGTGTTTTGCTGGGTCCTGGCTTACTCCCTGAATATCAGATTCGGTGATCAGCCCTGAAAGCTTCTCAATACACAGGACGAACCAATCTGCTGATTCCGAAAGGGCAAAAGATGGGGATGTTTGTTTCATGATAAACTCTCCGATGTGCCAGTTTTGTTTTCCTTTTGTACCCCCCAGCCTGGAGCACCTAATGATCAAGTGCCAACTGTTCTATTTAAGAAGGGAGTTCTCCATAATCCTGACTGCAGTTTACATATCACCATCAGCAGACTGTAATCAGGCTCTTGAAATACTGCCATGCTGCCATCATCAAACAAGAAACCCCAACACATTTCAGATCATAGTTGGGTACTTTGACCAGAGTTGTTTGAAGAAATCTTTGCCCAATTACCATCAGCACATGAACCTGTAGCACCAAAAGTCCCAACACATTAGACCATTGCTATGCTACAATAAGAAATGCCTTCTGTTCCATGCCCAGACCGCATTTCAGGAAATCTGATCACTTGTCTGTCTTTCTCCTACCTGCACACAGGCAGAAGTTAAAGAGCAAGGCTCTAGTGATAAGGACAATGAAAAAGTGTCACGGGAGGAGGAAGAGTGGCTACAGGATCATTTTGAATCAATGGACTGGGCCATGTTCAAGGTCGCCTCAGTGGATCTGAATGAACATACCATGGTTGTCGTGGACTTTTTAAAAATAGTTGTAGATGAGTACGTCCCCACAAAATCATTCAAAATCTTCCCCAACCTGAAGCCCTGGCTCAACCAGGAGATCCGCAATCTGCTAAAGGCCAAATCCGAGGCATTCAGGTTTGGTAACCAAGTAAGATACAAGAGGTCCAGGTATAATCTCTGGAGAGCCATCTCGCAGGCCAGGTGGCAATTCTGGATTGAACCTGAATCAATGAAGGATACTCAACATCTGTGGCAGGGTTTGAATGTTGTTAGAAACATAGAAAATAGGTGCAGGAGTAGGCCATTCGGCCTCTTACAAAGTGAAATCAAATGACGTGAGTGACAACAAGACTTTGCTTCCAGATGAGCTCAATGGTTTCTATGTTCACTTTGACCATCAAAGGTTAGAGGAACTTGCGTGAACTTACATACCGGAAGACCCTGTGATTTCAGTCTCTGAGGTCAATGTGAGAGCATCCTTCAGGAGGAAGAACTCACAGAAAGCATCTGGCCCAGATGGGGTACCTGGCCAAGTACCAAAGACCTGTGCTGATCAACTGGCTGGAGTGTCACTGATATCTTAAACCTCTCACTTTGGCAGTCTGCAGTCAAGCAAGCTTCAATCATAGCAGTACCTAAGAATGTGGTAACATGCCTCAATGACTATTGTTCAGTAGCACTTATCTTCACTGTGATGAAGTACTTTGAGAGGTTGGTCATGAAAGATATTAACTCCTGACTGAGAGCCGACTTGGTTCACTCCAATTTTCCAACCATCACAACAGGTCCACAGCAGATGCCAACTCATTGGCTCTTCACTCAAGGATGCTCTTTATCGACTATAGCTCAGCATTCAATACCATCATTCCCTCAAAACTAATCAATAAGCTCCAAGACCTTGGCCACAATACTGCCTTGTACATTTGGGTCCTCGATTTCCTCACTTGCAGACCGAAGTCAGGTCAAATTATCATCTCCATCAGCACAGGTACACTGCAAAGCTTTGTGCTTAGTCCTCTGCTCTGCTCTGCTCACTTTACAGCTCCACTGACATATTCAAATTTGCCAATGACAGCACTACTGTTGGTAGAATCTAAATTGATGATGAATCAGCATATAGCAGAGAGATTGAAAATCTGCCTGGGTGGTTCCATAACAACAACCTCTCACTCACTGGCAGCAAGAACAAGGAGCTGATTATTGACCTTAGGAGGAGGAAACCAGAGGTCCATGAGATCAGGGGATCAAAGGTGGAGACAGTCAACAACTTTAAATTCCTCGATGTATTAATTTCAGAGGACCTGTCCTGGGCCCTGCATGTAAGTGTCATTACAAAGAAAGCACAGCAGTGCCTCTGCTTCCTTAGATGTTTACAAAGATTCAGCATGACATCTAATACTTGACAAACATCTATCGATATGTGATGGAGAGTATATTGACTGGTTGCATCACAGCCTGGCATTGAAACACCAAAGCCCATGAACGGAAAATCCTACAAAATGTAGGATGGATACGGACCAGTCTATCTAGGTAAAGCCTTCTCCTCCATTGAGCACAGCTATACAGAGCTCTGTCCCAGCAAAAGCACATCCATCATTAAGGACTCCACCACCCAGGTCATAATTTCTTCTCGCTGTTGCTGTTACGAAGGTACAGGAGCCTCAGGACTCACAATAGCAGGTTCGAGAACACATTACCCTTAAACCATCAGGCTCCTGAACCAGAGGGTATAACTTCACTTGCCCCATCACTAAACTGTTCCCACAACCTATGGACCCACTTTTAAGGACTCTTCATCTCATGTTCTCGATATTTATTGTTTATTATAATTGTATTTTTCTCTTTTGTACTTGTCCAGTTTGTTGTTGTTTGCACATTGGTTGCCTATTCGCCCTGCTGGGTGTAGTCTTCCATTGATTCTAGTATGGCCCTTGGATTTCTGAATATGTCTGCAAGAAAATGAATCTCAGGGAGACATATAGCTACGCTGATAATAGATTTACTTCAAAAGTTGAACTTTGAAGCTTTTGACCCTGTTGCTATTGCAAATGCAACCAATTTTGAAATTAGGAAAGAGAATGTTATACAACTAACATAAAATACTCAGCTGTTATTATGAACTACAACAAAAGAGCTGCCTCAGAAATATCACGGTAACACTGTGATTTCCAGTTAGGCATTTCTGAGAAAGTTGAGACTGGTTCAATTAAGACGGTTGCTGATATATTTAACTACATGCTTAGAAATTTGAAGATCTGTCAATTCTTGTTGACATCGTTGGAACTGTGAAGATATATTCAGTCTAATGAATTCAATCATAAGTAATTCCATGAACAGGTTAGAAGTGGAACACTTTGGGTCTAATGAAGATTTAGATGTATCTTTCAGTCTGGATGTGAAATTAATCTGGACAGTGTTTGTAGATGATGCATTTGTAATGAAGACATGAGAAAAAGTTCACGAAATGTGCATTGTGTGGTTAAATGAAAACTTGAGGATCAGTCGGTGTCTAATTAGCATGGATCTCAGTTTTCTGGTGGCACTTGGGGTATTGCGGGAAGTTTCAATGACCCCGTGGGCTTGAGAGAAAGTCTTTCATCACTACCTGTGATAATGGCTGGTTTTAAATTTCAAGTCAAGTCACTTTTATTGTCATTTCGACCATAACTGCTGGTACAGTACATAGTAAAAATGCGACAACGTTTTTCAGGACTATGGTGTTACATGACACAGTACAAAAACTAGACTGAATTACGTTAAAAAAAAACCACAGAGAAAGCTACACTAGACTACAGACTTACACTGGACTGCATAAAGTGCAAAAAAAAGTGCAGGCATTACAATAAATAATAAACAGGACAATAGGGCAAGGTGTCATCCAGGCTTCGGGTATTGAGGAGTCTGATAGCTTGGGGGAAGAAACTGTTACATAGTCTGGTCGTGAGAGCCCGAATGCTTCAGAGCCTTTTCCCAGATGGCAGGAGGGAGAAGAGATTGTATGAGGGGTGCATGGGGTCCTTCATAATGCTGTTTCCTTTGTGGATGCAGCGTGTAGTGTAAATGTCCGTGATGGCGGGAAGAAAGACCCCGATGATCTTCTCAGCTGACCTCACTATCCGCTGCAGGGTCTTGTGATCTGAGATGGTGCAATTTCCGAACCAGGCAGTGATGCAGCTGCTCAGGACGCTCTCAATACAACCCCTGTAGAATGTGATGAGGATGTGGGGTGGGAGATGGACTTTCCTCAGCCTTCGCAAAAAGTAGAGATGCTGCTGGGCTTTCTTTGCTATGGAGCAATTGTTCATCATGGCTTCATCACCCTTAATACCCTTTCCCATCAAAAATATATCAACGCTTGTTCTTGATTTTTCATCCAACCTTCATCTTGTGTGAAGGCTTGCATCCTGATGCCACTACTGAACTGCATCAGTCTCACATTAAGCTTATGCCCCTTTAGTTGAGGTGTTCTCAACAGAAGAAATAGTTTCATGGAATATAGAATATAGAACAGCACAGGCCCTTTGTGCCACAAATGTTGTGCCAACCTTTAACATACTCTAAGATCAATCTAGCTCTACCCTTCCACATAACTGTCCATTTTTCTATCATCCATGTGCCTATCTCTTTCCAACAAGTACATTAATCACAGTACAATAGAAAAACACAGCACGCTAGAAAGTTATGCAATCTATCATGATTGTCCTGGCTATTTGAAAAATCTACTTACTTACTTCCTTCCCTTATTCTCTTCCCCACACTCCTCAAAATCCAGATCTATTCAGAAAATCTGAATCAGCTTTAATATCATTGAGGTACAGCATGTCACGAAATTCATTGTTTTGTGGCAGCAATACAGTCCAATACATTAGAAAGCTATAAATGACAGTAAGAAATGTATGTATAAAATTTTAATTAAATAAGTAATGCAAAAAGAGAGCAAAAGTAGTGAGATAGTGTTCATGGATGGGTTCACTGTCTATTCAGAAATCTGATGGCAAAGGGAAGATGCTGTTTCTAAAGTGCTGAGTGTGTGTCTTCAAGCTCCTGTACCTTCTTCCAGTTGGTAGTATTAAGAAGAGGGCATGCCCTGAGTGGTAGGGGACCTTAATGATGGATTCCACCTTTCGAGGCATCGCCTTTTGAAGGTATCCTTGATACTGGAGAGACAAGTGTCCATGATGGAGCTAGCTGAGTTAACAACCCTCACAGATTTTAACGATCCTGTGCAGTGGTCCCTCCATACCAGATGGTGATGCAACCAAATTACAATGCTTTCCATGGTACATCTGTAGGAACTTGCTGAAATCTTTGGTGACATACCAAATCCCCTCAAACTCCTAATGAAATATAGCCACTGTCGTGCCTTCTTTGTAATTGCATCAATATGTTGGGCCCAGGATAGATCCTCAGAGACGTTGACACCCAGGTGCTCACCCTTTCCACTGCTGAACCCTCGAAGAAGGCTGGCATGTGTTCCCTCGACTTCTCCTCCCTGAAGTCCATGGTCAATTTCTTGGTCTTATTGAGGTTGAATGTAGGATTGTTGTTGACACCACTCGCAATACATACAGAATCTATCTCACTCCTGTATGCCTCCACTTCACCATCTGACATGCCTCTTTATCACCATAATTGTTGACCACCATGTCAGGCCAACACACCATTGCAATGCTATAGAAGTGATGAACTGAAAGAGGTGCCATCCTACTCATGAGACAATAGACCAAATCCACCTGTCTTTATGAGATCCTATGGCAATATTTTAAATGAGATCTGGATGGTTTATGATTAACTTGGACAGTATCACTGCAATGGGATGTCTTCCGCAAATGTTGCTGACCAGCACGTTCCAGGATGCAGGAGGTTTGCACTGAAGCACGGTACAGCCACCACAAGGGGGCTGTGGTATAGCACCACAGTTTAAAGTTCTGTTGCCACTGGACACTAAGGGGCTGGCCCCTGTGTAATAGCCTCTCAAATGCTTTACTGATTCAGTGTTTAAGGGCCAAAGGTGAGTAGTGTTGTAAGTGAATGTACTGACTTGCTTACTGTGGTTCAATGAATAGGAAATAACGTGTCCTATTTACTGCATATCATGAGTAAAGTATATTTATGGAAAAATATCACTAAAGAAAATAATGTTATCACTAGCAACACATACAAAATGCTGGAGGAACTCAGCAGGTCAGGCAACATCTATGGAAGTGAATAAACAGATGACATTTTGGGCCGAGGCCCTTCTTCAGGACTGAAAAGCAAGGAGTACGGCAGAACAAAAAGGTGGGGGGTGGGGAGGGGAAGGAGGATAGCTGGAAGGTGATAGGTGGAGCCAGGCGGGTGGGAAAGGTAAAGGGCTGGAGAGGAAAGAATATGATAGGAGAGGAGAGTGGATCATATGAGAAAAGGAAGGAGGAAGGGGCCCAGAGGGAGGTGATAGGCAGGTGAGAGTGTGGTATAGAAGAAGAGGGGAGGGGAGGGAAAATCGATTTTCATGCTATTAGGTTGGAGGCTACTCAGACAGAATATAAGGTGTTGCTCTTCCACCCTGAGGGTGGCCTCATCTTGGCACAACATGTCAGTAAGGAAATGGGAAAGGGAATTAAAATGTTTGGCCACCAGGAAGTTCCGCTTTTGGCGGATGGAACAGAGGTGCTCAATGAACCGGTTCCCCAATCTGATAGTGATGTTGTCATTATCAAATTGCAATATATGTTGTCCCACACCACCAGGTTCAATAGTAGCTATTTCCCCTCAACCATTTGATTCTTGAACCAACCGGCAAAATTCTGATCACTACAGTTTAGCAACACTATGACTATTTCGGATGAAAATTGACTTGTCATTTTTTGGTTCTAATTGTCTTGTAATTTATGTTTAATTTACATTTTCCACGTGAATCCTGCTTATCTGATGTTTTATGCTTGCTGCTGAAAGTAAGTTTTTCATTGCACCTGTTTATACATATACTTGTGCACGTGGCAATAAACTCAACTTCTGACCTTGACTGACTTTGATATGTTGAACCTAATTTTGCAAGGCTTGACGGCAATGTTTCCTGCAAGGCTCACTTACAGCATAAACAGCACCATAATCAGGCCAAATAATTGTTGCTGTTCTATAAATGTAATACACTGTCGTTGCCCCAAAGCACATAGTAACTTGACAAAGGCAGGAAAGGAAGTGAATTCCTTCTCAAACATAAACACCTCAATCGTGAGTCAAGAACCATTTCCTTTTTATTTAAGAGATTAAAACATACTAAGGGACTTCATGAAGCATTGAAAAATTGGCAGCATACAAACAAAGAAATAAAAATAGAAAATTCGGGAAATACTCAAAAAGTCAGATAGAATTTGGATAAACAAAATTATATTTTCAATTCAACAGCCTTTCATCAGAACTGATACCTGTTGCAGAACTGGATTTCAAGCAGTACCTGAAAGGAGGAAGGGATAAATGGAAATTTCTGGGCTGCTTGGGGTCCAAATGTTGGAAAGCTTATTGCCAGTGCTGGGAAATAAACTGGGTGCTGGATGAAGAGGGAAAAGCTGGAAGTTTGCAGGGTGAAAATGGTTCAAGATATAGGGAGGGAGTGAGGGTATGTAGTTAAGATATATGCATAGTAAGAAATGGTTGTACAAAACTGAAAGTAGCATGTGGACATTGTAAATTATTGCCACATGAAGGGAGACTGCCACCAGGGGTACTTCTATCGTTGGTTAACTTTAATCTACAAAGAAAACAAGGTGATGTGTTTTTCTCCAATGGAGATATGAAATCTTGAAGTACAGACCAAGTGCTCCTTTTTGTTGTACACTAGCTCAGATTTTCCTGCACATGTCCACCCTTCTGTTAACTCTTTTGAAAGTATTGGGGTCAAATGATTCGGGTCATATTTGTAGTACAACTATTGGACTTTTGTTTCATTGTACATTCTGAGTTTCCTCAACAACCAACTCATCAATCTGTTATAAACTATTCCTTTATGATTGTTGGAAATTTTGTTCTTAGACCATTCTTTGAAATTATTTTTCATGACATGGGCTGTATTGGCAAGGCTAACATTCACTGCACTGTAATTGCCTTTGAGAAGGTGCTTGTAAGCTGCATCCACACCCACATTCAACATTTTAGGAAGAGCTTCCTCATCTCTGCCATCAAATTTCTGAACGGTCCATGAACCCATGGTCACTACCTTGCTATTCCTCTTTTGCACTATTGATTCACTCATTTATCTATTTATTTATCTAATAATTTATTTTCTGACACGTTACATGACATACGTCGATAATAATAAATCTGAACACTTTGGTAACATGCAATTTTGTAGGATGACATTTTTGAAAAAGCGTTAGAAGGTCCAACAAACAATCTGGCACAACAATGTCACCAAACCTGATATGAAATTCCATGACCTAGCAAACATCTCAGATTTAAGGGGATATGTTTGCACTTCTACAGTACTGAGTATAGGCAGAGACTGAAGACTGCAGCACCAGTAGTGAGGACCAAGAAGGTATGGACAAGGGAAGCACAGCTGCACTTACAGGACTGCTTTGACTCGGTGGACTGGACCATATTCAGGGATTCATCTTTGGATCTGAATGAGTATGTCACAGTTGTTACCAACTTCATTAAAATCTGTGTGGATGAGTGTGTGCCTACAGAAACTTGCTATACATTTCCAAACCAAAAGCTGTGGATGAACCAGCAGGTATGTCATCTGGTAAGGGCTAGATCTGTGGCATTTAAATCTGATAACCCAGGTCTGTACAAGAATTATTGAGGGAGTGCAGCATAGGTTCACAAGGTTAATTCCCGGAATGGTGGGACTGTCATATGTTGAAAGATTGGCTTGTATACACTGGAATTTAGAAGGATGAGAGGGGATCTGATTGAAACATATAAGATTATTAAGGGATTGGACATGCTGCAGGCAGGAAGCATGTTCCTGCTGATGGGTGAGTCCAGACCTAGAGGCCACAGTTTAAGAATAAGGGGTAGGCCATTTAGAACAGAGATGCAGAAAAACTTTTTCACCCAGAGAGTGGTGGATATGTGGAATGCTCTGCCCCAGAAGGCAGTGGAGGCCAAGTCTCTGGATGCATTCAAGAGAGAGTTAGATAGAGCTCTTATAGGTAGCGGGGTCAAGGGATATGGGGAGAGGGCAGGAACGGGGTACTGATTGTGTATGATCAGCCATGATCACAGTGAATGGTGGTGCTGGCTAGAAGGGCCGAATGGCCTACTCCTGCACCTACTGTCTATTGTCTATTACTTATGGAAGGCTATTTCAAGAGTGAAGAGACAATTCTGAGTGAGGTTGGAGATGAGATCGGATGCATGGTAACTCTGGCAGGGTTTGCAGGACATTACTTACTACAAAGCAAAACCCAATAGTGTGAATGGCAGCGATGCTCATCGTCTTCCATGCCTGCTTTGAAAGGGAGAATATAACTACAGCTGCACCCGGTGATCTCTGTCTTGGAGGCTGATGTCAGACTATCTTTAAGGAAGGTGAACCCTCGCAGGCAGCAGGTCCCGATGGAGTACCTGGTAAGGCTGTGAAAACTTGTGCCAACCAACTGGTGGGCATATCCAAGGACATTTTCAGCCTCTGACTACTACGGTTGGAAATTCCCACCTGCTTCAAAAAGGCAACAATTCCTAAGGAGAGTAGTGTGAGTGCCTTGTCCAGTAGCACTCGCATCTACGGTGATGAAATGCTTTGGGAGGCTGGTCACGGTTAAAATCTACTCCTGCCCTTGCAAGTACTTGGACCCACTGCAATTTGCCTATCGCCACTATAGGTCTACAGCAGACACAATCTCAATGGTTCTTCATACAGCTTTGGATCACCTGGACAGTACAAACACCTATGTCCAGATGCTGTTCGTTGACTATAGCTCAGTGAATAACACCATCATTCTCACATCCTGATCGATAAGCTACAGAACCTGGGCCTCTGTATCTCCCTCTGCAATTGGATCCTAACTTCCTAACCAGAAGACCACAATCTGTGCAGATTGGTGCTAATATCTCCTCTACGCTGATGATCAACACTGGCGTACCTCAGGGGTGTGTGCTTAGCCCAAAGCTCTACCGTGACTATGTGGCTAGATATAGCTCAAATACTATCTATAAATTTCCGGATGATACAACCATTGTTGGTAGAATCTCAGATGGAGACAAGAGGGCGTACGGGAGCAAGGTGTATCAGCTAGTTGAGTGGTGTTGCAGCAACAACCTTGCGCCTAGTGTCAGAAGATGAAAGAACTGATTGTGGACTTCAAGAAGGGTAAGATGAGGGAACACAAACCTCAGAAGTGGAGAGAGTGAGCAATTTCAAGTTCCTGGGTGTCAAAATCTCTGAGGATCTAACCTGGTCCCAATATATCAATGCAGCTATAAAGAAAGCAAGACAGCGGCTATATTTCATTAAGAGTTTGAAGAAATTCAGTTTGTCACCTAAAACACTCAAAAACTTATATAGATGTACTGTGAAGAACATTCTGACGGGCTCCATCTCTGTATCTCTGTCTGGTTGGGAGGGGGTGCTATTGCACAGGACCGAAAGAAGCTTCAGGAAGTTGTAAAGTTAGTCAGCTCCATCTTGGGTACTAGCCTGAACAATACCCAAGACATCTTAAAGGAGCGGTGCCTCAGGAAGGTGAAGTCCATTATTAAGGACCCCCATCACCCAGGGCATGTCCTCTTCTCTTTTTTTCCCTTTTGTTAAGTATTCATTATTTCAGTTTTTGCACTATTTTAATCTATTCAATATACATATATATAATTTACTGTATTTGTTTTATTTGGTAAGTTAGCTATTTATTTATTTATTTATTTATTTATTATTTTCTTTCTTTCTTTCTATATTATCATGCATTGCTTAGTACTGCTGTTGCTGCTAAGTTAACAAATTTCATGACACATGCCTGTGATAATAAACCTGATTCTGATTCTGAAAGGATCCAAATAATTTGAAATATATGGCAGCCTTTGCCAAAATTTAAGCTTTGACAAGTATGGAACCTCACCACAGGAACTGGCTGCACGTAATGACAGGTACCATGTGGTCATTTTAAATTATTTCCACGTGAAGGGAGGATGCAACCAGGTGTACTTCTATAGCTCCTGTTTGGTTAACTTTAATCTACAAAGAAGACAGAATGATATGTTTCTCTCCAAGGGAAATAAGAAATCTTGAAATACAGACAAGTGCTCCTTTCTATTGTGCACTAGCAGGAAGTCAAAGCACTGTCTAAGACAAGGATGTATGCATGTTTGCAGCCACAGGCAAGAAAAGCATTTCAACCCATGATTCTGGGCTTGATTTAACACCAGACCTCAGAGACATAAAGACAATTGCCATTGCACTTTCTTTGGTGTTAAGCTAGTAGTTACTTATGATAATAAACCATATTAAAATAGAAATTTAAAACAGAATTACATGTAAGTCATAAAAAGTCTAAATTTTAAGATATAAAAAAAATTATGGAACTGGAGCCAAATTTGTAAAGAATACTTAATCACAGGGTATAAATTTAAATTAGCAACTTTTAATTGTATAGGTAGAGCAGCTCCCAATAACAAGGTTAAATAAAACCGTTTCACAGCTTTCAATTCCAAATCTACCCAAACTGGCTGCTCGTTCTTATCACCCCAGTGTAACCAAAAGGACATATATCGCACATTAACAGCCCAGTAATACATTCTTAAATTAGGCAAAGCAAGACCTCCATCCTTTTTCAATTTTTGTAAGTGACATTTACTAATTCTTGGTCTTTTATCATTCCAAGTAAAAGATGAGATAATAGAATCAATTTGATCAAAAAACTTCTTAGTCAAAAAAACGGATATTCTGAAATAAATATAAAAATGTTAGATTAAGCAAGATTGGGAAAAGGAACTTAATTTGACTTTTACAACGGAGGACTGGATGCGGATCTTGAAGTTGGTTAACTCTTCTTCGATTTGTGCTAGTCATTCACTGATTCAATTTAAAATTGTACATCATTACTATTTGACGAAGGAGAGATTGTCTAAAATCTTTCCTAATGTTGATAGTTATTGTGATAGATGTAGAACTGAGACAGCTACAGTGACACACATGTTTTGGTCTTGTTCTAAACTGGAACAGTTTTGGAAGTCAGTTTTTTCTACAATTTCTAAAGTACTTAAAATTAATTTACAAACTAACAAATTAAGGAATTGAGGAATAATTCCTCAAAATATCCGCAGTATTTCTTTGTCTGACCAACATGTTATTGCGTTTGTTACATTGATAGCTAGGAGGGCCATTCTGTTGAAGTGGAAGGATACGTCGGCTCCCACTCTGTCACAATGGTTCTCTCAAGTGCTGTTATGTCTTAGTTTGGAGAAAATCAGAAATCGAACTTTTGAACTTATGTTTGATTTTGAGAAAAGATGGGGTTCATTTGCTCGTTACTACCATTTGAGTTAATTGTTAGATTTCCTCCATGATCTAATTGTAAATTTTGGTATAATTTTTTTTGTTGGCGGTTTGATGTTTATCTTCAGAAGTTTTTTGTATGACGCACGGCTCCGGGGTTGAACATCTAACGGGTTCTTTTTTTTCTCACTTTTCTTTGCTTTAGTAGGGTTTTTTTTCTTTTCTTTTTTTTGTGTCACCATATTTTTCAATCTTTAAAACATTGTTTTTTTCCCTTTGAGACATTGTAATGTTACTTACTTCAATGTACTCTTGTTATTTTGGATAATAATAATAATAATAATAATAATAATAAAAGGATTTGAAAAGAAAGAAAAAGTCAATACCACTGAAGAGAATCATTAATCAACTACATTGCAGTTATTGAATATGTTGGCCATCAGAAAAGGCAACTTCTAGGCAAAATAGAAGATAAATACTGAATAATCTGTTTATAAATTCTAATATTTGATGGTGGAGAATCACAAACTTCGTTAACAAGATACATTTTAGAATTACATTTAATTAAAGGAGTATATTGCATAATTGTTTCAACAATTTGTTTTGTCAGATTAGAAGTGGATACTTATGGTGAAAACCAAATCTAAAATTTTTGAGAAATATTATGGAGTTCCGGCTTCCGTGCATTTCAGTGAGCAAATATCTAGCAAGCATCTGAGCAGAGATACTTCAATTGTTTGAATATTTCAGTGTTCACGTGTAACTGTTGGAATTACCCCACTATTAAAAATAAGCAAGTTCATCAGCTAATTTGTGATTTAAGTTACAGTGAAAGATACCATATCTATCTTTCAAAGATGTCAAGTGGAAATACGTTGTCAATTTCAGTAGGGTTTCTGTTTTGATCATTAGGTCTTGACATGTTTACTCACTTATGAACACAGAAAGATACATTCTGCACCTTCCTCTTCTGTTTCTATTACCTTCATGCAACTTCATGCATACTTCTTACACTCTTGCAACTGCACCTCTTTATCAGTTAACCCATTGCACCCTCCACCCACTTAACCCACACTCTTACACCTCAAGGAGAAATTCTGGCTGCTCATGCAATCCTCATTGTCACTGCCTCATCGTGTACATTCCGAAGCTCTGAGTTCTAACCTGTGATATATAAATACATGTGTAGAGTCCCTTGAACTAGTGTTCCTCACATTGTATTACTTGGATACTTTACTGTGGCTAGATATTGAGGACATGAATATAGGATATGCTTATTTAAATTTTACATAAGCTTAGAGAAACCCTTATTGCAGTACCAGGCCATCCTAGGTAAAGAACACCAGACTTACACACATCCCTGCACATGAATGAACTCTCATAATGTTACTAGATCCCAAAGTCTGATGTATGTATATTTATTCTTATTGTTAGCATTTCTAGTGACTTCTGTTCCTTTTCTAACTTACGGACAAAATCAACTCATGGATTTATGTAAAAGCAGATATGGTTCATAACCCAGACATGGCCCATAGTTTGAAACCCTCAGACGTAACACGTACAGTTGGTTTAGACTACTGTTTGAAACCCGTAACTTTGATCAACTTTTTGAATCTTATGCCAACTTAGTTTCACTTATTTAGAACAACACTTTCATGAAGTGCCTTAGGCTTTTCCAAGTTAAAAAAGTGCTGCATAATTATTGGTTTTGGACACAAGGATGACTATGAACACAGCTGGTTGTGGCATCACCTATTAACTGGACTCTGAAATCTCGCACTCGTTCCTCAATCACACTTCATTTACTTGTGCACAAGGAGAACAGCCTGGCGCCTCTCACCCACACTGTTCTGACATCTGAACGGCAAAATGTCATTTTTGTACAGGACTAACTAGTAATTATGGACATTAGTCATTCGATAACCTTCTGTATGTTCAGAATCCTTATCTGCAAGTTTGATCACCATTCACAATGCATGTATTAAAAGTCAATAGAAACTACAAGTAATTGTCCCCTAACTGGTGAATCCTTCTATTACACCTTGTCTCCCTACACCATATGGCTCCTGTCCCTGCTGTGCAAAGGAGCGCTATGCTCTTCAAATCTCTTTCTTGACTGGGCTTCTTAACCCTTGCCTTGCCGCATCTTCTACAGGGCTTGAGTAGAATATCAGGCATAAGACCCACAAAATGCATTAGATACTAAGAGTCATAGAGTCATACAGCATGGAAACAAGCCTTTCAGCCCAGCTGGTCCATGCTAACCAAGATTCTCATTTAAGTTAGTCCCATCTGCCTGTTTGGCCCACTACCCTCTAAACCTTTCCTATCTATGTACCTATTCAAGTGCCTTTTAAATACTGTTAACATACCTGCCTCAACCACTTTCTCTGGTGGCTCATTCCATATACTGTCCACTCTCTAGGTGAAAAACTTGTCCCTCATTTTTCTATTAAATCTCTCCCCTTATCATAAACCTATGCCCCCTAGTTCCTTATGGTCCAACCACAGGAAAAAGACTACATATTCACCCTGTCTATGCCCCCATAATTTTATACTTCTATATAAGATCACCTCTCATTCTGTGCTCCAATGGGAAAAACATCCGACTTGCTCAACCTCTCACTGAGTTCTGGCAACATCCTTGTAAATCTCCTCTGCACTCTTTCCTGCTTAATGGCATCTTTCCTATAGCTGGGTGTCCAAAACTGAACACAATATTCCAAATGTGGCCTTACCAACATCTTGTACAACTACGACATAACATCTTCGCTTCTATACGCAATGCCCTGACTGATAAAGGTCAGCAAGCTAAAGGCCACCTTCTCCACCCTGTCTGTCTGTGATGCCATTCCCAGGGAACCATGTGCTTGTGCTCCTCCGTCCCACTGTTCTACAGCATTTCCCCAGGTCTCTACCACTCACTGTGAAAATCCACCCTCATTTGTCTTCCCAAAATACAAGATGTGAGAGGTAAATTAAAACATAGAGGAATTTGGCTTTGCCTTTGTGAATTAGTTGATATCTGTCTTTACATTAGAGGCACTTAAGTTTTTGTAATTATAATAGCCTACTGTTTAATTAGGTAACAGTTATATTTAAAAATCAGTTAATTTAATTTCTAACCAAATTACTTACATTGTTTTCCATTTTGCTGTTAAGTTCGTGTTGTCAATATGTCCTGAGACAGATAATGCCGCTCTTTCCCAATCTGTGTTACTTAATTAAACAAAACTTTTAAAAAATATTGTAAATAGGAGGTGATGAAAATATTCAGGACAGGTAGTCCCTGAGAAGTGATAAACAGAGTTATCATTTCACATCAATGAGCAGTTTTTGAAATTGCGATACGTTAGAGATAAGCAGAGGAGTGAGGGGCTGGTGGGGGGTGGTAGGCGTGATGGAAGACTAGTGAAGAAGAAAACAAAGAGAACAAAAGGGAAGATCTGTGATAAGTGAGCGAGATTAGCTGTCTAGAGAAATGATATTTACTTTAAAAGAGGAACAGAAATAGGTGAATCATTGAAGGGCTGAAATCATCGAATGCAATTTGCAAAGAAGGTATTTAGCATCATGGCCTTCATCAGTCAATGCAGTAAGTACAAAGGTTGTGAAATTATGTTGTAAAACTTTGGTGAGGCTGCACCTGGAGTATTGTGTATAGTTTTGGTCACCATATTGTAGAAAAGACGTTATTGAACTAGAAAGATTTACTAGGATGTTGCCTGGACTTGGACTCTGTGTTACAAGGAGAGATTGCATAGACTTTCTTCCCAGGAGCATAGGAGATTGAGGGATGACCTGAAGGAGGATTACAAGAGTTTAGGCAAGGAGAAAATACATGTTTCTCCCCCCAGGGCGGGTTGCTAAAAACAAATGGGCATAGGTTTAAGATAAAACATTTTAAAAGGGACATCAAGGACATTTGTGTATGGGACATTGGAAAAAAAGTTGAATTTCCCCATGGGGATGAATAAAGTATCTATCTATCTATCTATCTATCTATCTATTTTCTTCATGCAAAGGGTGGTGTGTATTTGGAATGAGCTGCCAGAAATAGTGGTTGAGGTGGGCACATTAGCAACCTTTAAAGGGCATCTAAAAGCATTTGGATAGGAGAGGTTTGGAGGGCTAAGGGGTAGACATGGACAGATGGGACTAACTTTCCGAGCAATAGAGCCAGAATGGATATGTTGGGCTGAGTGGCCTTTTTCATGCCATGTGACTCTATCTGTCTATGAGAGTACTGTCCAAGTCCAGCTGGTTGTAATCATTCTGGTTTAAAGATAAGGCATGGTTCCTGGACCTTCAGTGAAATCATATGGAAGCCAAGCCGGAGAGGGTGAGTAAGACAGAGGTTTAAAATGTTAGGAACCTGAAGCTGATGATCACAACAACAACCTGAAAAGAAGTATCCTCCAATCTGGACTTCCAGTCTGCACTTAGTCCCCCCAAAGCAAAGGAGACCATACTGTAAGCAGTAGATATCGTATACTACCTTAAGCAAAGTGCCGCTAAATTGATGTTTCATCTGCAAGTAATGTTACGAGTCAGGAATAGTGGTAATAGAGCAAATAAAAAAGTAAGTGTCCCATTGTAAGGGTTGCATAGTATGTGATGTGGGAAGAGGAAGAGATGTTGATGATGATTTGCATCCTGGTCAACACGAACCATTTTCTCATCTACCAACATTTCAGTACAATACCACATTCTAAATCAGATTCAAATATATCTCGAAGGCTAGTTCATCTCTCTGTCTGGGGTGTACTACTCGTCTTTCCCACATTCAATGCATCAACAGCTGTATAGTTAACATTCTAATCCTCCTGAGGACTCTATGGTTAATTAGAATAACAGGACTTTTCATGATCACATTTTGAGCTGTTCAAAGGTGATCTTGAAGATTAAGGAGAACCAACTTTTATAGACCACCAAATAATGAGAAGACAGTAGAACAGATTTACAGTGGGGAAAAATGAGAACTGAACAAATTAATCTGGTAATAAGAGACTGTAAGTATGGTAAAATTAAATTGCACAGTGGTTGCATTAAGGTAGAATGAAGAGGAATCTCTGAACTTTGTTAGGTTGATTCAATTCTGATGGATATAAACCTGCCCAAAGAAGCCTGGACCTGGAAATTGAATTTCAATGTGCAGAAGATTACAAGAGCTAAGTATCTCTAGAATTTCATCTCACATACTGTACATATGAGATACTAGGTATCTCACAAACCTAGTAGCTACTTTACTAGGTGCCTCCTGTATCTATTAAAGTGGCCACTAAGTGTATATTTGTGGTCTTCTGCTGCTGTAGCCCATCCACTTCAGGGTTCCATGTGTTGTGCGTTCAGAGAGATGCTCTTCTGCACTCCACTGCTGAGTTACTGTTGCTTTCCTGTCAGCTTGAACAGGTATGGCCATTCTCCTCTGACCTCTCTCATTACCAAGGCGTTTTTGCCCAGAGAACTGGCACTCACTGGATGTGTTTTTTTGCACCATGCTCTATAAACTCTAGAGTTTATTGTGTGTGAAAATCCAAAGAGATCAGTAGTTTCTGAGATACTCAAACCATCCTGTCTGGCACCAACAATCATTCTGCAATCAAAGTCACTTAGATCATATTTCTTCCCCATTCTGATGTTTGGTCTGAACATGAGCTGAACCTCTCGACTATGTTTACATGCTTTTATGCATTGAGTTGCTGCCACATGGCTGATTAGATATTTACATTAATGAGCAGGTGCACAAGTGTATCTAATAAAGTGACCAATGAGTGTACTTCAGTTACAATCTTCCGTATCTGAGGGAGTACAAGACTAATCCATGGCAATTTGTCCTCCTAATTTGCCACAATTATTTAAAAAAAATATTTCTTTCAATGCCTTCCCATTTATTACTGCATCCAGTCCTAATACCATAATCAGTAGGTTTTAAACACTTATAATCATTAACAGGGAAATTTTACAGAATGATAATCTTTCTGGTTAGGTTTAAATTTGTTAAAGTTTGACAAACTTTGTTATGTGCTTAACAACAATCCTTTTAATCTTTAAAAAAAGGAGGGAGAGAAAAAAACAGGAAATCATAGTTCAAAGTAAGCGACCGAGTTATTGTTGAACCTAAGGACATAGCATTTGGAGAAATTTGAGCTGATTAATGAGAGAGAATATGGATTTGTAAGGATTATGTTTTGTCCAGTGGCTTGTCTGAAGTGCATGGAAAGATGTTTGACAGAGATTAGCCTACAGCATTCATTGTTAAAACACCTAGGAAAGCAAATGAATGATGCAGTAAATTGGATAGGTGAGAGGTAACAGGGAATGGATTTCATGGGTATTTTACATGGGAGGAAATAACTGGTGCTAGATCTTATGTATATCTGAACGGTCGCCTCAATTATTCACTAAACTCGTAAATAACAGCTAATCTACACACCCCAGTTAAAAGATTAAGTAACATAATAGGGGCTTAATGTTACCAAGAAATATTGATGGATTAATTCAAATTGTTTTTAATGATTGCAACACACACACAAAATGCTGGTGGACTGCAGCAGGCCAGGTAGCATCTATAGGAAGAGGTATAGTCAATGTTTTGGGCTGAGACCCTTCGTCAGGAGTCCTGTACTTCTCCCTATAGATGCTGCCTGGCCTGCTGCGTTCCACCAGCATTTTGTGTGTGTTGCTTGAAATTCCAGCATCTGCAGATTTCCTCGTGTTTGTGTTTTTAATGATTAGAAGCTTGGCAATGTGGAAGTCCAAACTTATTAAACTATATTAATCAGATACAAACTAAAGAACACTCAGTTTCTTGGGAAAATGGCCTTCATAACTCAAGGAATAAAGTAGAAATGTTTTGCTGGAGCATTGTGAGTGGTGGGCAACTTTCTTAGTTGCCAGTATGAATCTCTTCTGGGAACCACATAGGTAAAAATATGTTTTTACAGAGATGGCTATATCTGAACTGGAAGGGGACCAATATTGTCGTGAGCAGGTTTGCTAGAGCTGTTGAGGAGGGTTTAAACTCAGTTGGCAGGTGAATGGGAACTGAGTGATGTCAGAGGATGGGGCTGTTGGTATAAAGCTAAGTACACTGTGTAGAGAGACTGTGGGGAAGGATAGACAGTGGATAGTGCATAAATTACCAGGTGGATGGGTTGAAATCTGTCAACCTTAATGTGAGAAGTATCAGGAACAAGACTGATGAACTTAGAGTATGGATCAGTGGTATATGGAACTATGACATTGTGGTCATTACAGAGACTTGACTGTCACAAGAGCAGGAATGGCTGACGGATGTTCTGGGAGGGAGGTAAAAGAAGTGGGGAGCAGTATTGCTAATCAGAGATAGTATCATATCTGTAGAAAAGGAAGATGTCATGGAGGGATTGTCTGTTGAGTCAGTGAGGGAGGCAATCAAAAACAGGAAAGGAGCAAACACTGTACTGGGAGTATTCTATAGGCCCGCCAAAAGTAACAACGACACTGAGAAGCAGATCGGTAGGCAGAGTTTGGAAAGGTGCAAAAATAATAAATAGTCTTCTTCTCATGGGTGACTTCAACATCCCTAATATTGACTGGCACCAACAAAGACAAGATGGTGCTGATAAGGGGTGTCGCTTTGTGTGCAGCTCTGAAGGGAATCATCAAGTATTCCTGTACAGGACCATTACAGCTGAAATCCAAGGGCAGTATTTCACTAAGCAACATCATTTCAAGACATTTAAAAAAAATCTACTGATACTCAGAATCGATGGATCCCAGATTGCAGACTCAGATTATCCCCCGCCATTTCAGACGCAGCGTGATGGCATCACCGTTCTCCAGAAAGACAGCTCAGTCTTTTAACGGTAGAGGAGTTGGAGTATTCTTCATGGTGCACAGACGTGGCAATTCTGTCTTAGTCCTGCTCACCCAACCTGGAACATCTAGTGGTTCAGACTCATCAATTTTATCTGCTGAGGGAGTTTTCTACCATCATCCTGGTAGCAGTGTACATTGCACCTCAGGCCAATGTCAAGCAGGCACTGAAGGAGCTAAGCTCCATAATCAGCAGTCTCGAAACAGTGCACACTGATGCCTTCCCTATCAATACAGCATCATACCGTCAGTATTAATCAACAAGGTCCAAAACCTGGGCTCTGTACCTCCCTCTGCAACTGGATCCTTGACTTCCACATCGGGGCACTACAGTCATCTCCTCCTCACTGACAATCAGCACTGGCACAGCTCAAGGACGCGTGCTTAGTCCACTCTACTTTCTCTAAACTCACGACTGTGTGGCTAGGCACAGCTCAAGCGTCATTTATAAGTTTGCTGACAACACAACTATTGTTGGCAGAATTTCAGATGGTGATGAGAAGGCGTACAGAAGGAAGATAGATCAACTGGTTGAGTGGTGTCACAACAATGACCTTGCAACCAGCATCAGTAAAACCAAGGAACTGATTGTGGACTTCATGAAGGGTAAGTTGAGGGAACACACACCGGTCCTCCTCAAAGGATCAGCAGTGAGCAGTTTCAAATTCCTGGGTGTCATCATCTCTGAAGAATTATCCTGGGCCCAACATATTAATAAAATTACAAAGAAAGCACAACAGCAGCTATGTTTCATTAGGAGTTTGAGGAGACCTGGTCTGTCACCAATGACGCTTGCAAATTTCTACAGATTTACCCTGGAGAGCATTCTAACTGGTATGGAAGGGCCACTGCACAGAAACTCAGCCAGCTCCACCATGGGCACCAGCCTCCCCAGCATCCAGGACACCTTCAAAAGGCGATGCCTCAAAAAGGTGGCATCCATCATTAAGGACCCCCATCACCCGGGACATGCCCTCTTCTCATTGCTACCATCAAGGAAAAGGTAAAGGAGCTTGAAGACACACACCCAATGTTTCAGGGACAGCTTCTTCCCCTCTGCCTTCTGATTTTTGAATGGGCAGTGAATTCACGAACTCCACCTCACTATTTTTATATTTATATACACTATTTATACGTATACACTACTTTCTTATTGTGTGTGTGTCACACAGACACACACATTTACAGTATATATACAATATGTATATGCGTGGGTGTGTGTATTTATATAGTTATTGTATTATTAGTTTTATTTATTATTATGAATTGCATTGTACTGCTGCCACAAAAACAAATTTCATGACATATGCCAGTGATATTAAACCGGATTCTGATCCTGATTTACCTCCTTAGTGCAAAAGCTTCAGATGGGGCAGAATTTGTTAGGTATGTTCAGGAAGGTTCCCAACACAATATGTGGACAGGCCAGCCAGAGGAGAGACTATGTTAGATCTAGTACAAGACAATGAACCTGGTCAGGTGATAGATATCTCAGTGGGTGAGCATTTCAGAGACAATGACTACAACTCCCTGACCTTTACCTTAGCTTTGGACAGATAGGGGTAGACAGTAAGGGAAAGTATTTAATTGGAGGAGGGCAGATTATGATGCTGCTAGGCAGGAATGTGGAAGCATAAATCAGGAACTGACATTCTTGTGGAAATGTACAACAGAAATGTGAAAAGGGAGCACTTGCATGGAGTTCTGGATAGGTTTGTACCAGGGAAAGGATGGTAGGATGAAGGAACCATGGTTGACAATAGAAGTGGAGTATTTAGTCAAGAGGAAGAAGGAAGCATACTTAAGTTTTAGGAAGTGAGGATCAGATGGGGTACTTGAGTGTTATAATTGTAGACAGGAAAGAGTTTAAAATGGACATGGGAGAGCTAGAAGGGGACACGAGAAGGCCTTGGTGAGTAGCATTATGGAAAATCCCAAGATATGTGAAGAACAGGTAGATGACTAGATTGAGGGTAGGACCAATCAGGGATAAGGTGGAAATGTGCCTGGAGTTGGAGGAGATATTGAAGGTCCTTAATGCTTCAATATTCACCAGTGAGAGGGACTTTGACAAATGTGAGGTCAACTTAAAACAAGCGGATAGATTAGAACATGTCAAGTTTAAAAAGAGGATTTGCTGGAACTTTTGAAAAACATTAGAATAGATAAGTTCTTGAGGCCATTTGGTATATATCCCAGATTAATACAGGGAGCAAGAGAAGAGATTGCTACACCTGAGTACTATCAGATGATTGGAGGGTGGCAAATATTACTCTTTTGTTCAAGGAAGGTAATAAGGATAATTCTGTGGATTACAAATCAGTGAGTCTTATTTCAGTGGCAGGCAAACTAATAGACAGAATTCTTGAAGACAGGATTTCTTTATGAGCATTTGGAGAAGCATGATCTGAATAGGGATTGTCAGCATGGTTTTATGAAGGGTAGGTCATGCCTCATGAGGCTGATTGACTTCTTCGAGAAAGTGGCAAAGCAAATTGACAAAGGTAGAGCAGTGGATGTGATGCATGTGGAATTTAGTAAGTTCAGCATGGTAGGTTCCTTCAGAAAGTCAGGAGGCATGGAATGCAGGGAAACTAGGATTCAGAATTGGTTTGCCTACAGAAGGCAGAGGGTGATAGTAGATGGAGCATATTCTGCCTGGAACTGGGAGTCTAGCAGTGTTCTACAAACATCTATTCTAGGTCCTCTGTTATTTGTGATTTTTATAAATGATTCGGATAAAGAAGTAGGTTAGTAAGTTTGCAGATGACATGGTGAAGTTGTGGATAGTGCAGTGAGTTGTTGTAGGTTATGACGGGATTTTGATAGAATGCAGAGCTGGTCTGAGAAGTAGCAGATAGCCTTCAACTTGGAAAAGTGTGAAGTGATTCACTTTGGAAGATTGAACTTGAAAACAAAGAGTACAAGGTTAATGGTAGGATTCCTAGCAGTGTAGAGGAACAGAGGGGCCTTAAGGTCAGTGTTCATAGATCTCTCAAATTTGCTGTGCAAATTGATAGGGTGGTTAATAATTTGTATGGTATGTTGGCTTTCATTAGTCGGGGGAGTGAGTTCAAGAGCTGTGAGCTAATGTTGCAGCTTAATAAATTGCAGTAAAACCAGACTTGGAGTATTGTGTTTAGTTCTGGTCACCTTATTATAGGAAGGATGTGGAAGCTTTGGAGAAGCAAATCCAAATACCTTGCCTCATTACCACCAATCAAAACCCATCTTGAAGGGTGCAGAGGAGATTTACCAGGATGCTACCTGGATTAGAGAGTATGTCTTAAGAAGAAAGATTTAGCAAGCAAGGGCTTTTCTCTTTGGAGTGAAGGTAGGTGAGATGTGACTTGATATAAGATGACAAGAGCAATATATCAAGTGGACAGTCAGAGACTTTTTCCCAGGACAGAATTAGCTAATATGAGAGGGCATAATTTGAAGATGATTGGAGGAAAGTATGGGGCGGGGGGGGGGGGGGGAATGCCTGAGGTAGGTTTTTTTACAGAGAGTGGAAGGTGTGTGCCAGGATTGGTGGTAGAGGCAGACGCAATAGGGACGTTTAAGAGACTGTTACATAGGCACATGGATGAAAGAAAAATGGAGGGCTTTGTAGGATGGGAGGGTTAGGTTGATCTTGGAATAGGTTAAAAGTGTAACTTTGTGGACTGAAGGGTCTGTACTGTGCTGTACTGGTCTATGTTCTACCCTGAATTTGAAAATACAGGTGTTTAAATTTATTAGCAACCCAGTTTCTATTCAGATTCTACCAACCGTCAGCAAGAAACGAAACCAATGGTTTCTTCACTTAAAAATGATAGTTTTCAATCATTGTTTGTCTGATGTCTCTGTTTCTTGAAATTATTTTTAAAATCTTTATTGGTGTTGGAGACTAGGCAGTAGTTTGGTTCCACACCAAAAACAAAAACCCATCAATGATTTTAAAACATTTAATGATTCACAAATTAAATAAATTTTAGTTACCATAGGAATACAAGTTGAAGGCCTGGAGTTTGGGGTCAAGTCGTCAGCTAGCCTGGGGGCTTTATAGCAAAGATCAAAGTCTGAAGGCAATCATAAGTCTGGAGGTCAAAGCCTGATGGCTGAAGCCTGGATAATGGAGGCCTGGCTTGCAGTTGGAGGACTGTCTGAGTGTGTGGGCAGATAGGAGGGAGGAGTGAGAAAAGAAAGAGTCTTGGTTTTTTGTTGTGTTTTGTGTTGTTCTGCCAAGCTTTGAAAGCATATTATTGACACTTGTGGGCTGGCCCCAGCACGTCCTTATGACGCATTTCACTGAATGCTTTATGATACAGTGCATTTGGTGGCATCCGTCGGTCTCGAGAGACCATGGATCTGCGCCTGGAGTTTCCAGGGCACAGGCCTGGGCAGGGTTGTATGGGAGACCGGCAGTTGCCCAAGCTGCAGGCCTTCCCCTCTCCACGCCACCGATGTTGTCCAAGGGAAGGGCACTAGGACCCATGCAGCTTGGCACCGGTGATGTCGCAGAGCAATGGGTTGTTAAGTGCCTTGCTCAAGGACACAAACACACTGCCTCAGCTGAGGCTCGAACCAGTGACCTTCAGGTTACTAGTCTGATGCCTTGCCCACTAGGCCACACATCAACACAGTGCATTTATGATGCAGTATATGATAAATGAAACTGAAACTCATTCACCACCACTGATCCTCTGCCTGATATTGATCCAGTTCTGTGGGCTCTAAGTTGGTTGACAAGGTCTATGCAGGATCCGTGGACTTGACCAGCAGTAGGGAGGTGGGTGGTTTGTTTGGGCCATTAAGCACTCCATCTGCTATTTGCAAACAGCCTCCATGTATTCCCCTCATAGAGACGCTTAGTGCTCAACCTACTACTAGGTGCTCCTTCTCCATTTTGGGCAAGCAAGTGCTAAGGGTTCCCAAAAAAAATAAGTTAGATTGTTTGACAGAGGCTCTGAGAATGTTCCTTGAAGCATTTTCTTTCTCCAGGAAATCTCTCACCTAAAGGAGCTTGGGGTGGAGTGCTTGCTTTGGTAATCTGGTGTTGACAATGTGGCTGAATGTGCATGATAATATGGATGGGTGATGTTGGTCTGGGAGAGGGTGTAGACATTGGTTTACCTACCATGCCAATGGATTGGGTGCATTTACCAGGATATGTGTCGATGATATCTCACTAGTAATATGAGATGCCTACTGCAGGTTGTCTGTGAGTTAGAAGCATACAGGAGGGCAGGTAGCACAGTTGCTCTGAAGACTATGAGCTTATTCTCAGTTGGCTAGTTATTCACTGGAGGTGGTGGTGGATTTTGCCCTCAGCTGAAGGGTCGAGTGGTGATCCACCTTTTCCAGGGTCCAAACATGCTTCTGACTGTTTGGGATCAATTAGTAAAAGGTCACTGCCCATCAGAATAGTTAATGGCCATTCCTTCTTCTATTTCAGCAACAGAGTCAATGATGACACAGAGCTCTGCGTCTGCATGTACACCAATGCAAGTTGTGTCTGCATACTAATGTAGGGCTGATCTTGGTTTAGAATAGAGTAGACAGATTGAAATGATAGTCCAGCCTTGCTTGGCTCCAGAAAGGACTAGGAATAGTGAAATAATTGGTGAGAAGTATAATCTGCACCATACAGCAGAGAAAAGCAATTAATTTCTAAGTACAGTCAAGTTTGAAAAGGATTCTTCATGATTGCTTTTGATTCAAGGAATTGATGAGGTTGAGAAAGGCATGGTTCATGCTCTACATTTTTTCTTGGGTTTCTCATGCAGTCAAAATCAGGTCCATTGTATGTCTCAATAGTTAGAATCTGCATTGCAATTCTGGGAAGAGTTCTCCAGCCACTGGTCGAAGCTGTTTGAGGCTAAAACTTATCACAACTTACCCAATGGTATTTAGGAATCAAATTGATGTAGATAGCAGAATGATTTATGTGGTGGTTCTAGTTACCAAGCAAGTACTCCACTCTGACCCTGACTGCAGTTTACATACCACCAAAGGCAGATATCAAGCTAGCACTTGATCTATCGAGTGCCATGATCAACAAACAAGAAAAGGCCTATCTTGAAGCCTTCAACATCCTTTCCAGGGACTTCATTCAGGCTTCCTTGAAGAAATCTCTGCCCAGTTACCAATAGCACATCACCTACAGCACCAGAATGCACACTAACTACTATCAAGAATGCCCACTGTTCCTCCTCTCGGGAAATCTGATCATCTGTTCTCTCGTACCCGTATATAAGTGGAGACTAAGTAAGAATAAGAAAGAGATGGTCATTGGAGGCAGAGGAGCAGCTTTGAGTCAGTGGACTGCACCATGTTCAAAGACTCATCAGAGGACCTGAATGAGTACACCATGGTTGTCACAGACTTTATAGACACTCATGGACTGGTGTGTCTCCACAAAATCATTCAACATCTTCCCGAACCAGTGGCACTTCCAGACTAAACTTGAATTCCAGAAGGATGCTCGACAGCTGTGGCAGGGCTTGAATGCCATCACCTCCAAAATACATAACCAAGCAACATAAATGTCAACAAGGTTTTGCTCCCAAGTGAGCTTAATGCCTTTTATACTCATTTTGACCAACAGAACATGGAGACATCTTCACAAACTCCCACAGCCCCTGGTGACTCTGTGATTTCAGCCCCTGAGGCTGACATGAGCAGGGTGAACTCATGGAAAGCGTCTGCCAGACAGTGTATCTGGCTCAGTAATGAAGACCTGTGCTAATCAACTGGCTGGAATGTTTATGGACATCTTCAACCTCTTGCTTCAGCTGTCTAAGGTAACTATCTCCTCAAGCAGGCCTCAATCATACTGGTTCCCAAGAAGAACATGGTAATTGTCCAATATCATTTACATCCACTGTGATGAAGTGCTTTGAGACATTAGTCATTAACCATATCAACTCCTGCCTGAGGAATGACCTGGGTCTGCTCGAATTTGTCTACTGTCACAACAGATTAGCAGCAGATGCCATTTCATTGGGCCTTCACTCTGCCCTGGACACTAGGATAATAAAGATGCATACATCAGGATGTTTTTCATTCAACTCAGCATTCAACACTATCATCCCTTCCAAACTAATCGATAAGCTCCAAGACCTGGGCCTCAATAGCTCTCTGTGCAACTGGATACTTGATTTCCTCACATGCAAATTGTTCAGACTGGCAACAACATGTCCTCCACGATCACCATCAGCACAACCCCCTGATCTACTTGCTTTGTACCTCTGATTGTGTGGCTAAGTACAGCTCCAACGCAATGTATAAGTTTGCCGATGACACCACTGTTGTTGGCTGAAATAAAGGTGGGGCTGAATCAACATATAGGAAGGAGGGAGATTGAAGCAAAACCAAAAAGCTGAATATTGACTACAGGAGGAAGAGGTTGAAGGTTCATTAGCCAGTCCTTATTAGGAGATTGGAGGTGGAGAGTATCAGTAACTTTAAATTTCATCAGAGGATCTGTTCTGGGAGCAGCACGCAGGTGCCATCACAAAGAAAGCATAACAGCACCTCTACTTTCTTAGAAGTTTGTGTAGCTTCAACATGCCACCTAAAACTTCAACAACTTCCATAAATGCACAGTGGAAAGTACTCTTAACTGGTTGCATCACGGCCTGGTATGGAAGCACCAATGCTCAGGAATGGAAAAGCCTACAAAAAGTGGTGGATACAGCCCAGTCCTTTGCAGGCAAAGCCCTCCCTACCATTGGACACACGTACAAGGAACACTGCCACAAGAAAGCACCATCCATCATCATGGAACCACACCACCCAAGCCATGTTCTCTTTTTGCTACTACAGTCAGGTAGAAAATACAAGAGCTTAGGTCCCACACCTCCAGGTTCAAGAAGAGTTTTACCTTACAGCCTTCTGAGCTGGCATGGATAACCTCACTCACCTCAAATCTGAACAAATTCCATAATCTATCGACTCACTTTCAAGGACTCACATTTAGGTATTATTTCTGTACTTACTTTTTATTTGCACAGTTTGTCTTCTTTTACACATTGGTTGTTTGTCAATCTTTATATACAGTTTTTCATAAATTATATTGCATTTCTTTGTTTTCTTGTGAATTCCTGCAAGAAAATTAATCTCAAGGTAGTAAATGAAGTGAGAGGAGAAAGATTTAAAGGGAAAGGGGCAAGTTTTTCAAATGGAAGGTGGTGGTATGTGGAATGAGCTGCTATGGAAGTGGTAGGGAAGGCACAATTACAAAGTTTAAAAGACATTTGGACATGGATAGGAAAGGTTTAGAGGGAACCTGGATGAAATGCAGGCAAATAGAAATAGCTTAGGAAAGCATCTTGGTTGGCATGGTGGAATTGGGGTAAAGAACCTGTTTACATGGTATGACTCTGATGAGTACTTTTTCCACAGAACGATTTGGTGAGGCACCAGTTAGCTTATTCGTGATGGGGAGACCTACTGCATGATAGGAGTCCAGCTGACGTGACTCACATGTTTGCTTTGTAGGCCTGGTGTAGGTGAGGAAAATGTTTATGCATGCTAGTTGTCGTTCACCATTACTGGAATGTTCCCACGGCCAGTGATCTCACTTTCAAGGACTCATTATCTCATGTTCTCATTACTTACTGCTATTTATTTATTTGCATTTGCACAGTTTGTTATCTTCTTAACTCTGGTTGATCTTTCACTGATCCTGTTATAGTTACTAGTCTAGAGATTTGCTGAATATACCAACAAGAAAATGAATCTCAGGGCTGTAAACGGTGACATATATGTACTTTGATAATAAAATTTACTTTGAACTTTGAAATATTGCACAAATAGCCTTATATTTCCAGAAATTCCAGGTCAAGGAATCTTGGAAATTGTTTTTTTTGTTAATAAAGGTACTGTGGAGGGAATAAACAGTCAATGCTTTAGGCTGGGACCCTTCATCAGGACTGGAAAGGAAGGAGGAAGAAGCACTTCCATTCCAGTCTTGTGGATTCTGAAGTGGCTGATGATGTAAATGTAGAAGTTTTCCACATGTAGTGCCCCAGTTCACATCTTTACTGTTATGCTGTGGGTATTTCATTTAGCAGCTCTGCAAGAGCTGTTTGTTCTGCTTTCAGCCTGCTTGGGTTATTGTTGATGATAAGGGATGATGTGGAATGTGTGCCATCCAATTAGTGGGAGGTTTTCTTGGTGAGGGACAATAAGGTTGGTCTTGGGGCTTTTGTTCAAGAGGAGATGAAGAGAGAAGATGCTGGGGAGAACCAGTCGTAACATACGATCCGGTGGGAGACCCGTGTGTTCGAGATGGATTGTGAGCGATGTTCAGAAGGTAACGTGGGCATTCACGTTGACCGAGGGTCCATCTCCAACCTGTGCACATTTGACTGTTTAATTAGAATGGGCCCTTTTCTTTTTGTTATTCTTTATTAACCCTTTAGTTAAGATTCATAAATATAATTCCTTTAATTGTATGCAGTGTACTATCTACTGTTTCGTGGCATTAATTTGTAGCAGGGCAGCGAATTACACAGCATCCACACAAACAAGAGGTTTGAGAGAGGGGGCTCGCATCTGAATCTCACACATTTGGTGGGCCTAGATTGTCTTCCCTAGACTTATGCAGCCGAGGAAACCAGAGTGTTTCACACACATGGGACAGAATGTGGCTAATGGGATGGGCATGTGAGTGGGGTTTGTGGTCTTCTTCTTACACCGTTGGATTGAGCTTCTGTGTGCTTGGGTGCATGGCCCCGAGCTTCCCAGTATCATTCTGAATGCTCCACTTTGAGGCTAGAGGCACCAGGAAGTCAGTGGGCATGTTGTGTTTCTTCAAGAAGGTTTAGAGCATATCCTGGAATCTTTTCCTCTGTCCACCTAGTTACCTCCTCCATCAAAGAGCTTAGAACAGAGAATCTGTTCCGGAAGTCTAGGGGTCATCCAAGCAAAACAAATTGTCCTGCTCTGTAGAGTCTTGTGACAGTAGCCAAGGCCTCAGTACTTTAGATATTGGCCTGGGAGAAGATACTAAAGTTGGTTTGCTTTTCCATTTTTAGCCATCTCCATGAGGGGCATAGCCCTCCCTATCATCAAGGACAACTTGAAGCACCGGGGCAGGGGTTGTCCATCACTACCATCCTCACCATCTGGGATATGCCCTCTTCTCATTACTACCAACTGGGAGGAGGTGCAGGAGCCCAAAGACCCAAACTCAATGATTCAGGAACTAACTCTTCCCCTCTGTCATTAGATTTCTGAACAGTCCATGAACCCATAAACACTACCTCTTCATTATTTTTTGTCCACAGCAGTCTGAAGGGTGAGGCTGATAAATAGTTTAGAAAGGGATAAAAATTTAACTTCTGATAACATGGAGGCAAAATTGAAATTGGTGATGAATATAGAACTGAAGGTGTCATATTTGAATGCAGTCAGTCTATGGAATAAGATAGATGATCTTTTAGTGCTGTTAGAAATTGGTAGGTCTGACATTCTGGCATCACTGAGTCGAACCTGAAAGAAGATCACACTTCTGAACATAACATCCAAGGATACACATTGTACTGAAAGGACAGGCAGGTAGGCAGAGGGGGCGGGGAGGCGCTGTTGTTAAGAATAAGATCAAATCCTTAGAAAGCAATGGCATAGGATAAGAAGATGTAGAATCCTTCTGGGTAGAGTTAAGAAACCACAGGGTGCAAAGACCCAAATTGGAGTTACATTCAGGCCTCCAAACAGTAGCCAGGATATGGGGCACACCTTACAATGGGAGATAGAAAAGGCATGTGAAAAGGGCAATGCTACAGTAGTCAAGGAGGATTTCAATTTGTAGGCAGATTGGGAAATCTATCCTCATATCCTCGGTGTTTGTAACTGAGAATCAAGGGCATTACTGATTATGCGGGGGGAAACAGCGTTGGCTGTCCCAGTGATGCCTCCCTCCCTGACGTTCCAAACAACTCTTATGCACGTTTCAAGCCATGCAACATGATGAGAGCCACAAAAGCTACTCCCCTCCCAGGTGTGCAGCTGCTGTCTGTAACAGCAGCAGACATGAGAAGGATTCTGCAGAGAGTCAACCCCCACAAGGCGGCCAGGCCAGACAACATCCCAGCCCGAGTACTCAGATTGTGTACACCAGCTTAATGACTTCTTCACCGATATCTTCAACACTTCACTCATCCAGGCATGCTTCAAACCAGTCACCATCATCCCTGTATCAAGGAACTTTACATTTTCTACGCCTACTGCCTGGTGGCACTGACACCAATCATCATGAAATGACAAATGGCTGCTAATGGCAATATCAAAGACTCCATTCCTCCCACCTAGGAACTCACCAATATGCTTCCCGACAGAACAGCTCTACAATAGACGCCATAGCATCTGTCATTCAGCCGGCCCAGGCACACCCAGAAAACAAAGACACATGTCAAAATGCTGCTTCTGGATTTCTTTTCGGCATTCAACACTATTGTCCCCACAGACGATGGTGAACAAATTCCTGCTCCTCGGTCTAAATGCTCCATTGTGCGACTGGCTGTTGGACTTCCTAATGAAAAGACGTCAGACAGAATGCATAACTGCTCCTCCCTCCCCATCATCCTCAACATGGGCACCCCAGGGCTGTGTGCTGAGCCCAATGCTGTACACAGTGCTCACACGTGACTGCACGGCCAAACACCTGAGCAGTTGTAGCAATCAATTCGTTCAGTGGCAGGTATGGCTGGTTAAAGGCACGCTTAACTGAAACAACAAAACCCAATGGTTGTTAAAATTTTCCTGCAACTAGTCTGAAAAGAAAAATGAGAACATTTCGAAGGTTATATTTAATTAAATAACCTTGTATTTCAAAGTAGCAGCTGAGTTTTAAGCAGTTTTATTTATTCTTCCTTTGAAATGAGAAGACATTGTATCAGTGTGAGAGGGAGCTGTGGTTAATGAAGTATTATGTAGTACAGAATGGAAAAAAAAAGCAAAAGATCCTCTTGGTTAATTCAGCTTAACAACAAGGAGGATATGCAAGTATGAGCAACAATTGTCCAACGCTAATCAACTCCTGCATCCCAGAAGTTCCCCAGGATGATAATCAGAGACCAGATCTGGGATGCCGACCAGTAAACCTGTATGACAGGTTATCTGTGGCTCACCTCGATCTCCGGAGGGCCTCGCTGATCGACCCCAGAAACAACCTGGTGACTTTAGTCCGGGGAGCAGCAGAGAAGGAAGAAGAGTCCTCAGAGAATGATACAGAAAACCAACAAATGAAGTCAACCAAAATCACAACAGCAATCCCCTACATGAGCAGGCCAATGGCTGTCACTTGTCTGCTTCTGAATATCATCGTCCCCGGTACAGGTATGCACTTCTGTTTAAATGTATATCAAGGTGCACTTCTTTATTGAGAACTTGTTTCGTAATTACATGAATGGCTTTGTTCGTTTGCTGTTGAAGTGTTGCATTCAGAGTGAAGTGCTCTGATGAATTTTTTAAAGGAAATCCTCTTGTGTATCCATAAATTCCTCAGTGTGGTCCTGGTCACAGTTCCTGGATTTTGCTGGTGGCCTGCTCTGATAGCTATGAATTATGAACCTTGGCAATCCAGCTATCCGTCCACACAATGCCTCACACTCATGTCTACATCTGATTATTACTCATATACCTGTATGTATCTTGGTTTGGATGATGGAATCGATGGTTTTATGGCCAAGTTCAAGGATGATACAAAGATAGGTAGAGGGGCGGATACTGTCATGGAAGGCGAATGTCTAGAGAAGAACTCAAACAGATTAGGAGAATGGGTAAAGAAATGGCAGATGGAATATCATGTAGGGAAGGTCATACACTTTAGTAGAAGGAATCAAGGAGTAGACAGTTATCTAAATGGGGAGCTAATTCAGAAATCAGATGTGCGAAGGGACTTGGGAGTCCTAGTGCAGGATTCCTTAAAGGTTAACTTGCTGGTTCAGTTAGTGGTAAGGAAGGCAAATGCAACGTTAGCATTCATTTTGAGAGGATTAGAATATAAAAGCAAGGATGTAATGCTGAAGCTATACAAGGCATTGGTCAGACCACACTTGGAGCAGCTCTGGGCCCCTTATCTAAGAAAGGATGTACTAGCATTGGAGAGGGTCCAGAGGAGGTTCATGAGAATAATCCTGGAACAAAAGGGTTAACATATGAGGTGTGTTTGATGGTTCTGGACATGTACTCACCCAGAGTTTAGAAGAATGAGAGGGAATCTCATTGAAATCTGTTGAATATTGAAAGACTTAGATAGAGTGGATGTGGAGAAAATGCTTCTGGTTGTAGGAGAGTCCAGGACATGAGAGCCTCAGAATAGAAGAAAATGGTCTTTAAAACAGAGATGAAGACAAGTCTCTTTAGCCAGAGGGTGGTGAATCTGTGGAATTCACTGCCGTAGATGGCTGTGGAGGCCAAGTCATTGGGCATAATTAAAGAATAGATTGATAGGTTCTTGATTAGTAAGGGTGTCAAAAGTTGCAGAAAAAAAGGTAAAGAAAGGGGTTGAGTTGGCTCCAGCTCTGATGGAATGGCAGAAAAGATTCCATGGACCAAATGGCCTGATTATTCTCCTATATCTTATGGCTTATTTATTTATTTTGTAAATTTATAGTGATTTTGTGTCTTTGCATTGTCCTGTGATGCAAAACAATAATTTTCATGCATATAAATATGATTCTGATTCTTGCATTTTCTAAATCCTTGAGGAGGCTGCTGTAAGATTCTGGTCACAGAGACATGTAGGAGTTACTGCTGCCTGGTAGACCCTGAGTTTTATGGCAGCTCTGAGGTCTCGATCTTCAAATGCGACAGGTAATACAACATTTACTCTTTTCGTCTTGATCCTTCCTACCTGCATTTCAGGTGAAGCAGCAATTAACTTTCACTTCATCCATTTTCATAATCACAGCCTGGTCTCCTCTGCACTGTGGTAAGCAAATTCAAGTGTGGTGTCAGCTTTGCAGAGAATTTTCATTCTGTATGCTGAAGCAAGCCTGTGCATCCATTTGCTTGCTACCTTAATTCTTCACTCCCACTGTGACCTGTTAGTCTGAAACCTTCTGCTTTATGCACTGCCCCACTGAGGCCCAATGTAACTTCAAGGAACAAGAGTTCACTTTTACTTTGGGCAATCATTTTTGGTAATCATTATTGAATTCAATAATTTCATTTAATCTGCTTTCTTTGTTTCTGTCACATCTAGCTAATTCTACTGTAAGTTATCTGTCTGTAAATTTAACACTTTTTTTTGTCTTCAATGATTCTGCCTGATCTGCTGGATATTTCTTACAGTTCTGACTGGATTTCACATCTCCCACATCTCTTTTGTTCTTTTTCCCTCTTTCCAACTGCCTTCTTTATCTGGGAATCAGAAGGCTTCATCTTTAGTTCATCGCTATGGCATCCTGGCCTCAACATTAGCAAAGATAACCTCTTGTTTTTTTCTGTCAGTCCCACACTCTCTGCAAGTTCAAACTTTGATGTGGAATCTGACTCATTCAGTATTTTATCCAGCAATCTGCTATTTACAGATCTGGGTGCTTGCATGTGGAATGGGAGTGGAGTTAGAGCTGGAGTATGGTACAACTTATTTCACAGGCTAAAACTCACTGGGTTTCATTTCCCGTGCTCCCTCAAACTCACCAAGCCTCAGTTTCTCACACCCCTTCAACTCACCAGATATATATTGCTGTATCACATTTTAAAATCACATGTAGGAAATATTTGTTTGGAAAATTTGCCAGTCCAACAACATCAAAGCCTTGGAGAGCCAGATCATTTGAATTTTATTTTAACTTGTTTCTTCTTATTTCCATTTCTGAAGATAGGTCTTTGACATAATTAACAATGTTTTATTCTATATATGCTACTTAATCTGCCTAATGATTAAAGCATCTTTCGTTTTCATTAGATAGTCCCTAATGTTCCATATATAATTGGTTATGGCCAACTTCTGGCACTGGAAGACCAAGGCTGTGCACAGCTTCCAAATCTTCTGCAATTGTACCGAAAACAAAATATGCTGGGAGTGCTCAGCAGACTAGACAACACTTGAGAAGGTAGAACTGAGGCAGCGTCTCGGTCCGAAACGTCGACTGTCTGTTGTTCTCCACAGATGCTGCCTGACCTGTTGAGTTACTCCAGCATTTTGTGAGTGTTGTGTTGGATTTACAGCTTCTGCCGAAGCCTGTATTTATGATTTTATGCAGAACGAAAACGGAATTGGACAGCTGTTTGACTTACTACGCATTTCCAGCCGTCTCTGCTTCCACAGAAAACGTGCGGAACCCGCAGATGTCGGCTCTCGACCTTATAAGTGGGGGGGCGGGAAGAAGACGAGAGGGCAGGGCTCGCGGCTCTTGGATTGACAACCGGGCGCCCAATCAGAGCGGCCGGTCCCCCCCACCCCCCCCGTAGCGCCGGCGATGTGGGAACGTTGCCGGGAGCCACCTTCCCTCCTTTGTCCCGGCGTCCAATTCCCGATAAGCTGGCAGGCCCGCGACCAATCAGGGCCGAGCTGGTTTTGGGGTGGGGGGGGAGAGAGAGAGGAGGGGTGCACGCGCCTAACGATCGTCGTTCGGAGGCTGTGGACAAAAGCGGCGACGCGGAGCTGAGGTGTCCCCAGCGAGCTGCTTCTCACCTTCTGCCCCACTGGACCAGCAGCCGTGCAGTTTGCTTTCAGGCGGGAGGTGGTTTTGTGTTTTGATTACATAACGGCTGCGGCCGACTCGTCCATTCCCTCCCACCTCCCCCGCTGATCGCCTCCCGGCCCGGGACGCCTGTGGAGAATGTCCGCGGCAGACTACTACGACACGGGCGACTACTTGGACGATTACTACGAGTCCTCGCACCACCCGTCCAAGCGGCTGAAGGTCGCCGACAGCGACAGTGACAGCGACTTCGACAGCGACGATGACGGGCGCCTCTGTGGCTTGGATGCCGGGGTAAGCCTGAGTTGCTAGGAGGGGAGGGGAGGGGGGTGGGGCTGGGCGGGTGGTGGAAGATGGACTGGTTATGTTTCCTAGTGAAATGGAGTAGTATGAACAAAAAGTAGGCGCCGTTTGCTTTCCCCGACAGACACCCCCCCCCCCCCCCCACCCGCTTACTGTACGTTGCAGCATTCATCACCTATTGGTCTTGTGCCCACCCGGTCTCGTAATATTTCACCATTCATACTCGCATAAAGCGTATCTTATCACCACTTCCATTTGCCTCTTCGCATTTGCACCAGATGTCTCAACTTAACAATTATTTTGCTGAATGCGTTGTTGGGTTGCCAGCTGCTGAAAAGGGATGAAATGCGGTGTGTATGCAATCATAAGAAACTAGGAACTGCTGGGCTGGTGGACCTCTCCATGTACTCTGGCTGGTTATTATTTGCTGCCACATGTGTAGAAGGCAGTATCTTTTGAAACCTTGTGGTTTCCTGAACCAACGCAAAGTACTTGATCACTTATACACTAAGCTTTAAACGCCTTGTCATGCAATAAAGGTTTTCTTAAAAATCTTTGTCGGTGTGTTACTAATGTGAATTGTGACAGTTTACAATTCCATCACTAACTCTACAGTGTTTGTTAGGCCCACTATAACTCGTTGACGATCAAAGTGTGAATAAAGCATAGCTGTTTTGTGATTCTGCCTGTGGTTATAGTGAAAGGTGGCGTGACGTTACTTAGCTTGTCAGGGCAGGATGGTTTCAAATTGATAATGCAGTTCTTGTTGCTTAAGTAAGGTAAAGCTGTTGCACTGGGTAATGGAAATTGGTGTGCAGGCTAGGTAACAACTTGTGTGGGACATTTTTCTGTATGTGTAAAGTTTTGTATTGAACAACAATAAGGAAGAGGTGCAGCTGGTCGGACTATTGAAAACCAGTATTTCCCCTCAAATGCACTTAAAGATGCATTTCAGGAACCTTGAAGGCCAGAGACTTTTAATTAAGACAGTCATTATTTTATTGACATAAATTGCTGGAATGAATCTTTCATGTAAGAATCCTTTTTGTAAGTTTCCATTCCTTTTCTGATGATTCAATTTATTAAAACAGTTCACAATGATTTTGTTTAAAACAGTTCTGTGCAAATCCTATTTTTTTTGTTGCATTTGGGCAATTATGAGTATTGAAGATATTACTCTCATCCTGAATAAATTCTGTGATATAAAAGGATTCATTAAGCAACCCACCACCCATCCCATAATCTCTTTGACCTTCTACCATCAGGAAGAATGTACAGCATTATCAGGGTTAGGACTGCCAGACTGGGTAACAATTGCTTCCCTCAGGCTGTGTGACTAATGAATGCCCTTCTACCACCCTGATCTCATCACTAGAATAGTGAACAGTTTACTATTATCTGTGTTGTGCACTACCTGCACTTGTGTTATATCTTACTAACTTATCTGTGTGTGATATGCCTGTGGGTGCACCATATTTTGAAGAAAGATTGTTGCATTTGTATATACGTACAGTCATATGAGAAACTTGAACTTGATGGTTGAGCTCTGCCAGTAAATTGCAAAGATAAAACTTGCAGATGAAGTTTCCTGGTGAAGGGCTTCTGTGCAATCCATTAACTATTTATTCATTTCTATAGATGCTGCTTGACTTGCTGAGTTCTTCCAGCATTTTCTGTTATGCTGGAGTTCCAATATGTGTTGAGTCTCTTGAGGCAAAGCTTGCTGTGTATTTGATTTTTAAAAAAAAATAATGTTCAGGACTTTTTACAGTTTGGTAAAGATTTCTTTCTTATTCCATTCAAAATTATATTTTTTTCCAGAAGTTGAGAACTTGCATCCTGTTTGTATTTTTCAGAGGAACATGTGATTCTGTAAAGGTTTCATCTTTGGCTTTCATGCTCTAATAGCAAGAACAGCAGTGCCTCTGATATGCTCTGTCCCATCATCTCAATATTCAGTGTTCCTTATCACTATGGTCTGTTCCAAAATAAAAGCAGGATATGCTGGAAACATTTGGCAGATCAGGAACCTTTTGGGTTGAAATCTTTTGTCGGACTGGGAAGGCGGGAAAAACAAGTTGTAGGGGTGGGTGTGCTAGAAGTGGTTAGGAAACTGTGAATATGTGATAGGACCAAGTTTGTTGTAGAGATCCTCCAGTTAATGAGGCTGGAAGTACAAATTGGAGCCTAAAATGGATGTGGGCTGTGTAAATAGTGAGAGGAAAACCTGAGCCAGTGTCACAGATAGGTGACTTCAGAAAGAAATTACCATTTTTGAAGCAGAGAAAGTGAGTTACATGAACTTTAAAATTTGTCCAATGATCTAATAGGCTGCAGTGTTCCTAGGTGAAGGATGTCTCTGTTCCTCACCTTTGCAATGGGTCTCATTGTAATGGTGCAGAAGGCCATGGACAGGTCAAGTGGGACAATAGTTATGGTGACAGGCAATTAGAAACAATCATGTCTGTGGATGGAAGTTGATGCTCTACAAAGAGGTCACCCAAACTGCATACATGAGGAAATCTGCAGATGCTGGAAATTCTAGCAACACACATAAAATGCTGGTGGAACGCAGCAGGCCAAGCAGCATCTATAGGAAGAAGTACAGTCGACGTTTCGGGCCGAGACCTGGTGACTGTACTTCTTCCTATAGATGCTGCCTACCCTGCTGTGTTTCACTGGCATTTTGTGTGTGTCACCCAAACTGCATTTAGTTTTTCAAATATAAAGACCATGTTGTCAACACTGGAAGTAGGATACTGCTTAACCTGAAAAGATTTGAGGGGTGGGGTAGTCAATGGGCCTTGCATGATGAGAAGGAAAGAGGTGAAAGGGCAGATGTTGCATCTCCTACAGTTGAATAGAAAAGTTCTATAAGGTGGGAGAGCTAATGTTGGGACGGAAGAGCGAGTCAGTGAGTCAAAAAGGAAACAGTTCATCTGAAATTCTAGATGGGGAGGGAGGATTGTTTGGTGGTGGAATCTTGATGTCCTCTTTCAGTGCCTGCCAGGCTACTATTGTTCTTAAATTATGATTTGAGATTTGTGTGCCAAAAGGTTGCCATTTAATTGTGGGTAGATTAATATTTTGTTTAGAGCTACTGCACAGTAACAGGCCCTTGTAGCCCAACGAGCCTGTGCTGCCCAATTGCATCCATGTGACCAACTAAACTATTTAGGAAGGTGGAGCACATGGAGGAAATCCAAACAGTCAACAGAAATCAAATCAAGAAAGATAGCAGAGTCAAGGGATATGGGGAGAAGGCAGGAACGGGGTACTGATTGTGGATGATCAGCCATGATCACTTTGAATGGCAGTGCTGGCTCGAAGGGCTGAATGGCCTACTCCTGCACCTATTGTCTACAGTCACAGAGAGAATGTGCAAATTCCTTGCAGACAGTGCCCACAAAAATTAACCTGGCAAGTTTTCTTAATTTTGTTTTGGGTGCAAGCTTGCTGAAGCTGATGAAAGGAAACAAATTCAGAATGTGAATTAACAGTACAGTCATGGATGTCTCAATCAATGCATGAATATTTCAAGCTTTATTTAGTTATTTTATAGATTTTGCTGTAGTGAAATTGAGCTGTTACAGAATTTGCATTATCAGTGTAACCTCTCACTGGTAACAATCCTTTAGCTTTGTAAATCCTTTTGAACTGGTGAATGTTTCTCAACTGTCATTTTATTCAAGCTATTTAAAATACGTAGGGTACTGTTTCTTACACAATGTAACATGCAAGTAGTTTATCAACATCTTTTTTGCACTGTTCACAGGTGCAAAGGTAATTGGTCCTCTGCTTAGAACCTGCCTGATCTTTTTTGTTAAAAATGCCATCCCAAAGTTTCTCTTCCCCTCAAAGACAAAATTATATTTTTATTTTTGGCAACATCTTGTTTGACTGTCATCTTCTGCATTGCTCCTTGTGCTTCCTTGGTACAGGATGCCATGGTGAAAAGAAACTATTATTTGGCAGATCTGTTTTATTTCATGGTACTGTCAGCCCTCCTTATCCACGAATTCTGCATGCACGAATTCGACCAACCGTGGATCGGGAGAAACCCGGAAGTGCTCTTCCAGCACTTGTTGTTCGAGCATGAACGGTATTTTTTTCTTGTCATTATTCCCTAAACAGTGCAGTATAACAACTATTTACATAGCATTTATACTATATTAGGTATTATAAGTAATCTAGAGATGATTTAAAGTACAGTCGGCCCTCCTTATGCGCGGATTGGGAAAACCCGGAAGTTCTCTCTCCAGCACTTATTGAGCATGTAGATTATAAGTAATCTAGAAATGACTTAAAGTACATGCAGTCCCAGGGTTATGAACGAGTTCCGTTTCTGAGTCTGTCTTTTAGTCGGATTTGAAGTCGGAACAGGTACATCTGGTATTTATTAGCATCAGTTAGTCAAACGTTTTTCTTAGTATATAATACATATTTTACCTTTCTAAGGAACGTGTTTCTTTCTTAAGAAACATATGAATTTCAATAATTAAACCACTGTGTCGCTGAGTAATAATTGTAGCTTTCATTGGGGCAGGGCCTTTCAAATGCTCCATTAAAATTGTTCCAATCGTTGACCGACTGTAGCCTATTGCTTTTTCAATGACTGATGGCATTTCACTTCTTTCCGATTGCTTTATTAATTCCACCTTATTTTCAATTGTGATCGTGATTATTCTCGTGAACAGAAACACTGCGGATTCAGAGCTGCACTGCCAGGTCCTAATGTCCACCGCACTGAGCATGTTAAATAAAGTCCGGGGTTCTGCTGGGTTCTGAAGACCACTGCACTGAGCCAGGTTAAATAAGGGACTTGAGCATCCATGATTTTTTTGTATCCACGGGGGTCCCAGAACCAATCCCCCGCGGATAAGGAGGGCTGACCGTATACGTGAGGATGCGCGTGGGTTATTGTGGATCGGGATTAAAAAAAAATCAGAAGTTCTCTTACTAAGTAAGTCGCAGCAGGTACATCAGGTATTATTTAGTATCAGTTAGTCAAATGTTTGACTTAGTATATAGTATATATTTTACCTTTCTATGCATATAAAACACTTAAGAATGTATGTTTCAGCGCTGGGCTCGGGAACGGAATTTCCCAAGTTTGATCGAGTGACAGACTGCTCCTGAGTGCACACTCCACTGTTCCGAGTTGATGTGGAGGATCAAAACCCAATAATTAAACCACTGAGTTGCTTAGTAATAATTGTAGCTTCCATCGGGGCAGAGCCTTTCTCACTTTATCCTTTAAAATTGTTCCAATCGTTGATTAACATAGCCTAACGCTTTTCCAATGACTGATGGTGTTTTACCTATTTCTGATCACTTTATTATTTCCACTTTATTTTCAATCGTGATTATTTTCGTGAACAGAAACACAGCGGATTCAGAGTTCTGCTGCCGGGTCCTAATGTCCACCGCACTGAGACAGGTTAAATAAGGTCTGGGGTTCTGCTGGGTCCTAAGGTCCACCACATTGAGACTGGTTGAATAAGGGCCTTGAGCATCCGCGAGGGGTCCTGGAACCAATCCCTCATGGATAAGGAGGGCCGGCTGTATTACTCTCTGAAGGCCATTTAAGCAGCTTTTCCTGTTTTTAATTCTCAGTGTTATCAGCCTTCTGAGTGGCTGAATGATTTAGCAGAAACTGCCAGATTTGTTTGTATGTAAATCTTAGCAATTTCTGAGAATCCATGAGTTTTGAACAAGTTTTCGTATAATTAATTTACAGAACTTTAAAAAAAATGTATGCCATAGTGTACTTTGTGCCTGCTTCGCCATTTAGCATAACAGCTGTTTTTTTTATCTCTGCATTTTGGATCACTACCCCATTATTTCTCTAATGTCTGGAAAATCTATCTTTGAGCATGAAGGATGAACTTTTGGAGGAGAGAATGCCAACTGTTTATTGCCCTTCAAAGAAATTTCTACTCGTGATCATTAAAAGCTTACTCCTCATTCCAAGACTGTTCTGTGGTCCTACATTCCTCAGTGAAGGGAAAACATCCTCTTTGCATTGAGCCTCTTCAACCCTTTTAAGTTTCAGTGAGATCTCCTTTCTATTCTATGGAGATTGTAGTCCCAGATTACTCAATCTCTTCTTGTACAGAAAATGTACCCTACCTGGAGCTGATCTAAAATGTTTGCACTTTGTCTAATTAAACTAGATCTTAATGTGTTCTCCGGATGCACTCTTGACAAGACCCTGTACAATTGCAGTAGGCCTTCCTTTCTACCATATCAAACTCAGTTGTTGGGGGGGAGGGGGAATAGGACAAGACAATTTATTGGCACCTTCTTTACCTTCATGTTGCACTTCACTGGTGGGTGAGCACACCAAGATCTCTGAACATGTGCTAGATTACTGGGCATAGAATGTACTCTGCTTTCTTAAGACAATGCTAAAGGAAATTCGGAAAGAAATGTTTAAAATGGTTTACATTGCAGAAATGTGGCGTTTGGTATTGTGTAATGCTGGTGTTTGTGCTTATTTCCAACCAGGCACAGGGAGTTATTAGGAAAGTTGACGTTGCTACTTACTGTTAGGAATTAAAGTACAAATGTTGGGTGTTAAGGTTCAGTTTCTTTTTAATTCCCAAACTTGAAAGCAGCAGTGGTCTCCGTGCTAATGCTTATGGCCTCCAACTCAACACCTTCCTTTGCAATTCTGCACTCCTGTTTTGCAATCAGCAAGCAATTTAGAGCCATAGAAAGCTACAGCATAGAAACCTGCTATTTAGCCCATCTAGTATGCACACCAAACTATGTTTCAGCCTAGTCCCGTTGACTTGCACTATGACCATAGACCTCCAATGCCTCTTATCTATGCACTTATCCAAATTTCTTAAAAGTTGAAATCTAACCCACATTCCCTACTGAGTCCTGACGAAGGGTCTCGGCCCGAAACGTCGACAGCGCTTCTCCCTATAGCTGCTGCCTGGCCTGCTGTGTTCTACCAGCATTTTGTGTGTTGTTGTTGTTCCCTACTGCTGGCAGCTTGTTTTGCACTCACCACTCAGTGAACGGGTTCGTCCTCATATTTCTCTTAAATATTTCACTTCTCACCTTTCCATGTAACTCGGGTCCCAAGTGCCAGCAACATCCTTGTAAATTTTCTGTGCACTCATTCAATCTTAATGATATCGTTCCTGAAGGTTTGTAACCAGGACTTAACATAATAATGCAAATTAGGCCTCACCAGCATCTTTGTACAGCTTCAACATATCCCAACTCCTGTACTTATTATTTATGAAGGCAGTGTGCCAAAAGTTCTCTTTATGAAGCCTTCTACCTGTGCTGCCACTTTCAAAAAAAATTGTGGATTTATATTCCCAGAACTCTCAGTTTTAACACACTGCTCAGTATTTTACTGTTTGCTCTGTAACTCCTGCCCTGCTTTGTCCAACCAATGTGTAATACCTTGCACTTTTGTGCATTCATTTAACTGTTATGCGCACTGTGATTTCAAGCATTCAGGCTCGGAGATGCCAGGAATGGCCGGGAGTGAAAATGATTTCACTACTTCAACAAATTGGGAAATGTAAAGAATCTGGTATCGACAATCACCTTGAATAAAAATGAAGATTGAGGATGCACTCATTGATAGCATTGTATGAAGGCAGTCCATTATCTACATGTGCTGCTTTTGTTCATTCTAAAGTCAATGAAAAGAATGCGGCAGTGTATGCTAAATTCCTCCGGTAATTATTAGGATCCAAGACTCTTTTACAGTGCTATAGTAGTATTAATAGTGTTATAATTTATTCTGTATTTAATTTACAATAATTTGTCTTTTTTAAACATTTTTAACTATTTCCATGGAACTTCAGCTAATTGGGCCAAAATGTACTGGTCCCAATTAATCAGAATCCACTGCACTTAATATCAATTTAAGCTCTGAACTTGTTACAAGTGTAAGTATTGGTTTTAATTCCAACTTGAGAATTAATTGTTTTACAAGCTTGATAGCCAATTGAAAGCATCTTGGGCAGCTATTTGCAATTTTTGTGTAACTGGATCTAGCAAAGTAACTCTTTAGTGTTAGTTGGGGGTAGGATGGCCAATTTCTATTGTAGTTATCTGTGAGATTCCAATTGAATTCAGGCTTGTTTTGGTATCAGGTGGAAGAGCAACATCTCGTATTCTTTCTGAGTAACTACCAAACTCAACAGCATGAATATCGATTTTCTAACTTCTGGTAACTTCTCTTTCCCCCCCCTTTGCCCATTCCCCATTTTGGTCTCTTCTAAACACCTTCTCTTCTCACCTGCGTATTGCCTCCCTCTGGTGCTCTCCCTTCCCTTTTTTCCATGGTCCACTCTCTTCTATCACATTCTTCCTCCTTCAGCCCTTTAGCTCTTCTTCCATGTCTGTTCCTCACTTTATTTCTTCTTTCCCAGGCTTTGTGCTTTGTCTTTACAGTGAAACAAGTGAAAACATCTGCAGAGGTGTTCTATTATAGACTTTGCATATTCAGATTACAAATGCCTGACTTGTGTACTGGGGGTTCATACAGTGGCATGCAAAAGTTTGGGCACCCCGGTCAAAATTTCTGTTACTGTGAATAGCTAAGTAAGTAAAAGATGACCTGATTTCCAAAAGGCATAAAGTTAAAGATGACATTTCTTTAATATTTTGAGCAAGTTTCGAAATAACAAATAGTTCTATTTTAACTTCATCAGTCCACAGGACTTGTTTCCAAAATGTATCAGGCTTGTTTAGATGTTCCTTTGCAAACTTCTGTTGCTGAATTTTGGCCGCAATGAGCAAAGGTATGTTTGGTGAAAAAAGGGTTCAGAATTTCATGAAAAGAACACCTCTCCAACTTTTAAACACGGGGTGGATCGATGATGCTTTGGGCTTGTGTTGCAGCCAGTGGCACGGGGAACATTTCACTGGTTAGAGGGAAGAATGAATTAAATTAAATTCCAGCAAATTCTGGAAGCAAACATCACACCGTCTGTTTTTTTTAAAAAAAAGCCAAAGATGAAAAGTGTACAACAGGATAACAATCCTAAACATACCTCAAAATCCACAATGGGCTACCTCAAGAGGCGCAAGCTGAAGGTTTTGCCATGGCCCTCACAGTACCCTGACCTAAACATTGAGAATCTGTGGATAGACTTCGAAAGAGCAGTGCATTCAAGACGGCCCAAGAATCTCACAGAACTAAGAAGCCTTTTGCAAGGAAGAATGGGTGAAAATCCCCAAACAAGAATTGAAAGACTCTTCGCTGGCTACAAAAAGCATTTACAAGCTGTGATACTTGCCGAAGGGGGTGTTACTAAGTACTGACCATGCAGGGTGCCCAAACTTTTGCTTTGGACCCTTTTCCTTTTTTTTGATATTTTGAAACTGTAAAAGATGGAAATAAAAAAAGTGATTTTGTCCACAATATTAAAGAAATGCCATCTTTAACTTTATGCCTTTTGGAAATCAGGTAATCTTTTACTCACTTAGCTATTCACAGTAACAGAAATTTTAACCAGGGTGCCCACTGTATGAACACTCATTTAGGAGTTTGGCAGGATGGATTTACTAGCTGTTGTGAGGCTACAGGCACTTGATTCGTGGCTGCATTTCTGATTTACAGACTGGGTTCTGAACATTTAACGTGAGCTGTGTATGCCCTTGCCATTTACTCAAGTTTTGAAACAATATTTTCAGAAACTGCAAAGAAATGTATTTATATGGCTTCTCACTATCTCAGTCTCAAGCTTTTTATAACTGTTAATCCCATTGTTGTAAAGGATATACAGCAAATAATTTGCAGAGAAGCACTCTGCAAACAGTAATGCGGCATGACCAGATAATTTGGGATTGATTTATTGTTGCATGTGCTGAGATACGATGAAAAGCTTCTGTTCACATGCTATCCAGACACATCACTCCATGCATCAGTATATCAAGACCGTTAGAAGACTGCAGAAGCTGGTTGGAAAATTAAGCATTGGGTTTAATGCTAAAGAGCTGAATTTTAGACATGTATCACTGGCATTTATTGACCAGCTAATCACTTGAGTAGCAGCTTTGAGCTGCTTGCTCATACTGTTGGATGTTTGCCATTTTTTTTTTGTTCCACTGAAGGACTATTTCAAATTGTATAAGGAAATGGTGCTTGCAGGCTCCTATAAAATGAAAGAAATTAACAGTTGAAGTATGTGTGATTTCCCGCACTTATTTGTAGATGTTACTTATTGCTACCACAATATGTTCGGTTGGGGAGGGGGAAATGAATCATTTAGAATGAATAATGGAGTATTTGTCTTCACCTGCCTTTTGCTCTCAATTCCACTCTGGAGTTGCTTCTAATAGCTCAGATTTTATAATGGTTACTAATTTTCTAATACTTAAATGCAATATCCCACAAAGAAAGAATGGGTGGTTTGTAAACAATGTGGGATTTTTGGAGAGATAACTGCAAAAGTCACTATTAAATTAACATTTTAGGATCACGATGGAGATCGGGATCGTGATAGAGACAGAGATCGAGATCGACCAAGAAGCCAGTACAAGACTGCTCCATCGCCTGTAGTTCATGTCCGTGCTCTTTGTGATTCTGTCATTGAAGCTGATCTAGTAAAAGGGGTTGATCGATTTGGACCAGTAAGGTAAATGAATCACTTAATTCTGCTTAAATTGGTTGGAAACAAAATAAAGATGTGAGATATAGCAGAAAATGTAACAGGCAGTCTCGCTTCACCAGGCCTAAAAAATTAGGAGGAAAATAGTGTAGGCTTTTCCCCTCAGTCCTTATTAGCAGTCTTTCATAAGCTAATATGATGCACTTCTTTTAGGAGAATCAGCCTAAGATGAGCAAGTTAAAGATAATTCTGAGGGCCAACTTAAGTCATCATCAAATCAGTTAATGTTTCACAGTTTTTCTCTTCCCTTCTAAGTTGTATTCTCTGGAACCTGAATCCTCAACACTATCAGTTTGTTGTTTCATATGTCAAAGGTAGTATGTTTTCAATAAATTTCTATTCTAAAAGTATTGCATAAAATGTTGAAATTGGATTCAGACATTTTAACGTTCTCGGATGATGCACATTCTGACCCCAATGATTGTAGGGATTCTTTGGGGTGCAGTGCTTTTGAAGTCTAACCTTTGCCATCTTTTTTCCTTGGGGTTGTTTGGGAGGTGGGTGTTTATAGGGGAGAGAAGATGCCAGCTAATGATCAAGGCTAGAAATGAACCAGTTTCCAGCTTCATGGTTTCTGAGATGTAGCACTTTGGAAATTGGTGATAATTGTTGCCTAATGAGTTCTTATTAATTAGGGAGCCCTGATTCTTAATGCACGAATGGAAGGATTAGCAACCCTGTAAGTATATACTTGCATAACCTTGCATACATGCAACACATAAAAACATTAAAGAATAAAGAATTGTACAAAAATTAACTTGAGGTTAAAGTATGGATATGGAATAAAATATCGATAAATACTACAATGTATTTAAAATGTTAACAGCATTATAACCTTTTTAAAAATGCTTTTTTAATAGTTTTACTGTATAGTGTTTTACAGGAGGGAGCTTTTGGAAATGGAAGTTTGCTGGATGGGTAGTGTCCCCAGAGATTTTCTTCCTCCTCCCACCCCCCCCCCCCCCCCCCCCACCCCGGGATACATACAGGTCCTAAGGTGATGGTAGATTGTAGTCAATTACCTTATCTGCTAACCAGAAAGTTTGCTGTAGTTTCCATATGTTATGAGAGGATGCTGCGCCAAACCAGACAGTAATGGTTGATGTGCAAGAGTTTCAAATTGATCAGTTCAATTGTAATATCACGGTCAATAAAACTAAATCTTGGGTATGGAATCAATTTATCTCATTCTCATACTTGAGCTTTACCTGGTGCATGTTTATGTTGTGGCAAAGTTAAAATAACTGCCTCGTTTCAAAATTTTGAGAACAATAGCAGTGGGTTGACAAAGTTTATCCATCTCAAATCGTAGACCTCACATCACATTTAGATTTGTCCATCCATGCTCTTGTTCTTTCCTGTTGCTTTACCAAACACTTCACATCCTTTGAAACAATTTAAGAGTTCCTTTTAATGACTATGCTCAATTTTTATTTTGTCTTGTATGGTTTATTATCCAAAGCAATCACAGTAAATTAGGTTGCAGGCATTCTGTCTTTTATCTTTCTAATTAATTCTAATCTCCAGCTGATCTTTGAATTTTATTGGCCAAATTCTGCTGAGACACCTTTTGAACTAATAATTTTTGTATATTGACTGTAAATTTGTAGTGATTTGTGCTCTATTTCTGGTATGTGATTTAGGTGTTTGATCTTTTGCTTTTTAGACTTTGAGCTACAATTCTAAATTTCCTGTTAACTAATGCTCGCTCTTCACAGCTGAACTTTATGTTGCAGCTATGTGATGATGTTGCCAAACAAGCGGCAAGCCCTGGTGGAATTCCAAGATTTGCAGAGTGCCCAGAAATGCGTTGCTTACTCCAGACGACGCTTAGTCACAATTGCAGGTCACCCTGCTTACTTTAATTTTTCTACCAGTCAGCGCATCACCCGTCCTGGGGGTCCTGAAGATCCAAAGCACATCAACAATGTTCTTTTTTTGTCCATCCAGAATCCTTTGTATCCAATTACAACAGTAAGTCTGCATTTTAAAAAAACTTGTCACAGTTAATTTCACGTAATTGCTCTTAATCCTTTGCAGTATGGTGCACATTGAAAATTTCCTGTGGACTGGTGATTATCCTTTAGATTTAAGCACTTGTTCAATCATTTTTATGTTCAAGTGAAGAGCAGTTGTTATGAAAAGAAATCTTAAACCTGTTGCAGTTTGTTTGCAATTTCATTATACCAATTTGTAATTTCTTTTCCTTCAGGATGTTCTGTACACTGTCTGCAATGCATGTGGACCAGTACTTCGTATTGTAATATTTAAGAAGAATGGGATACAAGCTCTAGTTGAATATCCTTTTCAGAAGTGAACAAATTAATTGTCCAGAAGAATAACTTGGACAGGCTTACGATCTACCTTTGGAGTAATGGGATATGCATGTAGTAGTTTTAATTTTACTTGGGAATTGCTTCTGGGGTCTTCAGCTTGCTTAATCTATCATTGACCTGTACCTTCTGTTGCTGCCAGCTCCAGCCTAGATCATTCATTCATTGTCTTGGGGGTCCAGTCTGGAAATTATGTAGGCTGACAATGCAGTGGCTAGATGAACTGTGGTGTTTTTGTTTGAGTAGCTGTAAGTATCTCCATATTACTGAAGGAAGGAGAATCCATTTAATCTTAAACTTTTATCACTTAATGCCTTTAGTGATTTATTTCTTGCTTCAAGCAAGTCAAAGGGGCATTGGCATTCTCTGCAAAAGATTCCATACACAGATATGCACCTGTGTAAGAGGACATGAATTAAACAGTATGGTCTCATGTTTACTGTTACACATTATGCTACACTTTTCTTGTCCTGTGACCAAGTCTACTGATTCCTCAGAATTCATGTTTATTGATTAACTACAGCTCTGGGATCAATATTAAGATTCTCAACCATTTGTAGCAGTTGTTCTTTATCTTAATGTTTTACTTCAGAGTAGATCTATTTTTATACAACAGTTTGGTGTGAAGAGGATGCAAACTTTTACGAGCTGTGTAGAAATTTACCATTAAAGATTAGACCATGCTTACTGAAATCCATATTCACTCCTTAATTCTATACACATTTGATTCAGTCCAAAGTGCCCAGAAGGCAAAAGCTTCTCTAAATGGAGCAGATATTTACTCCGGTTGCTGCACATTAAAAATTGAGTATGCCAAGGTAACTTGAAATGGTGTTTTTTATCTAAATGACATTTCCACTCAGTTTTTCTTGCATATTAAAACATGTTTTTCATCAGCCTACTCGACTGAATGTATTCAAGAATGATAGCGAATCCTGGGACTACACTAATCCTGATTTAACTGCACGAGGTAATGTATGCCCCGATTAATTTGTAGGCTTTTAGAACGTGTGCAAATTATCAATTTTTTATACTATGTTAGACCTCCAGCAACGGCCCCTGAGTTTCTAATGACCAAATTGGAATGACTGAAGTTTAGCTACATTTATTTTTTTCATATTAGCGATTAACTCTGCAACTGGATATAAGGAGCTTTTAAAGGATGCACTGTGAATTGTACTTTCAGTAGGTCTGCACAAATTGGACTGGCTGCACATTTTTAAGCAGTGAATATTGCAGATCTCATTTTGGTTTAAACTGGCACAATGAGCTTTCTGCCCTTGTACTACCTGGTTTAGTAACAAATAATGTTCATACTTGCAGGAAAATTTAGTGTCTCCTGGTTACTGATCCTGTTTTCTATCTCAAGTGCTGTAGTTAACAGTGCAAAACATCACCTCTAAATTCTTACTGGCTCAAGCTACTGTATATTTTTGACATAATAGGGACTGAATATTAAAATACATGAAGAGCTTGGGCATTTTGTATTTTGAATAAGTTTGTGTGCCATGGATAGTGATGTAAAAGGTGGTTGTTCTTGAATGAAGCAATTATGGAAGCAAATCCTTAAGTCTATGATTTCAGAAAAGAGCCAAGAATTTTAGTTGCAACCCATGTCATTTGAGTACTTGTGATCAATCTGAGTCACTCAACTTTTCCCTATTAAGTAATGAGCAGCTTTGTTTTGTGTTAATGAAATCACAACTTGCTGATTACAGTCAGGACTGTTTAAAATAAATCCTTATTTCCCTGTTCAGCTTTTAGTTTGACTTGTTCCTGTTTTGTTTGTTTCTTTTTAAGCTATCCTCTAGTCCATTTTGTGAAATCAAATCTCTTTACTAATAAGTCCAAGTGTAAACAACCATCTTTGCTTATAGTGTTTGGGGGTAGTGGTATCATCATTCTAATAGGATGAAGATATCTTTCATAGCTTATTTTTTTCTCATATTGAAGCACATTAGTCATTATTGTAACAAAATGATATTTGTATGTTTGTACAGTAATTGCTGGTAGTCTAACATCTGTTTGGAAATGTATATTGGACAAAGGTATAGCCATCTGTCTGACCTGCAATGGATGTTTTGAAGTTCACTCGCATCACTTACAGCACTATAGCTACAGGTCACCTACATGAACTGTACATGCAAACAAGGCTACGGCACAGAAAATCGCAGCTTTCAAAGTCGCACGCAGTACTCAAGAACATTGCACTCAAAGGGGAAAAGAGAACCAAGACCTCAGTTGCAGAGATATTAAATCTTCAGAGCTACATTCACCTTCTGCAGATAAATATCGTCACTGCCGAAAGGATATTGATCTTTCTGTCCCCTCCTTACTGGAGCAAGACATTTTCACAGGTACATCAGCGAGAGTGAGCACCACAGAGAAGAGGGGCAAGCCAGGCAAACTCAGCATTTCATGCACCCTTGCCAACGAATGCCAGCACTTCGCATTTACAAATGACAACAACCCTGCCTTCAGAAACAGAACAGACTTTTATTAATACTCAGCTCACCTAGACTGCATGCAAACACATCCTCAGGAAACTTGATCAGGAAGGACACATATTATTTTCTCTCACCACATTCATCGGTGCACAGAGGATATGTTTGCAAAGTGCCTCCGTAAGATCCTGAGATGAAAGTCTGTGTGAATACGTTAAATGCTGTGAAATTAAATTATTAAAGGAAAGACAACTCTTGTAAATTTGAAATGAAGAGGAGAAATCCCCTTATGACTTAAAAACACAAAACTGGAGACTCCTGTGATTGATTGAATTTGAAGCTGGAGTAACTTGAACTTTTTGACAAATCCAGGAATCGCTTGCTGCTAGAAGGAGGACTGAGGACTGTCTGAAAATTGTTACCTCTCAAAGTTAATTGTAAAACTATGTAACTGATGGCAAGTGACATTATTAAATTGGATAACATCAGTTGTACTGTAAAATGGCCATATTTCTGTGCACTTAATGGTATATACTACATGCTTTTAAGACCTAAAATAAGAGAATTATGATATTTCCAGAATTTGCTTTGGAATTTGAAGGCCTCAATTGATAGAGCACTTATGCCTGAATCAGAAATTTGTGGTTTCAAGGCCCCATTGCAAAGTTTAGAACCTATAATACAAGCTTACATTTTTGAGGTGCTGAGAATGAATTGCACTGTTGAAGCATGTTAGCATCTCGCAGAGTTATTAGATACAAGTCCTTGTTGAGGTGGTCTTCATTCTTCAAAATAGTTTGCTTTTAAGAATTCCAAATGTAGTTGTGTTCTAAATATTGCAATAGACCCCTTGTGTGTAATTTAAGGAAGTAGAAGAATATACATTAATAAGGCAACCTCAGTGAATGGTTTACTTTTAAGGAAGTGCATCTGAGCTGTTTGCAGTGGATAAGATCAGGGTATTTCAGTGACTGGGTTGAGGCTGCAAGGGTAGTGTTGGAGGTGAGAAATCCAGTGAGTTGTTCTGTGACACATACCTGTATAGATTGTAGGGGTAGAGAAAAATAACATGTTCTAACTTTGATATGGTGTGAAATTGTTTTATTGTCACATGTACTGATATACAGTGAAAAGCTTGTCTTGCATACTGCTCTTACAGATCTACTCATTACACAGACGCATTGAGGTAGAACAAGCTTAAAAATAATGCAGAATAAAGTGTAATAGCTATAAAGCGCAATGCACATTAAAAAAATAGATGCGAGATCATAATGAGGTAGATTGAAGAGCTTGATTAGTTGACCTAGGAAGAATAGAAAATGTCTCATCCTGCTGGCTTACATTGTATTTAGTATTTTTAGGCATAGTAGGTTAATTTTTACTATACTGTGTCTCTAATGCCCTACACCTGTGCAAATTTATCTGCGAACTGTTTTGCAGCTACGATCTTTATTTGATTATCTGTTAGTTTCAAAGCATGGCTGTGGAGAGAAACCAAAGTGTATGTACTAAATATAAAAATGAGAAAAGTCAGTGCTGAAATAACCTCTATTCTTTTGGCTTCCTATTGTCTTCATTCTTGTTGCTACAGAATGAAGGTGTAGTTCTTGTTTTGCTTTTGCATCAGTCTGGGTTAGTGCTTAAGATCTTCAACACCACCCGGTCATCATTCCACCAGGGTTCCCTTATTTGGATGAAGGATTAACTGCATTACATCAGTCTTGACATGACTCAGTTTGGTCTGATTAATTGCTATACTTTCACATCAGTGTAGCAGTACCATAGTCTATATGATTCTTTTTCATAACCTAAAACTGTTTGGTAATAAAATGTGGTGGGGTGACAAGTTATGCAAAGACATCAACTTTAAAGAACTGCCTGATTATTTGGAAAGGCAGGATATTTTGGGTCTTAAAAGTGTTGGAAACATCACAACTGTTTTGGCCACTGATTTCTGCATTATCTTAAACCCTTTCTGGATTTGAGCCAAAAAGTTCAGTATTGGTTGACCAAATCCTCTTTCTTTTAGTGCACTGGTTTCAATGCATGAATTGGATAGAAGCTACTCATCAATAATCATAAGTCTAATTTCTGATTAAAGTAATACTACTTGCAATGATTTTGAAGCATTTGAATTTGGGCAATCAATGGTGTTCTCCTGATTTAGATCCATGTGAATTTTTAAAATAACATGATGTATATTCATCTTTTTAAACTCTGTATTCACTGATTGTAAAACTGTAATGCAGGGGCGAAGTATCTCGCTTTTGCTGAATCCTCCTGCAAGTTATTAAGAAGGCCTCTTTGAAACTGCTCTATCTTGCTGTTTGAAGCTTATGGTACAAAAACAGGTACAATTTTTTTAAAATTGTATTTAATCTCTTGTAAAGTTGACAACATGCAAATGTACTTTAACTTCCTGTACAATATGATGCAAAAATATTCTTAAATGGGGTTTAAGTTTTGGCATAATTGAGCCTAATTATTTTGCAGGGTTTTAAACTTCTCTTCCTTGTTTCCAGATGAACGGAGGCGTCAGGGACAGCCAGCCCTTCTAGGAGATCATCCCTCAACATATGGGGGTAATCGTTGATTCTGAGTTTTTTAAGGGATTAGTTTTGCTTCTCCTGCCTTATCTTTAATGTGATCCATATTGAAATGAAGAATGAGTGAAATCCAGTGAATGTCACATTTGCTGAAGCATGAAACTTGTTTTCTGCTAAGTCTGGAACAGAAAGTGATGGGATTTTTAATTTGCATATGCTATTTGACAGGGCTTTTTTCTTTGCAGGATAAGGTTAAGTCAGTTCATAATTCCACAGAAGGTGAATTTAATATTGATTGCAAAACTTGAATCACATTGAGCCCATCAGGTTCATAGTCAGATTTGAGTTACTGTCATCTGTGCTAGTACATCAATGCACAAAAGTATAATGAAAAGTTTATTTGCAGAAATATCACAGGTAAACATCATATAAGCACCATTTGTAAGAAAAAAAATTAGACATCTACAAGAAAGATTTAAAAAGTCCTTTTTAGTGCAAAGTGATCATAATGGTCAGTGTCGCTTAGGGTTAGTGTGATTAGGGTTGTGCCGGTTGGTTCAGATGTGGCTAAAAGGAAGTAGCTGTTCATGAACCATGTGGTGTGAGATCAGGCTTCTGAACCTCCTGCCTGTGATGGTAGCTATGAGACAATAGCATGGCCTGGATGGTGGGGATCTTTGCATGTGGTCTTGAGGCAGCACTTTGTGATAGTAGTGTGGTGTGCCTATGATGCATTGGGTAGAATAGACTGTAATGATTCCTACACTTTCCCCTTGAAGTGCTTATCCAATTTATTAGGAGTTTTTAGTTTGTCTTAACACCCTTTTTCAAACAGTGAATTTCAGATTCCTGTATAAAGGTTTTCCTTGTTATATGTCAGTTTGAAGCTGATGGGGCATCAGCCAAGGCTGGCAGCTCATCTAGAAGAAGGAAAACTCTGATCTCAAACTTTTGCTGGCTTGTGCCTATACCCACTCATGGGGAAGGCTTCGGGAGCAAACCCAGAGAGAACGGTCCAGAGCTGGAGTCCCTAAGGCAGTTCAACATTGAGCTCAATGCTGACTGGTAGCTCCTGTGATGCTGCTGATACTAAGCTGTATTGGTTCCTGCCGTTCATTTGGGTTCACCAGATGCGTGGCGAGGGGGAGCTTGCTATGTGGGCAACAGTTTGCTCAATATCGTACTGTATCTAGACAGCTAGGACGCAATATCCACGGTCAGCTCTGATGGAGGCCCTCACCTCAACTCGCGTATTTGGCAGTTAAATGTGTCTCTCTGGCTACTGACAATAAAATCTTTTATATCCATTCTTAAACTGGGGTTTTAGGGTATCTTACTGTTAAACTTGTAAACTGTTACACTGCTATAACAGTTTGTTAGATAATTCCTAGTTTATTTTGCCTCTAAATAGGTAAAACTAGTGCCATGCAAGTGAATGTCTTTTGTACTCTTTCTTGGGTCTTGACACCCAGACTAAATCAAAGTGCTCTATCTGGGACAGCTAGTGGCTTTAGTTTGGCATAACTTTGGTACTGTTTCCCTTTGCTAAAAGCCTCATGGATTTTGTGAAAATTTTTACAACTTATTCTAATTCTTTCAAAGACTTTATACCTTGGTCTGTTTCTGTATTGCCTTTACACTTGCACTGTTCACAGCACCCAAATAGCAAAAAGTGAATTCTCGTAATCTGATTCTTGCACCTAAATTTGGGTCATAATCTTGGAAATATTCAGCAGGTTAGTGGACGTTTTTGGAAAGATTTTCTTGTTTGGAACATGCTGATGAGGACAATAGTTCATGTCTTGGGAATTGGTTCTACTTTGATTGTATATCCTACAATAAGATGGGATATTTAAGTAGTACCTCATTATTTTTGGTAGTCTACACTATATGTTTTGCAATTTATCTAAAGATTTGAGTCTTCCTGTTGGCTGGCTTGTGTGTAGTGAGGAAAGAAGCAATGTGTTTGTTACAAATTAACATATTGGTAATAGTGGAATTATCAAAACTATCCTGAAATATTAACTAATTTCTTTCTGAGCAGATAGTGCCCTTTCAGTTCATTGGAAAATGCTTAGCCTCCAGATATGGTAGCTATAATCCACCCTCGATCAATAGCAAATCATTTTTTCCTTTTTCTCTTTACTGAATACATATTGGATGTAAAATTCATTCCTTTTGAGGCTGTTCTTTATTGGCACTGATCCCATGTGGCTGCTGCTCACCAAATGTCTGATGTGCAGGTGCATTCCATTTCTATTAAGTCTGCCTCTGTTTTTGATCTTTTATTCAAAGGAGTTTCTCTAACAGTCCTTCATTCACCTTGATTTGCCTTGAATACTTTGACCAATAGTCTGCACTCTTTATTTTTGACCATGATTCTACAGTAGTGTCTGTGTGTAAATGGGAAAGTACTATAGCTTGTGCTAGACCCACAGCAATCAATTTCTCAGCTTTCCTCAAAAAGCCTGTAAAATCTATCAACAATCCATCTGCTTTCACTAAAATCATGGAATAATTTCAGACATTGAGTAACCCCACTGGTGTGTTCTCCTTATCCTGGTCTTGTTTTGGCCAATAAGTTGTATGCATGAATGGGTGTGAGTTACTTTGTAACCAAATTATCAGGGCTTTTTTTAAAATTAGCTAGCTTTGTGATCTTTATCTCATTACCCACTACCTCTGAGCTCCACTGGCATTGTTTTTCATGATTGTTATGGTGAACAAATCAAAGCTTATTTTCTGCAGGAAAATATTTGCATAAAAAAGGGCATTACATATTGCGCATTAAGTAGTATGCCAATCTTTTATACAGGTTTTCAAGCAAACCCTTTGGTACTGGCACACAGAATGGATTCTCGTGCTTCCAACAACAGGTCCATGCATCTCTACTCAGCTCCTGATTATGATTTTGTTTCCCAAGGCAAAGTTATAATGATTTATGGACTTAATCCACACAAAATGAATTGTGAAAAAGTCTTCAACCTTCTCTGTCTCTATGGCAATATTGAAAAGGTAAGACTTAATCTTTTGCTTTTATCTTGGTTGTTAATGCTGGTCTTCATCACTAATCCAAGTTGAAGCTTGTTTGTTTAAAATATGTAAACAGTAAGTGAACTTCTAACGCACTGAAGTGCTTCATTTGGGATAAATCGGAATCCTGGTTTACACCCAAGATGGAGTGAACAAAAATTTGATGCTGCACTTGAGAATCTGTGCTACCAAGGGTTCCGGTGACGTCGAGAATGGCAGCTTAAGTCACTAGCTCCTCCTGAAAAACGCATATTTAGCCCTGTTAGCCCATCAAATATAGTATTTTTCAAAAGTATTTTAACTAATACAAGAATGGGCAAGAATGGGGAAAAAGAATGGAAATAAAAAATGCGACACTGCGGAGCCTGTGGCCGAGAGGAGTGCAGCGAGCGGCTCTCCTACTCGACCGCGTGCTAGCGAGGTGGACGCTGGGCCTCGTTCAGGCGAAGCGGCAAATATGATTGAAATTTTGAAAGAGATAAGGGAGTTCCAGAAAGATATAAAACAGCAGCTACATGATATTAAGTCAGAGCTCACCAACGTCAATCAAAAAATAGCGGTGGCAGAGTCCAATTGAGAAGGTGGAAGATCGCGTGCAAAACGTGGAACGGATACTAAGTAAGACGATAAAAATATTTATTAAATAAGAAGGTAAAATGCTTGACCTGGAGGAAAGATCACGGTGGAAAAATATCAGAATATACAATGTTCCGGAAGGAGCGGAGGGTTTGTCTATGACAGAGTTTGTTGGAAAGTTACTGCGGGACACGCTGGAGCTTCCCTCGACTATGGAGCTGGAAATTCAGAGAGCGCATTGCGTGATCGTCCCGAGGCCTACCTGAGACAGAGCAGATAAGCCACGCTCAAAAATTCCTTCGATACAGTACCAAGGCAAAGATTCTACAAAGAGCCTGGGGTAAGAAGAGGGTGTTTTTAGACGATAAATTAATAATTTCGACCAAGATTACCCCCCCCCCCCCCGTGGTCTTGCAGAAACGTAAAGAATACTAAAGCAAGAAAGGATTAGATTTCAAATTCTGTACCCTGCTAAACTTCGAGTGTTTTATCAAAATGGGATCCAATTGTATTAGACAGTGGAAGAGGCGACTACAGACCTGAAGGCCAGAGGGTTGCCCATCAGCGTGATCAAACCGAGGGAAAGCCTGGCAGAGGAATTATCCTGCTCCGCTTGGGAAGTAGTGCGAGAATTGAGAAGGCAGGAGACGGGAGGAGACCGAGAGAAGTATATCAGGAAGAGACTGGGAGTTTTCCAAAGACAGCCCTCAACCCCTCCAGAAGAGCCATAAGGTTTGGCTAACTTCAAAATTGTTGAGAAGCTAAACGGGAGCAAAAGTAGACGGTGATATACCTATCTTGAGAAATACTTATTATAATGTAGATTTTATATTACTCATTCTTCTTTATTCGCTTACTTACTCCTTTTTCCCCACCAAAATGAGAATATGTGTGCATATATATTCAGACTCAGCTTATTGTCATTTAGAAACCACAAATGCAATGCAGTTTTAAAAAATGAGACAATGTTCCTCCAGAATGATATCACAAAAGCACATGACAAAACAGACTACACCAGAAAATCCACATAACGTTTGGCAATCCCCAATCCAGAGTCCGGAGAGGCTGCTGCGTATTAATATTGCGCTACCATCTTAGCGTGTTCCCCGGAAAGGAGCTCCAATCCCACCAGTCAAAACAAGACCAAAAACTAAAGCTACAAGACCTGCACACAACCGCATAATTACAACAGTGCAAATAATAGCATAATTGATTAAAAGAAAAACAGACCATGGGCACAGTAAAAATAGTCCAAAGATGTTAAAAGACTAAGTTCAAAAGAAACCATCACACAGTTTCCACAAGTCCTCAGGGTCCTGATAGACTCGTCATCCCACGCAGGCGGCAGAAGGGAATACCCCTGCTATGGACTTCCACGGCACCGCTTGACTCAGCCTTGCAGACGCAGCACACACTGAAAGCGACCTGACTGCAGTGGACTCAGAGTCCGTCGAGCCTCCGACCATCCCCTCTGGCACAGCTTCTTCGAGCACCATCCTCTGCCGAGCGTATTAAGATGCCCCCGCCAATGGCCATCGGCAACGCAACCCCGAGGACTGGGGCCTGTTCTTCCCAGCAGAGACCCGACGTCACAACAGCAGCAGCAGCAACGAAGAAGGTCTTCCTGGAGTTTTCCAGATGTTCCTCCGTGCTTCCACGTCCATTTTTCATCTGATTATGATTGCGCACGGCACCCTGCTTCACAAATAACAGATAATCAGCTCCGGAGTGGCCGCTGCAAGCTGTGTTGCGCCGCCATCTTGATTTTTAAAATATATAAATAAATATAAGGAGTACACAGAGAAATCTTTTCTGTTTAATGGATTTGTTCACAGACTTTTATGAATACTGTAATGGGGGCCCTCAACTCACAAGTAGGAGGAGTTATCCCCCACAGCTAGACGTTTCCTCTAGCTCAACCCAGGGTCATCTACCAGAGAACTCAGCCTTGGAATCACACCTTCATTGCCTTTTTTGTTATTATTTGCATTTCTTGATTCTTATTTGTTCAGGGAGTAGATCGATTAAGTTTTATTCTGCTAATTTCAATGATACATTGACAGATAAAGACAAAGTAAAATTCATTTCTTTTAATGTCAATGTCCTATTAAATCCAATCAAACGTAATAGAATTTATCCAAAATGAAAAAAGAACAAGCCCATGTAGTATATTTACAGGAAACTCATTTAAGTGATAATGAGCATAGAAAACTAAAGTGAATGGGCTTCACTAATTTGTTTTTCTCCTTGTATAAATCACAACATAGGAGAGGAGTTGCTATTCTTATCTCAAGTAAGCTAAATTTTGAAAAAGGATTCGAAATGGGAGATAAAGAGGGCAGATATTCTGGTAAGGGGGAATATAGATGGAAATTAGGTTACTCTATTGAATATACAGTTGGCCCTCCATATCTGCAGATTCCGCATGCGTGAGTTCAACCGCGGATCGGAGAAAACCGGGAAGTGTTCTTCCAGCACTTGTTGTTCGAGCATGTACAGACTTTTTTCTTGTCATTATTCCCTAAACAATGCAGTATAACAACCATTTTACATAGCATTTACATTGTATTAGGTATTACAAGTAATCTAGAGATGATTTAAAGTATACGGGAGTATGTGCATGGGTTATCGTGCATCGGAATCGAAAAAATCGGAAGTTCTCTTACTAAGTAAGTCGGAACAGGTACATCCGGTATTATTTAGCGTCAGTCAAACGTTTGTCTTAGTATATTGTATATATTTTACCTTTCTATGCATATAAAACACTTAAGAACATACGTTTCAGCGCTAGGCTCGGGAATGGAAGTTCTCGGGACTCGGGACAGATCGCTCCCTAGCGCGCTCTCCACCGTGCCAGGTTGATGTGGAGGATCAAAAACTCAAAACCCCAAAACCTAATAATTAAACCACTGCGTTGCTTAGTAATAATTGCAGCTTTCATCAGGGCAGAGCCTTTCTCACTTTATCCTTTAAAATTGTTCGTATCGTTGACAGACCTAGCCTAACGTTTTTCCGATGACCGATGGAGTTTCACCTCTTTCCAATCGCTTTATTATTTCTACTTTATTTTCAATCGTGATCGTGATTATTTTCATGAACAGAAACATTGTGCATTCAGAGCTCTGGTGCCGGGTCCTAATGTCCACCGCTCTGAGACAGGTTAAATAAGGTCTGGGGTTCCGCTGGGTCCTAAGGTCCACTGGATTGAGACGGGTTGAATAAGGGACTTGAGCATCCATGAATTTTGTTATCTGCGAGGGGTCCCAGAACCAATCCCCCGCGGATAAGGAGGGCCAACAGTATACGCACCCCTGGGAAGTGATACTGGTTTCTTTCAGAAAATTACTGATATTATGGTAGTGGAAACAGAAGGTCTCCTGATATGTGGGGGAGACTTAAATTTACAAATACAACCAAAGTTAGACTCTTCCAACAGAAAAACCTATGAAACAAAATCCTTACATAAGAAAGTTAATATACTTTTTGAGGATGTTGGTTTAATTGATATCTGCAGGGACCTTTCCCCGACAGAAGGGATTACACTCTTTATTCTGCTCCCCATTCTGTATATACAAGAATAGACTATTTCATAGCATTTGGAAAAGACAAAGATAAAATAAACACCTGTGGAATTGGGTCAATAGATGTAAGTGACCATGCACCTATATATTTATCTGTTGATTTTTGACCTACAACCAAAGAATACTATTTGGAAACTATTAAGGAACAAATTAAGAAAGAAATTGGTCTCTACTTAGAATTCAATGATAATGGAGAGGTTTCACCTCCAATTTTATGGGATACTTGAAGGCTGTCTTAAGAGGGAAAATTATAGCGATATCTTCATATAAGGAATAAAACATTAGAGGAATTACAAAATAGGCTGAAGGAACTAGAGAAAAAACACATTGAATTTGGCACAGGATACATTGGGGAACTTTAAAAAAAATTAGGAATGAAATTAATAGTTTGGCTATGCAAGAAATCAGGAAAATTTTAATGTTTCTGAAACAGAGACATTATGAAACTGGATCAAAGTCTATGAAAATACTGGTGTGGAAACTGGGAAAAAAAAGATAGCAGAAAATATGATTCATAGAATTAGGGATCCAAGAACAAAAATGACTTAAAAAAAAAACTAAGTGAAATTCAAGAAGCGTTTGAAGTGTTTTACAAAACTCTATATTCCAAAGTTCCAGGGGGAAGCGTAACCCAAATTGACACCTTCCTGAATTCTTTAGAGTTACCCACTTTAAGCGAAGAACAAATTAAACGATGACTGCTGACATAACTGAAGTTGAATTAAAAGTTGCAATTAGTAGGCTTAAATTAAACAAGTCACCAGGATCAGATGGGTATACGGCAGAGTGGTACAAAGAGTTTAAAAATGAATTAATTCCTGTTCTACTCCCCACACTGAACTGGGCTCTAAAAAAGGCACAAATGCCACCCAGTTAGAAGGAAGCAATAATCTCAGCTATACCGAAAGAAGGCAAGGATAAAATGGATTGTGGGTCATTTAGACCAATATCCGTACTTAATGTAGATCATAGATTATTTACCTCCATCGTGGCCAAACGATTAGAGGTGTTTCTACCCATACTGATACGTAACGATCAGACAGGTTTTGTATGACAACGCCAAACACAAGCCAATATACGAAGGACACTTCACGTTATGGATCATATACAAAAAAATAAAATCTAAGCAATAGTGATAACCGTGGACGCTGAAAAGGTATTTGATTGGGTTAATTGGAATTTTCTTTACAGAGGTTTACATAGATTTGGTTTCCAAGACAATTATTAAAACTATACGGACACTATATGACAACCCCACTGCTAGGATTAAAATCAATGGATATTTATCAAATAGTCTTACCCTAGAAGGGGGCACAAGACAGGGTTGTGCATGGTCACCGCCACTCTTCGCATTATATCTGGAACCATTAGCTCAATACATCAGACAAAATGAAGATATCAGGGGAATTACTATTAAAGGGACAGAGCATAAATTGGCTTGTTATGCAGATGACATTTTGATCTATCTAGGGCAACCAACATACTCTTTACCTAAATTGATGCAATCCTTTGAACAATATGGTCAATTATCAGGATACAAGATCAACATAGATAAAACCCAATTACTTTCATATTACTATAGCCCACCAAGAGAAATTGAAAGTAGATATCCTTGGGCATGGCAAGCAGGCTTTCAAATATTTGGGCATCATTATGCCAAAGGATTTGGGAAAGTTATCAGAATGCAATTATTAGCCTTTATGTTTAAAAAAAAAAAATAAAAAAAAAAAATTAAGGAAGATATGGCAAGATGGAACCTGATTCCTTTTTTTCAGCACGCACAAAATGCTGGTAGAACACAGCAGGCCAGGCAGCATCGATAGGGAGAAGTGCTGTCGACGTTTCGGGCCAAGACCCTTCGTCAGGACTAACCGAAAGGAAAGATAGTACTATACTACCAGCATTTTGTGTGTGTTGTTGTTTGAATTTCCAGCATCTGCAGATTTCCTCGTGTTTGCTCCTTTTTTTCAGTCTCAGTTCAAGGATTGAGTCTATTAAAGTGAATATACTGCCCAGACTGTTATATCTCTTTCAGACCCTACCAATAGAGATTAATCAAAATCAATTCAATGAATGGAACAAGATGTTATCAAGGTATATTTGGCAGGGTGTAAAAGGCCTGGAGTTCATCTCACAACTTTGCAATTAGCAAAGGAAAGGGGGGAATAGGCCTACCTTCTCTTAGAGGTTATTATTTTGCAGTACAACATCATATGATGCTCAATGGAAAAACATCGAGGAGTGGGTAGTTCCCATCCCCTTGCAAGCAATTCTGGCTAATAACAACCTGCAAAGGTACATAAATACTATTGATAACCCATGGGTGAAATTGACTCTTAAAATATGGAAAACTACTATAAAAGAATATAATCTAGAGGGAGATACTGCAATTCTTAAATGGTGTGCATATGACTCGGATTTTACACCAAATAAATTGGATGCTAGATTTAAGGTCTGGACAGCTAAAGGAATAACAGTTCTTTGCAACATAATGAAAGAAGGAACACTGTTCAGTTTTGAAATGCTTAAAGAGAAACACTTATTAGAAAAACAAGATTTTTAATCGGTATTTACAGATGCGACAATATGTTAATAAGACGCTTAAAAATGTAACCAAGGTAAGTACATGCTTGATAGAGCTATTTAGAAAAGCATATAATTCAGATAACTGTAGTAGAATCATTTCAAGCGTGTATAAGGGTTTGTCAAATCTTAAAACACATTCGACTTCATACATTAAAACAAAATGGGAGAAGGAAGGAGGGATAATTATATCTGAGGAAGAATGGACTATATGGAGGTATCAATGGAAGTGTACCAGTTCACAGAAATGGAGGGAGTTTGGATGGAAAAACTTGATGAGATATTTTATTACATCCTCTCAGAAATCCCATTATGATAGTAATCTCCCTGTTTGCTGGAGAAATTGTGGAAATCAAAATGCAAATCATTATCATATTTTTTGGGACTGCCCTGTTATCAAAGAGTATTGGAGGGGGATACATAATGTCCTACAAGGCATCTTTAAATGTGAAATACCCTTAGAGAGTAAGACCATATATTTTGGATATATACCTCAAGAATGGTTGAAAAGAGATAAATATTTAATGAATATACTGTTGGTGGCTGATAAAAAGGCACTTACTAGGAAATGGTTATTACAGGAGAGCCCAACTTTAAATGCATGGATGGAAATTACAATGGACATTTACAAAATGGAGAAGATAACAGCATCTGTTAATCATAAGCTGGGACAATTTGATTCATACTAGGAAAAATGGTTTTAACTACATAATGTCTCATAGGCCTGATTTTATTCTCACAAATCAATGAATATGTTGTTTTTAAAAAAAAATAATCACTCCCTACTTGTACATAGTTTTTTCTTTTGCTTGTTTTTTTCCACTCTTCTATAAATGTATACCTCAGATAAATACTATGTGGAAATTTGTGACATATATGATATATATGTACAATGTCTGAAATACATCTTATGGAAATGTTTGATGATGAACTTCAATAAAAAAAAAATTTACAAAATAAAAATCTCTGCTGCCCTGAGAATGTCTCATCCAAGTTGGGGAGGATTATGGCAGAACATTCCAGCAAAGAACTTTGAGTCTTTTTCTTGCATCAAATGAGCAAGCCTCTTTCTTTAATCATCAGGGTATTGTACCTTTTTTTTTGGCAAAAGTCCTCTCTATGTGCTTCATCTGTAAGTTTCTTTGCTTTTAGGTTAAGTTCATGAAGAGCATGCCAGATGCCGCCATGGTCGAAATGGGGGATGAATTTTCTGTGGATCGAGCTATTACTCATTTAAATGGTGTAGAGATGTTTGGAAAGAGAATTAATTTGTGGTAAGTGTTTCTAAAGATCTTTGCACAGCTGTAGTGATATTTTAGTCCTCATGAAGTGGACAGTTATAATTTTCTGTATTCTTTCTTCAGCGTCTCTAAGCAGGCATCAATTGTTCCGAGTCAGTCTTACGAGTTGGTAGATGGCACTGATAGTTACAAAGAGTTCGCCAACTCGAGGAATAATCGCTTCACCAATCCAGGGCAAGCAGCCAAAAACAGGATACAGCCCCCTTCCAATGTACTTCATTTCTTCAATGCTCCTCCATGTGTAACAGAGGAATACTTCCAAGAGGTAAAGATATCTGATGGGTCTGGAATAGTAGGAATTCTCTTATTCCCAACCCTTAAAAGTGCACTTCAACAGATGTTGCATTATTTTGTTGCTACTATACCCTGCTCGAAGTTTAGCGATAAGAGGGAGTGGATAACCAATTTGGGCACCAGATAAGAAATTGATGCATTCTTGGTTAGTGGTTTTGGGCAGTGTTGACACATCCAAGGAAGAAGCCCTGGTTTTTTTTTTAAAAAAAGAAAGCAAATGTGTCAAGACTTTGCAAAGTGTCACTTAGATACTGTAAAGATATGGAAGAAGGTCTTCTGGTCAGATGAGACTAAAGTGGAATTTGTTAGCCTCAACACTAAGAGGTATATGTGGTGTAAATTTGATATTGCACACCAACCAGGTAACACCATCCCTACTGCAAAGTATGACGGAGGTAGCATAATGCTCTGGGGATGCTTTTCGGTATCAGACTGGAAATCTGGTCAGGATCGAAGGGAAGATAAATGGTGTTTAATCAGAGATCATAGATAAAAACCTGCTAGCCTTTACCAGAAAACAAACTGGGAAGGAGGTTGTCTATGAAAGTTCTCGGGCAGTAATAATCTGATTTGATTTACTACTGGGGGGGGGGGGTGTTCTTTTAGCAGGATAGTGGTTAAAAGTACACTGCTATAGCAACCATGGAGTGGCTTCAAGTGAAGAAAATTGATGTCCTTGAGTGGCCCAGTCAGAGCCCTGACCTTAACTTGATCGGATATCACTGGCAACACCTCAAGATTGCTGTCCACTGCCTCTCCCCAACTAACCTGGCACAGCTTAAGCAATTTTGCAAGGAGGAATGGGCAACTCTTGCTCCATCGTGTTGTGCAAAGCTAAGAGACTTGCCCAAAAATAATAGGGGCTGTAATACCTGCAAGAGGTGGCTCAACTAAAGAGGGATGAATACTTTTGAACTGACACTTCAGTTTTTGAATGTTTAGTTTTGCATGCTTTACACTTTTATTCTTGGGCTCTACTATGAAAAGAGCATGTGATTTGCAAATTCTCAGTCAAATTTATGAAAATTCTTGGTTGTAATATTCATTTGCATGAACAAAGGGTTGAGGGCTCTTACAGGCCCCTATACACGGAAGGTCTCTTGGTGTTTTTTTTTAAAAAAAGAGTAACCAGTTTTGAGCTGCTAATTTTTGTCATTGGTCTCTGCAACCTTTCTTGACAATAATGCCACAGCAAATGGAACTCCTTTATTGTTTTCATATTGAATGGCTATTATGAACTTGAAGCTGGTGTATTGTGAAAGCAAGTTCAACTGTACTTGTGTTAGTTTCCTAAAACAGTCCTGGCATGGCCGCTGCAATGATCATGATTCTGTCTGGGTTGGCTTTTTTTGTGTGGCAAACACATAGTACATAGGACTTCTTTTCCAGAAAAAAAGCTTGACAAGGTGTATTATAGAACATTGTGTAAAACAAGGAAGGAGCCTTGCTGCTGGCCAACTGAGGTGGGAAAGTTACTGCTTGGGATTCTTTGTGTCAAAATTTATTTGAAGTTGGGAAGACAAACACTCATTGGGAATAGTCAGCATGGTTTAACTGAAGTACTGCATGGAAATGGGCCCTTTAGCTTGGCCCATACATGCTGACCAAGGTGGCTCTGGGATAGTCCCATTTGCTTGTGGTTGGCCCATATCCCTCTAAATCTTTCCTATCCATGAACTTTTCTAAATACTTTTCAATGTTGTAATTGTATCCGCCTCTACAACTTCTGGCAGTTTGTTCCTAGTAGCCCCCCACCCTCAATGGAAAAATTTGTTCCTCAAGTTGCTCTTCAGTGAGGTGCTGCAGGGTTTGGTGTAGGGCCCTGTATTGCTGCTTGTCACGTGTGTTGTTGGGAAGAGAAAGTATGTAAAATTATTAGTCTGACAATACTTCCAATTTTTGTGTCATAGTGGACAATGAAGAAGGCTAAGATTACAACTGAATCTAGATAATCTGGGAAACTGGGCAAAAGAATGGCTGGTGATGTTTAATTTAGGCGGGTGTTAAGTGGTGCATTTTGAAAAATAAAACTAGCAGGGCTTGAACAGTGAATGACAGAATCTTGGAGTGTTATTGAATAGTGAGACCTTGGGATAAAAATACATAGATTCCCACCTTCATCCCCATCCAACCTAACAAAATGTAGCAATGCAAGTAAACAGAAGTGAAGTACGGTATGCTCCCCCTCGGTGGCCAGGACACTGAATGCAAGATTTGGGATGTTGGGTAGGCCATACTTGGAATATTGTGTATAATCTGGTCACTAGCTTTTTGGAAGGATGTGATTAAGCTAGAGCTGGTGTAGAAAAGTTTTACAGGAATATTACCTGTACTGGAAGTCCCTCTAAGGAAGGATTGTTTGGACTGGAATTTTTTTTTGGTCTGCAGTGAAGGAAGCTAAGGGGTGATGTTAGTGTATAAAATTTGAGGGGTGTAAGACAGTAGATAATCATGGTCTTTTTTCTAGGATAAGGCAGTTTAAATGGAGGCTGTAAATTTAAGGTGAGGGGAAAGAATTAAAGGGAATTTGAGGTGCCAGTTGTTCAGAAGATGGTGGGTATAGGACTAAGCTGTCAGAGAAGATGGTAAAGGTGGGTGCAATGACAACATTTAAAGTCAGTTGGGCAGGCACATGGATAGGAAAGGTTTAGAAGGTATGGGCAAAGTTCAGGCAAATAAAATTAGTGTATGTGAACATTTTCGTTGACGTGGCTGAATTGAGCCGAATGGACCTGTTTCCATACTATGCAACTAAATCTGTGGGAGGTCCATGCAGAGGGAAAAGAAATTTAGGAATGGTGATAAATGTGTGAAAGTTTGGCTGGCTGTGGTACTGTGGATGACTAACGGGGTTTTTGGTCAGCCAGCCCTTAAAACTATTCTGTTTTGCCATTCTGGCAAAGCCTATGCCAGTTCTTGTCCAGTAAATTATCTACTGTATTTGTTTGGAGGTGTTTGAACTATTCACTACAAATTATTGCATCTGAATTCTGTAAAACACTGTCCTGAATATACCACCCCACCAGCCTCCATGTCCAGCACATAATTCTCCAAAACTTCCACCACCTCCCAAAGGATTCCATGACCGAACACCGCCCCCCCCCCCCCCAAACTTCTGCAGGAATCTACACGACTCCATTGTCCATTTGTCTCTCCCCACTGATCTCCCTCCTTGCACATATCCTTACAAGCAGAACAAGTGGTACACTTGCCCCTACGCCACCTCCCTCAGTACCATCCAGGGCCCTAAACAGTCCTCCTAGGTGAGGTGACACTTCACCTGTGAGTTTGTTGGGGTCATTTACCGTAGATTCTGTACTACAGAGCGCACCTGATTAAAAGCCGCAGGCTCTAATTTTAGAAAGAAAATCAATTTTGTACTTGTACAAGCCGCACCGGATTTTAAGCCGCAGGTGTCCCACGTTGTAATATGAGATATTTACACAGAAAGATATTACACGTGAGGATTTTTTAACTTTTAATTAAATCCGTATGGTAACATAAACAAATACATATTGCAAATGCTTTTTTTCGAACCGTGCCTGTAACACGGCTACTTTTAAATATACATACGTATCGGTAACACACAAATTACGTTGCGTATACTTTTTTACTGAACAGTGCACGAACAACATTCCAATATCTCCTAACGACTGGTAAAAAAATATATACTGCAGCCTACCAGGAAAAGTTAGATAGATAGATAGATACTTTATTCATCCCCATGGGGAAATTCAACTTTTTTTCCAATGTCCCATACACTTGTTGTAGCAAAACTAATTACATACAATACTTAACTCAGTAAAAAATATGATATGCATCTAAATCACTATCTCAAAAAGCATTAATAATAACTTTTAAAGAGTTCTTAAGTCCTGGCGGTAGAATTGTAAAGCCTAATGGCATTGATCGCCTTTAACTTAAAAGCTGCATCATATGTTTGCAGCGTTTTCGCTCGGGTCTAATGCGCTCCCCCCCACCTTTCCGTTTATCGCAAACCGGTATTTTCCCACAAGACGCGGCGAAACCGCATGTGACGTCATAGCCTCCCGGGATGTAGTACAGAAAACAAATATACTTAAAACACTTCTAACTTTAACTAGAAAATATTAACAAATGAATTACTAAGTGAAAATATTATAAACTAAATAACTGCCATAAAGGCAGCACAATGCTTTTCTTCGAGTGTTTTCCATGTTGATGAGGGTGAGTACAAATGACTGATTTACAATAATTTAATTGTGAAAGTGCGTTTGATTTATCGTACAATTTCATTGGACCTCTGTGAACTACTCATCAATTTTATTGGTCTACTGTTACGAGGCAAAATGTTTTTGGCGGCATGAAAAAAAATCATGCATTAGCCGCACCGTAGTAAAGGCCGCAGTGTTCAAAGCTGTTCAAAGCGTGGGAAAAAAGTAGCGGCTTATAATCCGGCATCTACGGTACTATGTTGGGTTCTCTTGTTTTCATCTCCTGTACATCAGTGAGACCTGACGTAGATTGGGAGACCGCTTCACTGAGCATCTACACTCTGCCAGAACAAACAGGACTTCCCAGTGCCCACCCATTAAAAAAAAATGTTTTTTAGTTCCCATTCCGAACGCCTTGTATTCAGTCTGGGTAGCCTCCAACCTGATGGCATGACCAGTTCTTTACTTCATCCCTACTCCAGGTTTCACCTCTCACCTGGTGGTTCTCTCTCCCCTTCTCCCGTGGGGGGGAACCGCCTTTTAAATCTGCTCCGCTTTTTTCTCCAGCCCTGCTGAAGGGTCTTGGCTTGAAACATTCACTGTACTTTTTTTCCATAAATGCTGCCTGGCCTGCTGAGTTCCTCCAGCATTTTGTGTGTGTTGTGCTGAATGTGACAGTGGATTCTGGTTTGGTTGGTTTTGATTGTGGGGGGAGGGGGGGTGGGAAGAAGAAAAGAATTATTGTACTGTAGACTGGGTGCCAACATTATTGCAAATTGAATTCCCAGTCTGAGAATTTTAGAAACTCAGTGGCTTGCAAGTTATCTAATTAGAATTGCCCTATGGCTGTGGTTTGTCACATTTTCCTTGTACAGGAGTGCTTTAACTTAAACGTGTCTGATGTTTTTATAGGTTTGTGAAGAGTGTGAACTGAAGCCTTTTAAAACTGTCAAGATGTTTACTGGAAAATGTAAGTAATAAGCACATGCAAGTGGCTTCTGAAGCAGTCTTAAACTAAAAATTACTGGCCAATTCCATATTTCTGATTTGAAAGCCTAATTTTACCTGTGCCATAGATTTAATTTTAAAATCAATGTGCATTAAGCTGAGAAACAACATGGAATAAGTGGAACAAAGGATTTTCCTGCTGGTTTTAAGTTAGAACTGGAAAGAGAACTGGCTGGGCACCTTTCTTTGTAGTTGTACAGTATGGAAATGTACTTTAGCCCAACTGTGCTGACCTCAATGCACTGCCAAGCAAAGGAAATTTGCCTCTGTTGGGCCCAGGAACCCCTAAACCTTACCGATCCATGTACCTGTCCAGCTGTTACTATTGTGCCCACCTCTACTTCCTCTGGTAGCTCGTTCCACATATGTACCACCCTCTGTTTTTAGTTCCTATTAAATTTTGCTCTCATCATAAACCTGTGGGGGGGGGGGGGGGGGGAGGAGAGACTGCATTCACCCTGTTTATGCCCCTCAGTTTGTACACCCTAAGATCACCCCTCAGTCTCCTGCACTCTGAGGAGGCAGAGGATGGTAGGAAATCCTAGTCTGACTAACCTTTCCCTATAACTCCCTTTCCCTTGAGTGCCCATAATATCTTCGTAAATCCTTCCTTCACTTTTCCAGTTTAATGGCATTTCCTTGGTGACAGAAATTTGCCTCACAAATGTCTTGTACCTGTCAACTTCTATACTTATTGTCCAGACTGAAGGCCAGTGTGCCAAAAGCCTTCAAGATCTGTCTACTTGTGACTCTATTTTCAGGAAGCCATGTACCTGAACTTTTAATGTGTCGCTATTCTACAACAGTCCTGTGAAAATCTTAACCTTGATTTGACTTTCCAGAAAGCAATGCCTTCGACTTAACTGAATTAAACTCCATTTGCCATTCCTCAGATCACCTATTCAGCAGATCAAGACCCCTTCCCCACCTACCCCTTTGTAACTTTTAATAATGTTCACTATCACTAATACCATCTCTTTTTAGTTGGTCAGTAAGAGTCTGGGGATAAGGTTGTGCTCACCTCACATACTCAGTTGCTATCAGCCATGTGATATTGTAACCTGACTGGTCCTGTGTCTCTAATGGATGCTCAGTAAATGTAAAACTGATTTGTAAGATGTCTTTTAACAATCTGTCTCCTTCCAGCTGACAGGAGTTTATCTGGCCTGTTGGAGTGGGAATCCAAAAATGATGCAGTAGAAGCACTGACAGTACTGAATCACTACCAGATGAAAAACACAAGTGAGTACTCCTGTTTATAGATGGGACTGTCAGGGTTTAATTTTAAAATTTGAATGATAATTGGCAAGAATTTTCATCTCTCTTGCTGCTTTTGAAAGGGAAAGTTTATAATTCTGCAACGACTAATGATAAACTAAGCCTTGAGAGTGGAACGTGAAACTAGCTGCTTAGTTTTTTCAGAGTCAGCACTAGCTGTTTGGCCTATTCCTCCATCTACAGAAATGGAGAAACAATTGGCCAAACAGCTGGTGCAGAAAATCTTATAGAGTATTTTTGTAAGGTTTGACAATGGTAACTAATATGCTTTCCCTGGCTAGAAAACTTAAACCTCTTTGGGGTAACAAGGTAACCTTTTCAAACCAAGGTGAGATTCTCTTAAGGTGTGGATATTTGGAGTTACCAATAAAAGGGCTGAAGGATGTCAAGAATTTTGAAAAGATATGGGTGATTGGTGACACTAAGAATTAAATGATAATGGGGATGTATAGTGATGTCACATTTTAACAATACTTTACCTTATTAGTGAGTTAGAGCTGGTGCTATGTTTCTGATTTTCTATTAAAATTCAACTGCCATTGACCTGGCCATTGGGGTTAATTTATTGCAGTGCAAGTGCAGAAAGAATATTTATACTGGAAGTGGTTTCCAGCTACATGTACAACTATAAATGTATCCATAATTGAAAGATTTAGTTGCCATTTGAGACCATAAGACATGATTCTAGCTTGTCCTAATTCCCCTAATAATTTTTATTTCTCTTGTCAAGATGCTTTGAGCAGGTAATGAGTTTAGTGTGGAGAAAATATGTATGTTAAGAGTGATTGTTTTCTAATCAGCAAAAACACTTCCAGTATACTGCTGTTTTGATTTTGCAGCTGGGATTTGACACTAGCTAAATTATAGAAAGTTGGACTGTTTTCAGTTTAATTCACTATATGAAATTTGAGTCCAAGATGACCTCTGAAATACTCAGTTTGGATTACTACACCACAAGGCTGTATGTTCACATTAAGATATTTGACTTGGATTAGTGCTGACAATTTACAAAGAATTTGACAGGTTTGAAAGTAAATGCAATTTGCAGGATCAGTGCATGTGTTTTTAAAAATTTTTTTTTAAAAATTGGAGAAAAATGGCTAAAACCTTTTTTTTTTCAGATGGCCCGTACCCTTACACTTTGAAGCTCTGCTTTTCCACTATGTCTCATGCATGAAGACACAGTCTGAAGAAAATTTGGAATTGATGCTATAGGTCAGCTTGCATACCATTTCCAAATTGAAGGAGAGAAAATATAGGTCTTTAGTGTCAGACTTGCACTTGTAAGTGGAAGATACTTTCAGCTTATTGTAACTTTCTGAATTGTATCGATGTAAAAGTTAAAACAGTTAACAAAGTTTGTTCCTTTGTTAGGTTTTTTTGCAGTCAATGAGTTATTAGAACTTAATGTTTATGCAAGTGACCTTGTATTTTAGAACTATGCAAGTGATGAGCAACCACTTGTGGCATATCTATTTAAGGCACTTAAACAGTGATAAAAGCAGGATTTTTTTTTGGAAATGTAGTTTGCAAGATTTGTTTTAACATAAACTACATGTCGCTGTGATCAGGAGAATTCTTTGTACTGCTGAAGTGCCCAAATAGTGACTTTTGAACACTATACCTGAACTCTGGTATATTTACAGCTTATTTCCATGTGTTTAATTCCTTGCTGTGTTTCAGATATCATTAAACAATTATTTCAAATATCTGTGATTCATCTTAATAAAAGTTCTAAACTCAAATTTGTGACTAACTTGTCAGATTAGTTAACCTAACTAATCTTTATTATTCTGATTTTTTTTTCTTCCTCTTACTCCAGACGCTCCCTTTTTATATCTGATACAAAACATTGATGACATTGATGTTGTGAGAAGATGTGGATAGATATCTACACAATGTGGGCTTTACACCTTTAGTTTGCTCATATTTAAGTGCTGGTTTCCTATGTTGAGGGTCAGGAGGACTGCATTTGGAGCATGGTTAATCTGGAGTGGCCCAGCTTGACTCTACAGAGCACTGCTGAATGTCTACCCTGCAGTAGCCCCGCTTTGGCTTTTATTTTGACTAATTAGCCAAAGTAGTTCTGATATTCTATTGATAGTTATGTTGTCTGGTTAAGAATATTGATTTCAATTAATACTTTTTTTTCTAGGAATGTCTTGCAATTCCATCAAACAACTAACTGACAATTATGTTCTCATGAATGAAAGCAGTTACAGTAAGAGAATCTCAGTGTTTTCTATATTGAGATTCCCCACACTACTTCCATTACTCATGCTTTTTGGGTGGGGGGGAGAGAGAAACTGTTTCTCTGGATCTTTTTTAAAGAGTAAAGTATTTTAAAAATGACTTGAGTATGATCAAGGTCACCAACAATTGAATGCTTACTACCTGTTATGCTGCTGGCATTTGCAGCAGCAATGAAGGTCCTCCCTCTGGTGGTGTTCAGGGCTTCCTTCATGTCAGTAGCTGGGTTTTCACTGTCAGTCTTAAGTCCCAGGTGGAAAATCAGGAATACTGTTGCACACAGATGTAGAAGGATTCTTCATTGCTGTTTCTGTAACAATTTTTATCAGTCAGGGTTGATGGCCCTGAGCATCAATTGAATAGATTTTTTTTAAACCTAGTGATGGCAGTTGACTTAACTGTTAAAATTTGTCCACCTAAATGCTACTTTGTCAAGTTCTGTAGTACATGGACAGTGCTAAAAGGAGAGATGTGCTTTAATGTGGAAATTAATTTGCACTCACAGTCTCATTGTTAGCAGTATCTAGATTTTTTAAAAATTGCTTGTGATGCAAGTAGTGACTCAGACACCAAGATCTCCTTTGCCTTTCAAAGTAATGTTGAAAATCTGAGGCAGTGTGACTGCTAAGAATCCCAGTAAGATGCACTTTCAACCAAATGGTGTGAAGTGCTGTGAATGCACAGAAACCCAGCAAGTTCCCTGCAACATGAAAATTTGCCATGCCTGAACAAGTTATGGTGAATTTTATTTAATGCTTTAGGGCAGTCTTTTTATGCATCTTCAGTCATGAATCACCTCCATGATGGAGGGGTTTTGATTTTTGGATCTACCAGCCTCTATGGAGGACAGAACTAGCCCAACAGGATGGGCTCCATTCAAGCAGGCACTGATGCATTTCTTCCAGAAACTGCACCTCCCTCATCTGAGATTTGTTTTTTTTGGAGTGGTCAGTTTCTCTTCTGACTTTTTTTCACTTCCATGTATGACTCATCCTTTCTGGATTCCTGCAAAGTTTCTACCTGACAATTAGAATTCACCTTTGTTCTCTGGTATATTCAACGTATCTAACATTTTTCAAGACACTGATGATGTTGTATTCTGATTGCTTGAAATGTTAGCTGTTTTTCTCTCCTGTAATTCTGTCTCACCTTATTGGTTCAAACACATTCCATTTTAATTCCTCTTGAACTGAGCTGACACCAATCTGTTGAATTGGATAGTTGTGCTGTGGTACAGTACTGGGTGGAAAGGGTAACAGAACATTACAGCACAGGAACAGAACCTTCAGTCTTGGTGATGCCAATTAAAACTAATTTTATCTATCGACACATGTTCTATATCACACCATTCCTCCCTGATGTGTCTACATGCCTCTTAAATGATGCTTGTATTTGCTTCCACTTGCCCTGACAGTACATTCCGGACATCGACCAATTTTTGCCTTGTAAATACTTTATTCTCCACCTCATCTTAAAGCAATTGGTATTTGGCCCATTATCACCCTGGAAAAAAACTATCCTATCAATGCCTCTCAATTTTATACACTTCTATCAGGTCAGCCTTTTTGCTCCAGAGAAAAGTTTGCCCAACTTCATAGCTAATTTGGACAACATTCTGTTGAACATCTTGAACCTTCTCCAAAGCCTCTCCATTGTTCCTGTAACATGGTGACCAGAACTGGACAGAATAATTCAAATGAGGCTTAACTAAATTTTACACAGTTGTAGGGTTCAAGTGGGGGGAACAATAGATTTGGTTTAGATTTTAAGGGGAAAATGATACAGGTATTGGTAAAGCAGGTTTTAAAAAAAACAAAAAACACTACATTGAACAGTACAGCACAGCAACAGCCCATTCAGCCCATAATGTTCTGAACTAATTAAACTAGTAATTAAATGCCTAGCTAAACTATTCATTTCTGCCTGCACAATGTCTAACTCAACATTCTCTGCACATTCATGAGTCTTGTCCAAGAGCCTCTTGAATGTCTGTGGTACATTCTTTCACTACCACCTTTAGCAGTTAATTTCAGACAACCACCACATTCTCTGCAAATTCCACTATCTCCTGTGGGATCCAATACCAAACATCTTTTCCTATCTCCACCCCAACCCTCTACTCCCCACTTTCTATAGGGATTGCTCCCTCTATGATGCCCTTGTTCATTTGCCCCTCCCCATTAATCTCTCTCTTGGCATTTATCCTTGCAAACAAAAGAATTGCTACAACTGCCCATTCACCACCTCTCTCACCTTCATTCAGGGCATCAGAGTCCTGCCAAGTGAGGTACCACTTCACCTGTGAATCTGTTGGGATTGTCTACTGTATCTGATATAGCCTCCTCTACAACGAAGACTGGGGTACTGTTTTGTTGAGCATCTTTGCTCCATTTGCAAAAAACAGGTTTTCCTGGTGACCAAACATTTTGATTGCAAGTGTCGGTCCCTGACATGCTGATGCCACTCGGCTTGGAGGAGCAACACCTCACATTGAATCTGGGTAGCCTCCAATTTGATGGCTTGAACATTGATTTCTCTAACTGGGTAATTTTGCTGCCGCTCCCTTCCCTCTTCCATTCTGGCTCCCCTCTTACCTCTTCCCAGCTACCTATTGCCTGCCCCCTGGTGTGCCTCCTCCCCTTTCTTGGGCAAGGAGAGTGGACCTTCTCTAGCCCTTAACCTTTCCCACATATCACCTTCCAGTGTTTTTCTTCATCTCTCCTCTCCCATCCACCTTCACTTACCACCCTCTAGCTTGTACTCCTACTCCTTCCCCCTCCCTTTCCAGTCCTAATGAAGGTTGTTATCCAAGAAGTCAACTTTTTCATTCCCATAGCTGCTGCCTAACCTGCTGAGTTTCTCCAGCACTTTGTGTTACCTAACAATCTTTTTTTAAACTTGCCCCTCTCCTTTAAACTCATCACCTTTAAGTGCATGCACACTAGTTCTAGACATTTTGAGCCTGAGGAAAATCATACTTGCTCTGTAATTTCCAAATCTTAAACTTCTGTTAGGTTTCCCCTCTGCCTCTGTCACTTCAAGAGAAAACAGCCCCAGTTTGTTTAGTACATGTCCAATAATCCCATCAGCATCCTGGTAAACCTACTGTGCAGCCTCTCCAAAGCCTCAAGTCTCTCTAAAATGGAACAACCAGAATGGAATGCAATGCTCCAGATGTATTGAACAGCAGCCAATCGGAGTTTGGAGGTGAAAGGTCTTCACCCAGGTCAAAGAAATCAGTTCTTTGTAGCCCTTTTTTTCTGAGTTGGAACAATGGCCAAGCAGAGTCCAGATTCATTAGCAAGGTAAAATAAAAATAGGGTAGGGGAAATGGAGCAGCCATTGTTAGAGTGGGACAAAGATGAGAAAATCTGCAGATGCTGGAAATGTAAGCAATACACTCAAAATGCCAGAGATGCTCAGCAGGCCAGGCAGCATCTATGGAAAAGGGTAAACAGTCAATGTTTTGGGTCTCTGCCTGAATCATTGACTGTTTTCTCTTTTCCATAGATGCAGCCGAGCCTACTGAGTTCTTCCAGAATTTTGTGTGTATTGTTAGTGGGGAGACTTGGCATTGGCTCAACAGGTATGGATGACGCAAGTATATGGTAAGCTTTTTTCTTGCTCATTTTTCTTCTGTAACTGTGTAGTTAGGGTAGTAAGAATGGCTCCAGGGTCTGTTTTATTCTTTGTGTGACTTGTGGGAATTATGGGAGACGTCCAGCCTCCCAGGTAACCAGGTGCAATGAGCTGCAGCTTCTCAGAACGTGTTAAATAACTGGAACGCCAACTCTACCTTCAGCTCAAAAGGGCAACTGGGAACATGATAGATAGGAGCTACAGGGGGATAGATAGTCACCCCCAGATTGCAGGAGGCCAAAGAGAAATAGGCAGCCAGTACAGAAGTACCCCTGTGGCTGTTCCTCACTACTACAAGTATACCATTTTGGATACTGTTCTGGTTTGTTGGGGGGAGGGTGGTGGCGAGCCACAGTGACTGGGTCTTTTGGACTGAGTCTAGTGCCGTGGCTCAGAAGGAAAGGGGGCAGAGGAGGAATGCAGTGGTAATAGGAGGTTCCATAGTTAGAATAGATAGGAGAATCTGTAGAAGTGATAGACTCAAATGATGTGTTGCCTCCCAGGTCAGGAATGTCTCAGATTGTATCCACAACATTCTAAAGAGGGAGGGTGAGCTGCCAGATGTCTTGGTACATACAGTATTGGAAAAAAGAGGAGATAGCTGAAAAGCGGGTCTTCCAGGATAATGATCTCTGGACTGCCGCCTGTGCCACACGCCAGTGAGGACAAGAATAGGATGATTTGGCAGATGAACTTGTGGCTGAGGAACTGGTGTAGGGGGCAGAGTGTCAGATTTGTGGATCATTGGAATCTCTTCTGGGGAAGATATGACATGTACAAAAGGGATGGGCTACCCCTGAACCTGAGGGGGACTAAAATCCTTGTGGGCAGTTTTGCTAGAGCTGTAGGGGAGGGTTTAAACTAATTTGGTAGGGGACTGAGGACAGGGATGCTGGTTTACATGCAGAGTTAGTGTATAGAAACATAGAAAACCTACAGCACAATACAGGCCCTTTGGCCCACAAAGTTGTGCTGAACATGTCCCTACCTTAGAAATTACTAGGGTTACCCATAGCCCTCTATTTTTCTAATCTCCATGTACCTATCCAAAAGTCTCTTAAAAAACCCGATTGTATCCGCCAACACCACTGTTGCCGGCAGACCATTCCACACACCACTCTGCATTTTTAAAAAAACTTACTCTGTACCTACTCCGAAGCACCTTAAACTTGTGCTCTCTTGTGGCAGCCATTTCAGCCCTGGGGAAAAGGTCTCTGACTATCCACACGATCAATGCCTCTCATCATCTTATACACCTCTATCAGGTCACCTCTCATCCTCTGTCGCTCCAAAGAGAAAAGGCCGAGTTCACTCAACCTATTCTCATAAGGCATGCTCCCCAATCCAGGCAACATCCTTGTAAATCTCTGCACCCTTTCTATGGTTTCTACATCCTTCCTGTAGTGAGGCGACCAGAACTGAGCATAGTACTACAAGTGGGGTCTGACCAGGGTCTTGTATAGCTGCAACATTACCTCTTGGCTCCTAAATTCAATTCCACGATTGAAGGCCAATACACTGTATGCCTTCTTAACCACAGAGTCAACCTGCGCAGCTGCTTTGAGTGTCCTATGGACTCAGACCCCAAAATGCCTCTGATCCTCCACACTGCTAAGAGTCTTACCATTAATACTATATTCTGCCATCATATTTGACCTACCAAAATGAACCACTTCACACTTATCTGGGTTGAACTCCATCTGCCACTTCTCAGCCCAGATTTGCATCCTATCAATGTCCCACTGTAACCACTGACAGCCCTCCACACTATTCACAACACCCCCAACCTTTGTGTCATTAGAAAACTTACTAACCCAACCTTCCACTTCCTCATCCAGGTCATTTATAAAAATCAAAGGGTATGGGTCCCAGAACAGATCCCTGTGGCACTCCACTGGTGACCGACCTCCATGCAGAATATGACCAGTCTACAACCACTCTTTGCCTTCTGTGGGCAAGCTAGTTCTGGATCCACAAAGCAATGTGCCCTTGGATCCCATGCCTCCTCACTTTCTCAATAAGCCTTGAATGGGGTACCTTATCAAATGCCTTGCTGAAATCCATGTACACTACATCTACTACTCTTCCTTCATCAATGTGTTTAGTCACATCCTCAAAATTTTTTTATCAGGCTCATAAGGCACGACCTGCCCTTGACAAAGCCATGCTGACTATTCCTAATCATTTTATCCCTCTCCAAATGTTCATAAATCCTGCTTCTCATGATCTTCTCCATCAACTTACCAACCACTGAAGTAAGACTCACTGGTCTATAATTTCCCGGGCTTTCTCTACTCCCTTTCTTGAATAATGGAACAACATCCGCAACCTTCCAATCCTCGGGAACCTCTCCTGTCCCCATTGATGATGCAAAGATCATTGCCAGTGGCTCAGCAATCTCCTCCCTCGCCTCCCACAGTAGCCTGGAGTACATCTCATCTGGTACTGGTGACTTACCCAACTTGATGCTTTTCAAAAGCTCCAGCACATCCACTTTCTTAATATCTACATGCTCAAGCTTTTCAATCTGCTGCAAGTCATCACTACAGTCACTAAGGTTCTTTTCCATAGTGAATACTGAAATAAAGTATTAAGTACCTCTGCTATTTCCTCTGGTTCCACACACACTTTCCCACTGTCACATTTGATAGGTCCTGTTCTTTCAAGTCTTATCCTCTTGCTCTTCACATACTTGTAGAATGCTTTGGGGTTTTCCTTAATTCTGCCCACCAAGGCCACTTCTGGCTCTCCTAATTTCCTTCTTAAGCTCCTTCCTAGTGGATAGAATTCACTCTGCAATTTGAAAGGGTAAAGCTAAAATCAGATGAATCAGTATTACAGTGGAGTAAAGGGAATTCAAGAGGTATGAGGGAGGAGCTGACCAAAGTTGATTGGAAAGGTACACTAGCAGGGATGATAGCAGAGCAGCAATAGCTGGAGTTTGTCAGAGCAATTCAGAAGGTGCAGGACAGAAGGGGAAATAATCTAAAGGCAGGATTATGCAACTATGGCTGACAAGAAGTCAAAGCCAACATAAAAGTAAAAGAGAGGGCATATAATAGAACAAAAATTAGAAGTTATAAGATTGAGAGGTTTTTAAAAACCAACAGAAGGGAACTAAAAAAAAAATCTATAAAGGGGAAAAATGAAAAAAGCCCACCAATAATATCAAAAGTGATGCTAAGCATTTTTTTCAGATATATAAAGAGTGAAAGAGAGGCAAAAGATATTGGACCATTGGAAAATGATGCTGGAGAGGTAGTAACGGGGACACAAAATTTTCAGACGAATTGAATAAGTATTTTGCATCAGTCTTCACTGTAGAAGCCAGTAGTAGTATGCCGGAAGTTTGAGAGTTGGGGAGAAGGTTCTTGGGGAAACTGAAAGGTCTGAGGAAGTTGAGTTACCTGGACCTGATGGATTTTAGAACCCAGGGTTCTAAAGGAGATAAATAAAGAGATTGTGGAGAAATTATTAATGATCTTTCAAGAATCAATTGATTCTGGCATGGTTCTGGAGGACTGGAAACTTGCAAATGTTACTCCACTCTTCAAGAAAGGAGAGGGGTAGAAGAAAGGAAACTATAGGCCAGTTAGTCTGACCTCAGACTTTGTAGCCAAGTTTGCAGACAATACAAAGATAGGTGGAGTGGCAGGTATTGTTGAGAAAACAGAGGCGTAGAAAGACTTAGACAGATTAGAACAATAGTCAAATAGGTAGCAAATGGAAAGATGTTGGAGTCTATTATTAAGGGTGAGATCTCAGGATACTTGGAGACACATGATAAAATAGGCTGAAATCAGCATTGTTTCTTCAAAGGAAAATCTTGCCTGACAAATCTTTTGGAATTCTTTGAAGAAATAACAAGCAGAATAGACAAAGGAGAATCGTTGGATGGTGTGTACTTGGATTTTCGGAATGCCTTTGACAAGGTGCTACACATGAGGCTCCTAAACAAGATAAGACCTCATGGTGTAGGAACGATATTAGCATGGATAGAGCATTGGCTGATTGGCAGGAGGCAAAGAGAGGCAATAAAGGAATCCTTTTTTAATTGACTGCTGGTGACAAGTGGTGTTCCATAGGGGTCTGTGTTGCAACCGCTTCTTTTTCCATTGTAAATCAACAATTTGGTGATGAAATTGATGGTTGTAGCCAGGTTTGCAGATGATACAAAGATAGGTGGGGTGGCAGGGAGTGTTGAGAAAGCAGAGAGACTGCAGAAAGACTTAGACAGAAGAATAGTCAAATAGGTAGCAGATGGAATATAGTGTCGGGAAGTGTATGGCTATGCACTTTGGTAAAAGGAATAAAAGCATAGACTATTTTCTGATCAGAGAGTAAAATCAAAAATCTGAGGTGCAAGGGATTTGAGAGTCCTCACACAGCATTCCTCAAAGGCTAATTTGCAAGTTGAATTAGTGGTGAGGAAGGTGGAGGCATTAATTTCAGGAGGACTAGAATAAAAAAAGCAAAGGTGTAACTGAGGCTGTATAAAGCACTGGTGAGGCCTCACTTGGAGTATTGTGAACAGTTTTGGGTCCCTTGTTTAAGAAAGGATGTGCTGATATTGAAGAGGGTTCAGAGGACACTCATTAGAATAATTCCAGGAATGAAAGTTTTAACATATGAGCAACAATTGAAAGCTCTGGGCCTGTACAAACTGGAGTTTAGAAGAATGAGAGGGCTACCTCATTGGAATCTATTGAATGTTGAAAGGCCTAGACAGAGTGGATGTGAAGAGGATGCTTCTTTTGGCGGGGGAGTCCAGGACCAGAGGGCAAAGCCTCAAAATAGAGGGATGTCCATTTAGAACAGAGATGAGGAAGGATTGTAGTACATATTGGTACCAATGACATAGGTAGGAAAAGGGAGGAGATCCTGAAGACAGACTACATGGAGTTAAAAGGAAGTTGAGGAGCAGGACCTGAAAGTTAGTATTTGCAGGATTACTGCCTGTGCCACAGAACAGAGTGAGGTGAAGGATAAATGTGTGGCTGAGAGATTGGAGTGGTGGCTGGGATTCATATTTCTGGATCAGTGGGACCTCCTTAGGGGCAGGCGCGACCTGTACAAAAAGGACGGGTTGCACTTGAATCAGAGGGTGACCAATATCCTGGTAGGGAGGTTTGCTAAGGCTATAGGGGAGAGTTTAAACTAGAATTGCTGGGGGGTGGGAACTGAACTGAGAAGATGGAGGAAAGGGCGGTTCGCTCAGAAATAGAGAAAGCTTGGAGACTGTGAGAGGGAGGATATGCAGGTGAAAAAGAAGGGATACGCTTAGACCGACGGTTTGAGATAATTCTATTTTAATGCAAGAAGCATCATGAACAAAGCAGATGAGCTTAGGGTGTGGATCAGTACTTGGAGCTATGATGTTGTGGCCAATACAGAGACTTGGATGACTCAGGGGCAGGAATGGTTACATAGAGTGCCAGGCTTTAGATGTTTCAGCAAGGACAGTGAGGGAGGCAAAGTAGGTGGGGGCATGGCACTGCTGATCAGAGATAGTGTCACGGCTACAGAAAAGGAGGAAGTCATGGACAGATTGTCTACTGAGTCTCTGTGGGTGGAAGTTAGAAACAGGAAGGGGTCAATAACTCTACTGGGTATTTTTTTATAGACCACCCAATAGTAACAGGGACATTGATGAGCAGATAGGGAAGCAAATTCTGGAAAGGTATAATAATAACAGGGTTGTTGTGGTGGGAAATTTTAATTTCCCAAATATTGATTGGCATGTCCCTAGAGCGAGGGGTTTAGATGGGGTGGAGTTTGTTAGGTGTGTTCAGGAAGGTTTCCTGACACAATATGTAGATAAGCCTACAAGAGGAGAGGCTGTACTTGATCTGGTATTGGGAAATGAACCTGGTCAGGTGTCAGATCTCTCAGTGGGAGAACATTTCGGAGATGGTGATCACAATTCTATCTATTTTACCATAGCATTGGAGAAGGATAGGAGCAGACAAGTTAGGAAGGCGTTTAATTGGAATAAGGGGAAATACAAAACTATCAGACAGAAACTTAGAAGCATAAATTGGAAACATATGTTCTCAGGGAAATTTACGGCAGAAATGTGGCAAATGTTCAGGATATTTGTATGGCGTTCTGCATAGGTATGTTCCAGTGAGATAGGGAAAGGATAGTAGAGTACAAGAACCGCAGTGTACAAAGGCTTTTGTAAATCTAGTCAAAAAGAAAAAAACTTATGAAAGGTTCAAAAAACTAGGTAATGATAGAGATCTAGAAGATTATAAGGCTAGCAGGAAGGAGCTGAAGAATGAAATTAGGAGAGCCAGAAGGGGCCATGAGAAGGCCTTGGCGGACAGGATTAAGGAAAACCCCAAGGCATTCTACAAGTATGTGAAAAGCAAGAGGATAAGACATGAGAGAATAGGACCAATCAAGTGTGACAGTGGAAAAGTGTGTATGGAACTGGAGGAGATAGCAGAGGTACTTAATGAATACTTTGCTTCAGTCTTCACTATGGAAAAGGATCTTGGCGATTGTAGGGATGACTTACAGCGGATTGAAAAACTTGAGCAGATAGACATTAAGAAAGAGGATGTGCTGGAGCTTTTGGAAAGCATCAAGTTGGATAAGTCACCGGGACCGGATGAGATATACTCCAGGCTACTGTGGGAGGCGAGGGAGGAGATTGCTGAGCCTCTGGCAATGATCTTTGCATCATCAGTGGGGATGGGCGAGGTTCCAGAAAATTGGAGGATTGCAGATGCTGTTCCCTTATTCAAGAAAGGGAGTAGTGATAGCCCAGGAAGTTATAGACCAGTGAGTCTTACTTCAGTGGTTGGTAAGTTGATGGGAAAGATCCTGAAAGGCAGGATTTATGAACAGTTGGAAAGGCATAATATGATTAGGAATAGTCAGCATGGCTTTGTCAAGGGTAGGTCGTGCCTTTTTTGTGAGGTGGTTCATTTTGGTAGGTCAAATGTGATGACAGGATGTAGTATTAATGGTAAGACTCCTGGCAGTGTGGAGGATCAGAGTGATCTTGGAGTCTGAGTCCATAGGACACTCAAAGCTGCTGCGCAGGTTGACTATGTGGTTAAGACAGTATATGGTGCATTGGCCTTCATCAATTGTGGGATTGAGTTTGAGAGCTGAGGGGTAATATTACAGCTATATAGGACCCTGGTCTGACCCCACTTGGAGTACTGTGCTCAGTTCTGATCACCTCACTACAGGAAGGATGTGGAAACTATAGAAAGGGTGCAGAGGAGATTTACAAGGCTGTGGCCTGGATTGGGGAGCATGCCTTATGAGAATAGGTTGAGTAAACTTAGCTTTTTTTCCTTGGAGCGGCGGAGAATGAGAGGTGACCTGATAGAGAGGTATTGATTGTGTGGATAGTCAGGCTTTTCCCCAGGGCTGAAATGGTTAACACGAGAGGGTACAGTTTTAAGGTGCTTGGCAGTAGGTACAGAGGAGGTGTCAGAAGTAAGTTTTTTTACGTAGAGAGTGGTGAGTGCGTGGAATAGGCTGCCCATGAAGGTGGTGGAGGTGGATATGATAGAATCTTTTAACAGACTCTTATAGGTACATGGAGCTTAGTAAAATAGAGGGCTATGGGTAACCCTAAGTAATTTCTAAGATAAGTACATGTTCGGTACAGCATTTGGGCAGAAGGGCCTGTATTGTGCTGTAGGTTTTTTGTGTTTCTATGAAATTCTTTAGTCAGAGAGTGATGAATATGTTGAATTTGTTGCCACAGGTCGCCGTGGAGGCCAGGTTATTGGGTGCATTTAAGACAGAGGTCGATGGGTTCTTGATTATTCAGGGCGTGAAAGGGGAGAAGGGGAGAAGGCAGGAGAATGAGGTTGAAAGTGAAATGGATCAGCTATGATGAAATGATAGAGCAGACTTGATGGGCTGAATGGTCTAATTCTGCTCTTGTATTTTATGTACTCTGGACTATGACTTAATCTAAATCTTGGACACCCTTGCCGAATAGCACTGAGAATCTTCACCAAGACAATATAACCATATAACAATCACAGCACGGAAACAGGCCATTCTGGCCCTCCTAGTCCGTGCCGAACTCTTAATCTCACCTAGTCCCACCTACCCGCACTCAGCCCATAACCCTCCACTCCTTTCCTGTCCATATACCTGTCCAATTTTACCTTAAATGACACAACTGAACTGGCCTCTACTACTTCTACAGGAAGCTCATTCCACACAGCTATCACTCTCTGAGTAAAGAAATACTCCCTCGTGTTTCCCTTAAACTTTTGCCCCCTAACTCTCAAATCATGTCCTCTCATTTGAATCTCCCCTACTCTCAATGGAAACAGCCTATTCACGTCAACTCTATCTATCCCTCTCAAAATTTTAAATACCTCGATCAAATCCCCCCTCAACCTTCTACGCTCCAATGAATAGAGACCTAACTTGTTCAACCTTTCTCTGTAACTTAAGTGCTGAAACCCAGGTAACATCCTAGTAAATCGTCTCTGCACTCGCTCTAATTTATTGATATCTTTCCTATAATTCGGTGACCAGAACTGTACACAATATTCCAAATTTGGCCTTACCAATGCCTTGTACAATTTTAACATTACATCCCAACTTCTGTACTCAATGCTCTGATTTATAAAGGCCAGCGTTCCAAAAGTCTTCTTCACCACCCTATCTACATGAGACTCCACCTTCAGGGAACTATGCACTGTTATTCCTAGATCTCTCTGTTCCACTGCATTCCTCAATGCCCTACCATTTACCCTGTATGTTCTATTTGGATTATTCCTGCCAAAATGTAGAACCTCACACTTCTCAGCATTAAACTCCATCTGCCAACGTTCAGCCCATTCTTCGAACCGGCATAAATCTCCCTGCAAGCTTTGAAAATCCACCTCATTATCCACAACACCTCCTACCTTAGTATCATCAGCATACTTACTAATCCAATTTACCACCCCATCATCCAGATCATTTATGTATATTACAAACAACATTGGGCCCAAAACAGATCCCTGAGGCACCCCGCTAGTCACCGGCCTCCATCCCGATAAACAATTATCCACCACTACTCTCTGGCATCTCCCATCTAGCCACTGTTGAATCCATTTTATTACTCCAGCATTAATACCTAACAACTGAACCTTCTTAACTAACCTTCCATGTGGAACTTTGTCAAAGGCCTTGCTGAAGTCCATATAGACTACATCCACTGCCTTACCCTCATCAACATTCCTCGTAACTACTTCAAAAAATTCAATAAGGTTTGTCAAACATGACCTTCCACGCACAAATCCATGCTGGCTACTCCTAATCAGATCATGTCTATCCAGATAATTATAAATACTATCTCTAAGAATACTTTCCATTAATTTACCCACCACTGATGTCAAACTGACAGGTCTATAATTGCCAGGCTTACTTCTAGAACCCTTTTTAAACAATGGAACCACATGAGCAATACGCCAATCCTCCAGCACAATCCCCGTTTCTAATGACATCTGAAAGATCTCCGTCAGAGCTCCTGCTATCTCTACACAAACTTCCCTCAAGGTCTTGGGGAATATCCGGTCAGGACCCGGAGATTTATCCACTTTTAAATTTCTTAAAAGCGCCAGTACTTCCACCTCTTTAATTGTCATAGGTTCCATAACTTCCTTACTTGTTTCCCACACCTTACACCATTCAATATCCTTCTCCTTAGTGAATACCGAAGAGAAGAAATCGTTCAAAATCTCTCCCATCTCCCTCGGCTCCACACATAGCTGACCACCCTGATTCTCTAAGGGACCAATTTTATCCCTCACTATCCTCTTGCTTTTAATATAACTGTAGAAACCTTTCGGATTTACTTCCACCTTATTTGCCAAACCAAACTCGTAACTTCTTTTAGCTTTTCTAATCTCTTTCTTAAGATTCCTTTTACATTCTTTATATTCCTCGAGCAATTCCTTTACTCCATGCTGCCTATATCTATTGTAGACATCCCTCTTTTTTCGAACCAAGTTTCTAATATCCCTTGAAAACCATGGCGCTTTCAAACCTTTAACCTTTCCTTTCAACCTAACAGGAACATAAAGATTCTGTACCCTCATAATTTCACCCTTAAATGACCTCCATTTCTCTATTGCATCCTTCCCATAAAACAACTTGACCCAATCCACTCTCTCTAAATCCCTGCGCATCTCCTCAAAGTTAGCCTTTCTCCAATCAAAAATCTCAACTCTAGGTCCAGTCCTGTCCTTCTCCATAATTATATTGAAGCTAATGCTATTGTGATCACTGGACCCGAAGTGCTCCCCAACACGTACATCTGTCAGCTGACCTATCGCATTCCCTAACAGGAGATCCAACACTGCCCCATCTCTAGTTGGTACTTCTATGTATTGTTGCAAAAAGCTATCCTGCACACATTTCACAAACTCTAAACCATCCAGCCCTTTTACAGAATGAGCTTCCCAATCTATGTGTGGAAAATTAAAATCTCCCACAATCACCACCTTGTGTTTACTACAAATATCTGCTTTCTCCTTACACATTTGCTCTTCCAACTCTCGCTCCCCATTAGGTGGCCTGTAATACACTCCTATCAGTGTTACTACACCTTTCCCATTCCTCAATTCCACCCAAATAGTCTCCCTAGAGGAGCTCTCTAATCTATCCTTCCAAAGCACCGCCATAAGATTTTCTCGGACAAGCAATGCAACACCTCCTCCTCTGGCCCCTCCTCCTCTATCACACTAGCTCTGGTTGAAGGCTGTGACATGATCACCTTCTCAATGGCAAGAAGGGTGATGAGCAATAAATACTGGCCTTACCAGTGCTCCCCAGTTCACTCAAAAAATTAAAAATTGTGGGCTTGAATCAGCAAAAGGGCAATTATTTTCAAAATTCTGAAGGTTTTACATGCAACAGAAAGGGATTTCACTGTCTGAATAGTGAGTAATGACCCAAGAGATGGCAAAATAACTGGAGGTTATTAAAGAGAAATGATTTACAGGAGCTTATGATTAGGAGTGCTCTGAAAGTCATGAAACATTCAATAATTTCAAGAGGTAATTTAAATAAGTAATTAAGAATTTGTAAACCTGCAGAAAATGGGTTTAATTTGATACTCTCTTGAAAACCCACAGAGGCCAAATGGCCTGCATTGCGAGGTTCTATATTCCTGAGCTAATTTGTTTTGAAACCCTCATGTTTCACCACTAAGCTATAAGTAGAAACACTGCCTTCTCATTGCTGCTACTCAGAGAAAATCATGTTTCTATAATGGTTCAGCATGAGTAATCAGTGGTTTACTGAGTCACATAGCAACAAGTAACTGTTCTCTCTTTAACTATTCACATCTATTTTGTAATAAATACTTTGTGCATTCAGATACCTCTGTATTTCATTTAGTTTTCTTTTACTGTTGTACTATAGCTATTGAAACAATGTTATATTTCCAAGTAGGAACGGTGTGTGATTTGGAGAGGAGCTGGTATTTCTGTGGACCTGCTGTCTTAGGCCTTGATAATGGATGTGCATTTGAGATGGCTGTTAGCAGTCTGGGTTGTTAACTGCAGGTCGTACATGCTGCAGCAACTGAGTGCTGACTTATAGAGAATGAATGGTTAGGGTGATTGAAAGGATGCTGGTTAGGCTGCTGTGGCCTGGTGGGTGTTGATTGTCTCAAGAATTGTTGATGCATCACTCATCCAGAGAAGTTTTCAATCATGGTTCTGGCATATTCCTTATAGATGGTGAAAGGCCTTTGAGTATCAGGAGGTGAGGAAGTTGCTAGGGTTTCAGAGTTTCTGTCACCTTGCTGATCATTGATTGGGCTGTTAATTGGATTGGATTTGTGAGTGGTACCTATCAACAGTTTTCCAAATTGTATTGATGCCAGTATTATAACTGTATTGGACAGCTTGGCCAAAGGCAGGGATAGTTTTGAAGCACAGATCTTCAGTACCATAGATGAGATGCCTTTTGGTCTTAGCTTTTGATTATGTAGTACTCGTGACTGTTTCTTGATATTGTACAGAGTGAATTGAATTGGCTGGAGAGCAGCTTCTGTGACAGTGGAGAATCTCACAAGGGGCCAAATTGGATTAGCTATTGAGCATCTCTGGCTGGGTATGTTTGCAAATGCCTGTGTATGTGTGTTAGACCCTACTGTTGATGAAGGTGCAAATGTTTTTAGATCCTCCCTCAAATAGCTGTTCAATTGCCCACCACCATTCGTGACTAAATATGTGAGGACTGCAGAGCTTGGATCTGATCTATTGGTTCTGAGGTTGCTTATTTCTGCCTATTGAATGTTTCTGCAATCCCAATTTATAAGTTTTTCATCATAACTTCCTCAAGTCTGATAACTACAATGAATGCTGCCACAAGATCTGTCATCAAGGACCCGCAGCATCCAAGCCATGCTGCTGCGAATAGGAAGGTACAGGAGCCTTAGGTCACACACCATCGTGTTCAGGAACAGTTATTACCGACAACCATCAGGCTCCTGAACCAGTGTGGATAACTTCACTTACCTCAAGTTGGAACTGACTACCTATGGACTGACTCACTTTCAAGGTTACTACAACTCATGTTCTCAATATTATTTACTTATCTATTATTTTTTTATTTGCTCAGTTTGTCTTTAACACATTGGTTGTTTCTCAGTCTATGTGTAGTTTTCATTGATTCTGTTGTATTGCTCTGATCTACTGTGAATGCCTTCAAGAAAATGAATCTTAAGATAGAATATGGTGACGCCTGATGGTTTGAATCATCTTTCTGCAGGTCAACAAAAGAGAATTTGTACTTAAATGGAAGCTTCATGTTTACAGAGCAAAGGCGCTTTGCAATCACTGAAGTAACTCTGAGGTGAAATCTGTTACGAATAGATCTGAAGCAGTACACTTGCTGAGAAATTATTTTTTGGCATGTTGTATTAAAGCTATATTAATGGATAGTTAATATATAATGCAGGAAGCTAAACTGGTTATTGCTTTGTGTGAGGCCACTTCCTTTCATTGAATTTGATGGAGAGGTGTGGTTGTCATGGTGCTGCCTTGTGTACTGAAAATTGTAGTGCAAATCAACATGATGGACTGTAGAACATTGCCTTGCCCATGGCTTGCGGCTTAATTAGTTTTAGTGGAAAAAAAAGGATAAATTAAGGTTTGAACAGTAACGGTTCCAGTAGATTACATACTAATAAGTTTAAGATTCCAGTCCATTGTGTCAGAAAAGTCAGAGGTAGAGAATATTAGCCCTTGAGTAATTGAAATGTCTTTCTTGACCCACAATCAGGCAAGATTTTTTTAAGGGGTTAAGAAGGTGAGCTGTGTCCTCTGCAGGGGTGAGACTGTTTTATGGCAGCTTGGGCTGCTGGTTCAGATTCTACCCAGCACAAAATCCAGATGGATCTTCCCAAAACATTGCTACAGGCTGGCTGCAATTTTAGAGGAATGCCTTTCAGAGAATACTTTAATCCAAATTTCCAACCACCTTCTTAGAAAGATATAAAAACTAGCAGTGTCACAAGTAATTTTATGGGAGTTTTGCTGTGCAAATGCCTTGTTTTATCTTATACCTGTAAATATTAGTCACTTGCTCCTGAACTTTAGAACATAGAACAGACAGCTTTACAGCACAGTGCAGGCCCTTTGACCCAAAATGTTGTGCCAACCTTTTAGATCATTTAGCCCTTCACTACTACGTTTGTAAATAGCTCTCAATTTTTCTGTCATCCATGTGCATATCTAAGATTTCCTTAAATGTCCCTGATGTATCTGCCTGTACCACCATCCCTGGCAGAACGCTGGGGTCTAGCTGACTTATCTACCTACAGATCTTTCAGTTTCCCAAGATCCTGTTCCCTAGTAATGACACTTCTGCCCGCTGACACTCCTGAACTTCCAGCATACTTTATAACTAAAGAAACTTTTGGTATCCTCTTTACTATTATTGGCTAGCTTACCTTTATACTCCATCTTTTCCTTCTTTATGACTTTTTCAGTTGCCTTCTGTTGTTTTTTAAAAGTTTCCCACATCTTTGCTACTCTTTGGGGTTCTGTGTATAATTCCCATCAGGGTCTTTTTACCCTTGCAGTTCCTTAGCTCTACCTACGACAATTCAACACCTTCCAATCCTATGTCACCTCTTTCTAATGATTTGATGTCATTTTTTACCAATAGAGACATGCTACCCCCCTCTGCCTAACTGCCCGTCCTTTCGATACAAAGACAAGAAAATCTGCAGATGCTGGAAATCCAAATAACGCACACAAAATACTGGAGGAATTTCTCATCTTTTTTTCCCAGTAGTGTTGAAGGGTCTTGGCCCAAAACATTGACTGTTTTCTCTTTTCCATAGATGCTGCCTAGCCTGTTGAGTTCTTCCAGCATTTTGCATGTGTTGTCCTTTCGATACAATGTGTATGTATCCATGGATGTCTCTTTCAGCCATGATTCAGTGATGCCCACAATGTCCTATGTGCCAATCTGTAAATGTGCTACAAGATCATCTATCTTGTTCCATATACTGACTGTGTACATTCAAATATAACATCTTCAGTCCTGCATTCACCCTTTTTGATTTTATCTGTCTTTTACATTGCAGCTGATCTGCCTGACTCTAATTTTGACTTATCAGTAGCCTCTCTTTGCTAGCAGTCTCACTACACACTGCCTCTGTTTGTAGACCAACTGCCCCATCCTCAGCCCCATCACTCTGGTTCCCATTCCCCTGCCAAATCAGTTTAAGTCCTCCATCTCTACTAGTAAAAATGCCTGCAAGGATATTGGACCCCTTAGGATCAGGTGTGACTCATCCCTGTGTTACAGGTCATACCTTCCCCAGAATAGATCGCAATGATCCATAAATCTGAACCCCTGCCCCCTGCACCAGTTCCTCAGCGACACATTCACCTACCAAATCATCCTCCTCTTACCCTCACTGGTGCGTGGCACAGGCAGCAATCCAGAGATTACTACCCTGGAGGTCCTGCTTTTCAGCTCCCTAAAATCTCTCTTCAGGACCTCCTTGCCTTTCCTACCTATGTCATTGGTGCCAATATGTACCAAGGCTTTTGGCTGCTCACCCTCCCCCTTTGGAATGCCATGAACCTGATCCGAGACATCCCTGACCCTGGCACCTGGGAGGCAACATACCATCTGGATGTCTCTATTGTGCCCACAGAATCTCGTCTCTATTCCTCTGACTATGGATCTCCTATCACCACTGCAGTCCTCTTCACCACTCTTCCCTTCTAGGCCACAGCACCATACTTAGTGCCAGAGACCCAGTCATGCGACTCTCCCTGGTAGGCCATCCCCTCGATAATCTCCAAAGCAGTATACTATTATTGTGGGGAATGGCCACAGGGATACTCTGCACTGGCTGTCCATTTCTCCTGTCAGTCACATGGTTCGTTGCCTCCTGCATCCTTGAGGTGACTACCTCCCTGTAATTCCTGTCTATCACCTCCTCATTCTCCCGTATGAGCTGAAGGCTGTGAACTGCAGCTCCATTTCCTTAATACCTTCTCCGAGGAGCTGCATCTCCGTGCACCCTGTGCAGATGTAGTTATCCGAGAGTCTGGATGTCTTCCAGAATTCCCACCTCTCTCACACAGAACAAAACATTTCCCCGGAGCCATTCTCACTGCACTAGCAGAACAGGACAGAAGAATAAATTCGGAAAAAAAGGAGAAACTTACAACATACTTACCTCACCCAAGCCTAATGAACCAAAGTCACTCCAACACTGGACCACTCTCAACACTGGCGGCTAATCACCGTCAATGTGTTTGGCCAAAATTTTTATAAAATAGTCCAAAATAGCAACTGAGCTTACTTTAATCAAGTTCCTCTTCTCTGGAACTTGGCGATGTTTGAAGTGCTGAACAATGCATTGCAGGTAGAACAGTGTTTACTGTGACTTTGCAGCAATTAATATTAAAAGTTGGGCCACTACCAAGAGCAATCAGCCTTTGTGATAAGAGGCTGAATCCAGCCTGCATGATTCGTACTGATACAGAGATTTACTCTTGGCTAAATAGATAATTTAATCAGTTTAATTTCTGATAGGAGTTTATTTACATTGTGGATACTTGGCAGGTTACACGTCCACTAAGGACTTCACTTTTTTCTTAAATCTCTTCCTTGTAATATGGGCACTACAGAAGAGTAACGGTTAGTGCAATGCTGTTACAATTTGGGGCATTCTGGAGTTCAGAGTTCAACTCTGATGCCATCTGAAAGGAGTTTGAACATTATCTTCTGGGTGACAGTCTAAAGGCGTATTGGTTAGTTGGTTATTGTAAGTTGTCCTGTGATTAGGCTAGGGTTAAAACAGGTGTTGCTGGGTGATGTGGATCATTGCTAGGTGCTATATCTCTAAACAAAATATAAGTTTTTGTTCATTTCATTTAAAATTTCCTCGGACTTGAACGAGTGAATATGCATCACCATGGGAGGGTGGAGATTATTCAGCAATGTTTAATGCTATTTTTATCTTGTAGGTATAACAGTTTCTTTCAAGCAATTTATAATGTTTTCAGTCGATACACTCCCTCTTATTGTTTGTATGTACTGCATAAATTACAACACTGTGATCATTGCCTTCTTAGTTCAGTGGCAGGTCTGGCTGTTTAAAGGCACACTTAACAGGAACAACAGTTGTTAAAGTTTCCCCACAAGTCTGAGAAGGTGAGAAAAACTCTAAGATTATGTTCAATTAAATGATCTTACATTTCAAAGTAGCAGCTGAGTTTTAAGCAGTTTTATTTATTTTTACTTTGAAATGAGAAGACAATTGTATTGGTGTGAGAGGGAGCTGTGGTTAATGAAGTATTAAATGGCACAGAGTGGAAAAACAGCAGAAAATCCCCTTGTTAATTCAGCTTAACAACAGGGAAGATACGCAAGTATGAGCAACAATTGTCCAACGCTAATCATCTCCTGCATCCCAGAAGTTCCCCAGGATGATAATCAGAGACCAGATCTGGGATACCGACCAGTAAACCTGTATGACAGGTTATCTGTGGCTCACCTTGATCTCCGGAGGGCCTCACTGATAGATCCCAGAAACAACCTGGTGACTTTAGTCCGGGGAGCAGCAGAGAAGGAAGAAGAGTCCTCAGAGAATGATACAGAACACCTCCAAATGAAGTCAACCAAAATCACAACAGCAATCCCCTACATGAGCAGACCAATGGCTGTCACTTGTCTGCTTCTGAATATCATCGTCCCCGGTACAGGTATGCACTTCTGTTTAAATGTATATCAAGGTGCACTTCTTTATTGAGAACTTGTTTCGTAATTACATGAATGGCTTTGTTCGTTTGCTGTTGGAGTGTTGTATTCAGAGTGAAGTGCTCTGATGAATTTTTTAAAGGAAATCCTCTAGTGTATCCATAAATTCCTCAGTGTGGTCCTGGTCGCAATTCCTGGATTTTGCTGGTGGCCTGCTCTGATAGCTATGAATTATGAACCTTGGCAATCCAGCTATCCCTCCACACGATGCCTCACACTCAAGCCTACATCTGTTTATCATTCATATACAAGTATGTACCTTGAAAACTAAAACAGACCATGTTTAGACTTGTAAATGAATCTCAGGGTGGTATATATGGTAATACACACTCATTAGATACACTTGTACACCTGCTCGTTAATGTAAATACCTAATCAGCTAATTGTGCGGCAGCAACTCAATGTATAAAAGCATGCAGACGTAGTCAAGAGGTTCAGTTGTTGTTCAGACCAGATATCAAAATGGGGAAGAAATACGATCAAAGTGACTTTGACTGTGGAATGATTATTGGTGCCAGATGGGGTGGTTTGAGTATCTCAGAAACTGCTGATCTCCTGCGATTTTCACACACAATAGTCTGTAGAGTTTACAGAGGGTGGTGCAGAAAAACAAAAAGCATCCAGTGAGCAGCAGTTTGGTGGGTATAAAAATGCCTTGTTGATGAGAGAGGTCAGAGGAGAACAGCCAGACTGGCTCAAGCTGACAGGAAGATGCCAGTAACTCAAATAACCATGTATACAACAGTAGTGTGCAGAAGAGCATCTCTGACTGCACATCACATTGAACAACAGAAGACCACGAACTTGCACTCTGTGGCCACTTTATTAGGCACAGAATTTATCCAATAATGTGACCACTGAGTGTATATGTACTTCGATAATAAATTTTCTTGTGACTTTTGGACAGGAAAAAGATTGAGTAGGGGAGTATTTAGGGAACTGTGATCATAAATCTGTAAGTTTTGGTAGTTATGGACAAGAATGAGAATGGTCTTGATGCGAACGTGCAGGAATTGAGGAGAGTAGATTAAGAGTGGCTGTCTGGGAGTCAATTTCCTTATAAAATATGAGAGGTGGTTGGAGATCTGGACTACTAGGTTCTCATCAAGATGAAAGATAAAGAAATAAAAAAGGTTGACAAAGTTTGAGAACTTTGGATGACAAGAGCTTTTTGTAAGTATACCAAAAAATAAAACAAAAGAAATACATAAGACTTAGGAAGATGAAATAGAAAAATATCCTCAAGCAATATAAAGGAAGCAAGAAAGGACTTAACAACAAGGAATTGGGGTGGCAAAAAGAGGCCATGAAGTATCTCTGGCATGTAGAATTAAGGAGAACCCTAAGGCATTTTATATGTATTTTGGAAGCAAGTTGATATCCTGAAAAAGCATATGTCCATGCAGGGACCAAGGAGGGCATCTCTGCCTGGAGCCAAAGGAAGTGGGCAAGGTCCTTTGCATTAGTGTTCATTAAGGAGAAGGACATGGACGATGGTGAGATCATGGAGGAGTATGTTCTTCAATATGGGTGTGTGCTGAGCCCATTGATGTACACTCTGCTCACACGTGACTGTATGGCTAAACACCCAAGTAATCACATTGTCGAGTTCACTGATAACATGACAGTGGTGGGGTTCATCACCAATAACGGTGAAGCGGCCTACTGGGAGGAGGTGGAAGACCCCGAGGCCAGGTGCCAGGCAAGTAACCTCTTCCTCAATGTCAACAAGACAAAAGAGATAGTTATCGACTTCAGAAGAACTCGCACCACTCACACACCATTCCCCCTACTTAATATCGGTGGCACAGCTGTGGAAATTGCAAGCAGTTTGAAACTTGTGGGAGGGCACATCTTGCACAACCTCTCCTGGTTCCAGAACACATCCTACACAGTCAAGAAAGCTCACCAACACGTCTACTTTCTGCTGAGGCTGAAGAGAGCTGAACTTTGCACACCCATACACAGGTCATTCTAAAGATGTGTAGTAGAGAGCATCCTGACAAGCTGCATCATGGCATGGTACGGAATCGGCACTGCGGCCAATAGGAACCCTCTATAAAAGGCAGGTCCAACTGCCCAACACGTCTGGCATCAGCCTTCCCCCAGTATCAAGGATATGTAAACAGAAAGGTGCCAGAAAAAGGCCAGTAACATGATGAAGGATTCCGCCCGTTCACTATTCGTCTCACTCCCATCAGGGAGGAGGCTACAGAGCATCCACGCCAGGACCACCACACACAGTCACTTCCCCCCCAAGCAGTAAGGCTGATCAACACCTCCACAACTTCTCTATTACTTCCTATTAGTCACCTTGTCTACGACCTAGTGTCACTTTATGGATATCCAATCAATTTATGTATATAAGCTATCTTATTGTTTTTATTGTGCTTTTTTCTTACCTTATGTATTTTGTGCTCTACCAGATCCAGAGAAACAATTCTCCTTACGCTTGTGCACAGAAAATAATATTTAACAATCTTAAATCTTGAAAGTTGATATAGAAACATAGAAAACATATAGCACGATACAGGCCCTTCAGCCTACAAGGCTGTGCCGAACATGTACTTACTTCAGAAATTACCTAAGGTTACCCATAGCCCTCTATTTTTCTCAGCTCTATGTGCCTATCCAGGAGTCTCTTAAAAGACCCTATCATATCCGCCTCCACCATAGTCGCCGGCAGCCCATTCCACCCACTCACCACTCTCCGTGTAAAAAGAACTTACACAGACATCCCCTCTGTGCCTACTTCCAAGCACCTTAAAACTGTGCCCTCTTGTGTTAGCCATTTCAGCCCTGGGAAAAAGCCTCTGACTATCCACATGATCAATGCCTCTCATTACCTTGAACACCTCTATCAGATCACTTCTTATCCTCTGTCGCTCCAAGGAGAAAAGGCCAAGTTTGCTCAACCTATTCTTGGAAGGCATGCTCCCCAATCCAGGCAACATCCTTGTAAATCTCCTCTGTACACTTTCTATAGTTTCCATATCCTTCCTGTAGTGAGGCGACCAGAACTGAGGACAGTACTCCATCTGGGGTCTGACCAGGGTCCTATACAGCTGTAACATATTCTAGGGTTTGTCAGGTCTCTTGATAAATATTAAGGTGGTTGTCCCCAGGGCTAATGGAATATATCTCAGGATTCTGGAAGTGGCAAGGGAGGAAATTGCTTGGGCATTGATTGAGATCTTTGTGTCCTCTTTAGGCACAGGTGAGATCTCAGAAGTGTGAATACTCACCATTGTTCCTTTATTTAAGAAGAACAACAAGGAAAGTCCAGAAATTTATAGACTGGTGAGTCTTACATCAGCAGTAAGGAAATTGCCCTCTCTTGCTCACCATCTCTGCTAAGGGCGCGATTCCTTGTAATCCAGAAATCCTCTCACATATATCCATCTGTGATTCTTCCGCAAGGGGTGGTTCATACTTGCCAAATAATCTCCCAGCACGTGTCTGGGACATCGGATGAAAATGAAGAATATGGTGGTCACAGGGAGAATGTGCAAACTCCACATGGCATCAGAGTTTTCTGGAACTGAGAGGCAACAACTTTAATGCTGTTGGATGGTGCTGCCTTCAGTGTAAGCCATAGAGTCAGAGAGATTACACTGCAGGGAAACAGGCCTTTGGCCCAATACCTGCACGCCAGCCAAGTTGTCTACCTGAGCTAGATCCATCTGCCTGTGTTTAGCCCAGATCCTTCAAAGAACACTGAGCGACCTAGTGTTTTCAGTATCTCCAGGAGTAGCCTGGAAGACGTGACCCTGTGGATGACCCGACTCCTCGCCAGTATAACCAACTGAAGCATTGCGGAGATCAGAACATCGAGAGGGCAGTGTTCACTGCTGTCAAAATAAGTGGCACTGCAGACTGTAAAATCAGAATGGTGAGCTGTTGATCTCCCTCTCTGTGTGATAGGAGCGAGACCTCTCTCTCCCTCATTAGTGAGAGACAGAGACCCTGTGGCATGTCGAAAGTTGGGAAGAGCCATAATTTTTTTAGCGGTCTCTAGATCATGGCTTCTTTGAGGGCTTTGTTGTTGCTTTCATGGCAGGTGGTGGGGGGATGATGCTTTTGTTGAGGCAGCTGGGAGGGAGGAGGGTTGATGATTTGCTGCTGCTTGTGTGTGAGAGGGGGAGGGGGCTTTGGGTTTCTAATATTTTTTCTGTCATTCATTCTTTGGGGATTTTCCTGTTTTGTGGATGTCTGCGACGAGTAAGAATTTTAGGTTGTATACTGTATACATTCTCTGATATTAAATGGAACCATTGAGCCTTTCCTCTTCATTTATTTAAATGTTGTAATTGTTCCCACCTCTGCCACTTCATCTGGCAGCTTGTTCCATAACCCACCACCTTCTGTGTGTAAACATTGCCCCCTCTTACCCTCCAGTCTTAGACTCTTCTACCCTGGCAAAAAGGCTATGACCATTACCCCTCATGATTTCATATAGCGCTATATGGTCACCCCTGAGCCTTCTAAACTGCGGAGAGAACAGCCCCAGTCTACCCAGAGTCTCACTATAATTCATGCCCTCCATCCTTGTGAATCTTTAATGTCCCCTTTCCAGGAAAGTGACATACTTCCTATAGCTGGACAACCGGAATTGCAAAGAGTGCTCCAAGTGTGGTCTCACTGATGTTCTGAACAGTTGTAACCGATGTCCCAGTCTATGCACTTCGCTGACCAATGAAGACAAGCCTGCCAAAAGCCTTTTCACTACTTCTGTGCACACTTTCAGTGATCTATATACTTGTATTTCAGAGAACCATGTGCTTATCACTGCTGCACCTTACTGTACTTAATTTACATTTTAAATATTGAAGAGTACCCTTCAACTAAAGTAGACGACTTGCATTCATAATCCCAGCAAGTCCATTGGAAGCTTATTCTCTTGGGAAGCATGGCAGTCAATTTGCACACAGCAAAGTCCCACACTTTGATCAGATGTTAATTAAGATAAATATTGACCGACATGCCAGGAAGAGGTCCCCAGCTTGCCTTCGTAAAGTGTTGTTGGATTTTTAAAATTAATTTGGGAGAATAAATGGTGTCTTGGATCAATGTTGAATATTGAACTTCTAATAATGCAGCCCTGCCCCAGTACTGCACCGCTAAATCAGCTCTAACTTCATGCCCAAAATTTGTGAGTGAACCTGGGGCTTTTTGACATAAGAGGAAGTAATGTTGCTAATAGATTCAACTACTGAAAATTTCACGTTGTTCTTGGTTGTTTACTTTGAAACTTGTGAGAATTGGGGTGAGTTTGAAGGCAGAGGGTAGCCTCCTTTTGAAGGTGTCACTTTCAAAGTCAGAAAGGCCATTTATCTGCCTTGTTGTGACGTTGTCCTGAGAACAGTTAAGGGGAGAGAAGAAGGTGAGTAAGCTATGATCATGCAGGAGAGTTCAGAGTGTTTTCTTTGTTGCTAGTTAACTGGTGTCTCTAGTTTATGGAGTCCAAGGTCCAGTGTTTGCTACATGAGTGGTTTAACAATGTTGATGCTGAGCTGAACTTGGAAAACTATGCCCCAAGACAACATCAAATGACTTCAATATCACATTGCACCCAATTATTTGTGTTTAAAGTAGCATCTCTTAAGGACTTAGTATGATCCAAGGAGGTGAGCGTGTAATGTTGAAGTGTAGTGATGTGCTGGCATAGGAAACACAGTGGCCAACGTATGCACATAAAATGGTGATCTGATAATTTTATTTGTGATTGCATAAAATGTTGAATGGGGGATCTGCCAGAATTCTTTAACTAGAGTGAGGCATCACAAACAAGAGAAAATCTTCAGATGCTGGAAATCCAAGCAACACACACACAATGCTGGAGGGACTCAGCAGGCCAGACAGCATCTCTGGAAAAGAGTACACACGACGGTTTGTCCTGCTGAAGGGTCTCGGTCTGAAAAGTTGACTGTACTCTTTTCCATGGATGCTGCCTGGCCTGCTGAGTCCCTCCAGCATTTTGTGTGTGTTGCATAGAGTGAGGTGACATTTTGGGGAGGACTTAACGTAGATGGGAGTGTGTCCAAATGACTAGCAAACTGATTTATGCATTTAATTTGGATGCAATCAGCTGTGTGTGTGTAAACCAACTTCTAAAAAGAGACACTCTATCACATTGGAAACGTAACACTCAATTGACTTTTGGGATACCCACAAGCATTTAAGCCAGCTAACCAGCTCTGAGCTGAGAAAACTGAAAAGCAAATGTGGGCTCATTGAGGCACAGAGTGCTCACTCTTTCCTCATCTTCCACTGCAGTAATGATCTTCTCAGCACAACATCATAACAGGGCAGTAAACGAGCCATTTCCAGTTTGAAAATAGCCAAAAAGAGACACCAGGCACTGTAGATGCTGTAATCTGGAGCAAAGTAAAACCTACTGGAAGAACTCAACAGGTCAGGCAGTGGAGAAACGGGATGGTTGATGTTTTAGGGCAAGTCTCTGCAACAGAAATCCTAGTCTAAAAATGTTATTTTTAAAAGAACATTGAAGTTTACCTGAACAGGCAGACTGAACTTTGGACTGACGTCATTAGTCATTAGACAGCATGGCCAAGTGCAGCATGCACTAAGAACTGAAAAGAATTCAGCCTGAATTCTGTGCTCAGTTCATGAACTCAAAGTCTACAACTCAGAAGTAGGTGTGCCTCCCCTTGACCCAACCATCGCAATCGGCTAGTTCTCCTCTGTCAGTTTCAACTGGTAAACACCCTGGAGATCAAGGCTAGCAAAATGATCATCAAGAGGTGGGGAAAGATAATTTTCAAGACAGGAATTAACACCACAGGACATGGTAGAATAAAATCAAACAAACTGTAACGACAAAATTTTGTATGGGGATTTCTTTTATTAGAAGTTAGTTTACAAGCACTGTGCATTCAAATGGTCGAAGTGTCAGTAATCCACACACACATCAATGAAGTAAACACAAGAAATTCTGCAGATGCTAGAAATCCAGAGTAACACACACAAAATGCTGGAGGAACTTAGCAGGTCAGGCAGCATCTAAGGAGAGGAATTAACAGTTGACGTGTTGGGCAGAACTTCAAGACCTATGTCCTGATGAAAGGTCTTGGCCTGAAATGTCCACAGTTAATTCCTCTCCTTAGATGCTGCCTGATCTGCTGAGTTCCTCCAGCATTTTGAGTGTATTATACCAATGAAGTAATCATCCAGTACTTCACCAGAGGGCACTGTTACCTTTGCAGGATTATAATTCTGCGTTATACACAAGGATTTATTCCTGACCCTTACTGCTGCAATAAAGTGCAAAAAAGGTAACCTTTAGTAATTTTGTACTACACTGTGCAGATTATTTACCATTAATGTGGCAGTTTCACTGCAAATTGAATACATGCATCATGTATAACATCATACTAAGCAGCTTGAAATCCCAGGTCTCTGCTGGACGTTGTGATTTCCTCTTTCTCAAGGAGCTTCCTGTTGCTAAGGCTGTCTTCAAAATTCTAGACTTACGTGTTCTTTTATCTTTTTTCTGTTGATGTCAACTGAACTCTTATACTAACACTTTCTCTTTTGAGACGGCACACCAAGGGGTTTAATACAACACCAGATTTACTGAGTGCAGTGCAGAGAGTATGCTGTGCTGTACATCCTGTAGTCCTTCAGGCAGCTGTTGAACTGAGAGGCCAGATGTTAGTAAAAGACCATAATACCATCAGACATAGGAGTAGAATTAGGCTACGTGGCCCGTTGAGTCTGCTCCACCATTCCGTCATGTCTGATTTATTGTCCTTCTCAACCCCATTCCCCTGCTGCCTTCCTGTAAGCTTTTGACATTCTTACTAATTATGAACCTATCAACCTCTGCTTTAAATATACCCAATGGCTTGATTTCCACAGCTGTCTGTGGCAGTAAGTTCCACACATTCACTGTCCTCCAGCTAAGGCAATTTCTCCTTATCACTATTCTACAGAGACAGCCTTCTATTCTGAGGTTGTGCCCTCTGGTCCAAGACTCCTCCACTACAGGAAACATACACTCTATCTAGGTCTTGCAACATTCAGTAGGTTTCAATGAGAAACCCTTCATTCTTCTGAACTTCAGTGAGTACAGGACCAGAGCCATCAAACACTCCTCGTACATTAACCCTTTCCATTCCTGGGGTCATGCTTGTAAAACTCCTTTGAACCTTCTCCAATGCCAGCACAGCCTTTTTTAGATGTGGTGCCCAAAACTGTTCACAATACTCCACATGTAATCTGACCAACGCCTTATAAAGCCTCAGCATTGCATCCTTTTACATTCTAGTTCTCTTGAAATGAATGCTACTGTTGCATGTGCTTCTTTACTACCAACTCATCCTGCAAGTTAACCTGCATGAGGATTCCCAAGTCCCTTTGATCCTCTGATTCCTAAATTTTCTTCCCATTTAGAAAATAGTCTATGCCTTTATTCTTCCTACCATATGACCATACACTTCCCTACACTGTATTCCATCTGCCACCTCTTTGCTTATTCTTTTAATCTGTCTAATTTCTTCTGCCCCTCCATGTGTCTTTGTATCATCTGCAAACTTGGCCACAGAGCCATCAATTTAGTCATATAAAGTGAAAAGTAGTGGACCTAACTCTGACCCCTGTGGAACACCACTACTCTAGAGCAGCCATCTAGAAAAGCTACCTTTTATTTCCACTCTTTGTCTCCTGCCAGTCGCCCAATTTTCTGTCCATGTTAGTATCCTTCCTGTAATGCCATGGGCTCTTATCTTGTTTAGCAGCCTCATGTGTGGCTCTTTGTCAAAGGCCTTCTGAAAATCCAAGTAACCAACATCCACTGGCTCTCCTTTGTCTATCCTGCCTATTATTTTTCAAAGAAATTCAACAAATTTGTCAGGCATGATTTTCTCTCAAGGAACCCCTGCTGAATTCGGCCTATTGTATTGTGTGCCTCCAAGTACCCCCAAAACTCATGCTTAATAATGGACGTTAACTTCTTGCCAACCACTGAAGACAGGCTAACTGGCCTATAATTGTCTGTCTTCTGCCTCCCTCCCTTCTTAAAGATAGGAGTGACATTTGCAATCTTCCTGTCCTCTGGAGCCATTCCAGAATCTAGTGATTCTTGAAAGATCATTACTAATGCCTCCACAATCTCTTCAGCTACTTTTTCCCAAAACCCCAGAGTGTAGTCTATCTTGTCCAAGTGACTTATCTACCTTCAGACCTTTCAGCTTCCCAAGCACCTTCTCCTCAGTAATAGCAACTGCTCTCACTTTTACCCCTTGACACTCTTGAATTTCTGTCACCCTTCTGTTGTCTTCCACAATGAAGACTAACTTAAATACTTACTCAGTTCATTTAAAAGGTCCAATGACACCATTATACAGAAGAGAACCTCTCCAGTATCCTGACCAATTTGTTTTTCCTGAACTAACATTACTCATTCAGGTTATCTGCTCAATATCTCATTCTTTACTGTAGGATATTATCAGGTGTAGAACTGGTTGCTGTGTTACCTGTATTTCAGCATTGTTATTTGGTAATAAATCTTTCAGCCTTCCATTTGAACTTATTATGAACTGTTTTCACTATCTCCCACTGAGTATGCCTCACAAATTAACTACTTGTTCTCTGAAGTATTCCTTGCCGACTCAGAACCCAATGTCTAGGTAACAATGGAGAGAGAATGAGAGTGAAAAGCCCATAAGGCTGTGAGAAATAGGAGCATAATTAGGCCCTTCAGTCCATTGAGTCTGCTCCGCCATTCCACTACGGCTGATATATTATCCCTCTCAACCCTATTCTTCTGCCTTCTCCCTGTCACCTTTGGCTCCCTTACTAATCAAGAATCTATTGACCTCTGCTTTAAATATACTCAATGACTTTGCCTCCACGGCTGCCTGTGCCAATGAATTCCACAGATTCACCATCCTCTTCACATCTGTTCTAAAGAGACAAACTTCTATTCTGAGGCAGTGCCCTCTGTTCCTAGACCCTACCACCATAGGCAACAGAAACACCCTTTCCACATCCACTCTACCTCGGCCTTTCAAATGTTCAATAGGTTGCAAAGCGATTCCACCTCGTTTCACTCTTCTTTGGGATGCGTCTCTCCTGATCTTTCCAAATTGCTCTCATGAATCCATCCAATGCTGTTCTACCTTGGAGAAACTTGCTTGTGACATGCGTTGCAGTAATGCTATGTGGTATGAGGGTGCAAAGAAAAGGTGCATGCAAAAATGATCATTTTTGAGTCTTTAACAGATCACATTTTGGAGAGATAATTCAGTCTATAAAAATGAATTAAATAACACTGTAAATATAAAATATCAGAACCAGAGTACTTAGTGACCTTAAGTAAGAACACTATATAGACACTTGGTCTAGTATCAAAGGTTTCAGAAGTACATTTAATGTCAGAGAAATGTCACAGCTCCCCCAGCTCCCCCCTCCTGCTCGTAAGCGGCAGCAAGCAACAATCCCCCTGCCCCCCACTGGCAAAAAAAGCATCAGCACCCGTCACCAAGCACTCAAGCGTGAGCAAGGCAACAGCAAAGACACAGACTTGCAGTTACCCCAAAGACTTGGCGTTTCACCCGGTATTCGACATACCACAGGTTTTCTCTCTCTCCCTAATAAGGGAGAAAGAGGTGTTCCTGTTTCACAGCGAGCGGGGAGGCACAACAAACAACTTGCTGGTTTATGATGTTAAAAGTACGCCATGTCACTTCTTTCGAGCTCTGTGCCCAAAGATCACGAGTATCTGGGCACTTAGCTGCAGATATTCTGACACCCCCGACGACACACGGGTCTCCTGCTGTGACACTGACTCTTGATCTGCCCATCTCCAGAGCCCCGAGATCCCAGGCTTCCAAAGCCAAGCCGGATGCTTGGGCCGAGCCCTTGGCCAGTCATGAAACCCCGAGAGCGGGTCCCATTCCCACAAAGAACCGAAGTCAGCGTGTGACTCCAGGCCAGGGTCTTCAAAAGAACCCTGAAAGGGAAAAATAAATATACTGAAGATGGAAATAGAGCTGTTTCTGAAGATGCCATTTAGCGCCATCATCACTTCGCTCCGCCTCCAGATTGCAGCCTTAAGTGGACAGTTGTGAGAAAATATATTTTATAAGGTACAATAGTCTTTAAAAAAAACAGACTTATTCCAAAGCAACCTCTACACAAAATGCTGGAGGAACTCAGCAGGTCTGGCAGCATTCCGAGTCGTATCATGGAAAATTGTCTACAAATTAATATGTAGGACACATAGGAATAAAACCCAGTTAAAAGCCAGCATTGCATGTTGATAGAAATGCAAACTGATTTTCAGGTGCTGGCTGCTTTCACCCCATTACCTTAAAGGAACAATAGCAGCCTGACTGGCAAAATTTCCATGACAGGCAATAACTAACTGTTGATTTAAATCCATACACACTCTGGCTTACAGGGCATGTAGCTGCACGTTGTGGAGAAAGAGGCACGTTGTTGCACGTTGAGGACACATCTGTCACAAAACTGTTGCTTTACTCGGATAGACATAAATTTCAACTTTTTCACTATTATTATGGAATCCAATTCATTTATTTAGAAGTACAGCAATCGTATTCTTCTGCCAGGGGAGGAGGGCACCGTTGTAAATATAGATGTGGTGATTTATCACAGAAAAATGTAAGAACTATGGTGACCATAACTTTATACTGGTACTAAATCGCAACAGTCAGTTTAATTAACTTTACAGTTGACCTTCTACCCACTACTTTTGGTAAGACCAGAGAATTCAGTCTCTGTCATCAGAATGTGATAAAGGGGCAGTTCTTCTCCCTGGCATCTCTTGGTCCTGCTCTACCTTTCAACAAGATTGTGGCCAATCTTCTAGCTTGGCACCACTTCCCTGCCCTGTCTCCTTGTCTCTCCTATCTCTATCTCCTTGTCAATCCTACCCATTGATCTATATTTTGATGTGGTCAGGGGCTGAGCCCCAATCTATCCCTCTGGGATAGGTGAATTCAAATATTCCCTCCTTCTATGTGAAGTTTCTCCTCATCACAATCCAAACATCCTATGCCCTACTTTGAGTCTGTGCTCAGCCAGGAAAGTTATCCTCCCAACTTACTTACCATTAAAATCTTCCTCTTCTCACCTTAAAGCTATGCCTTTCTCCAGGAAATAGGCCAAGTGCAACTTGAATGAGCCATAATCTTATAGGCTCGACTATCTGTGTGGCCACTAGCTTTCATACGTACTGTTTCACCTTCTGCTTTTGCTGCTGTTGACTTGCCGCTGACGTGCCGTGATATGCTGAGATGACGAGAGGAGTCTGCACACCTCTGGGCAGGATCTGAGGTGATGGACAAGAGCAAGGTTAACTCCCAGAATTCCCTCATCACCTGCTCATGTTCTCTTCCACCTTCACCCTCCCTGCACCCTCTTAATCTCCTTCTTACCCCCTCAGACTTCAATAACTGTATCATTTCTTTTTCTAACACGTAATCACAAATCCCCACCCCTCCTGTCATTCCACCTACCCTTAGTACTTCATCCAGTCATAACTCACCTCTAACAGCTGAATTAACTAATGACTAGCGATTTAGGAAACACTGTGTTTTAATATCTGTCTCACTGGGTAATGTTTGCCGTGTCCTTGCATTTGCCCAGGCATCAGTACTTTTGATTTAATTCCTTATTTAGTATAACAGTTAAATGTTGTTTTTTTATTTGCTGCATGTCCTGCCAACACACCACAACAATTTCCTAATATATATAACTGTAAATGGCAAATAATCCTTGATCCTTAACCCCTGATCAGTTCCATCGGTCCTTTCTTACTCAATGAGACCCCACTATCTAATCTCCCATCTCATTCACTGGAACCTGGTTAATACTGATAACCAGGATGCCAGTTCCCATGTGCCCTTCCCACTCATTGGGACCCAGATCCCCCACTCACTGGGGCCCCAGTTCCTGCGCTCCTTTTAAATTTACTTAGCTCACCAGAAATTTTATTATTATATTGTTTGTCTTAGATAATTAAAATTCTGCTGAGCTATCTATAAATCATATCCAACTGTCCTGAAATTCTGCTTGCCCAAAATTAGCACCGTCCTGAGGGTGCTGGATTAAAGTAGTTCAGTATTCCCTGGTGTATATGAGTGACAAGAAAGGTGGTTTATAATTCAGGAAGATGACAGTTAACCACTGTGGAAAATCAGAGCCACACACACCAAGCATTGGTGCAACCCAGCAGGCAGGCAGCAGCTATGAAGAGGAATAAAGAGTTGACTGTTGGGCTGAGACCCCTCATCAGGACTGGAAAGGAATTGGGCAGAAGCCAGAATTAGAAGGTGGGGGAGGAGGGGAGTACAAGCTTGAAGGTGACAGGTGAGACCAGGTGGTGGGAAGGTGGGTAGATGGGGCAGAGAGGATGAAGTAAGAATCTGGGAGATGATAGGTAGAAGAGGTAAAGAGCTGAAGAAGAAGGAATCTGATAGGAAAGGAGAGTAGATAATGGAAGAAAGGGAAGGGGGGCACCAGGAGAAGGAGAAGAGAAAGGTATGAGGTTAGCCTGAGTGGGGAATGGAAAAGGGGGGGGGAGGAGAAATTATTGGAAGTTAGAGAAATCAATATTCATGCTGTTGGGTTGGAGGCTATCCAGATGGAAGATGTATTTATTTTCTGTGGAAAATGCATTTATATTTTTGATTCATTTGAATCACATTTTTCCCCAATGACATTAAAAGTTGTTGGTCCTCTACAAGAGGGATTAAGATCATGAACTACTAGATACAGCAGGCATTGGTAAAAGAAAATGAAAACATTGTCATTGGAGAATGTTCTTTCGGAGTAGCAAAACCAACAGAGTTGTTGTGAAGTTCCAGTGACAATTCTACATATCTCAGAGGTCTTCTACCTTTCTGATTCCTTTCCAGCCCCAACCAACCAATGCATTAATTGGGATGGTGTTTGTGTTTGATGTGGATATGAACTGATGCTACTTTCAAACACTCTGAGCAAACATGGGGAGACTGGTTCTCGGGGCCAAGGAAGAGTGGTCAAAGAGCATGCCAGTATTTTCTGAGCTCCACAGCTGTTCCTTCAGCTGCAACGTTCCTTCAACATAGAAAATAGGAACGGGACTAGGCCATTCAGTCCTTCAAGTCTGTCCTACCATTAAACACAATGATAGCTGGTCCTCTCCCAGCACGTTATCCTCACGCTCTCTCCAATTGTAATTCCTTTTGCATTTGGGAACCTATCTCTCTCCTTAAATTCCTTTAGCAACTGCCTCATGTTTTGCAGAGGAGGGAAGAAAACTTCTCCTCATTCATTGTTAAATATCTAGACTTGTTATCTGAGACTGTGACACCTCATGCTAAACCTGCCCTCCCTGTTTCCATAGGATACACCTTTCCCACATCCACTCTGTTTAGCCTCGTCAGAATTTTGTTTTAATAAGATCCCCTCTTGTTCTTTCAAGCACTGGAGAACATTTTCCCTGTTGACCTAATTTTTTTTTATCAAAATGAAGTTTATTCATAATAAAAAAAATATTTTTCAAGGATGAACTTTTCACTCTTTGTCATTGTCACTCTTTACATTCATAGTCAATACTCCCAGTTCCGTTCTATTACATTCCTACACGTCAATAGCCCTGCTGGCACCCCCGGGGTGCTGCACGACTGCGATAATGGAGGGGCTCACCATCCCGGACCCTATGTCCAGTAGCGGAAGAACCCGACACTGTGATCCTTCCTCCAGCCCCGCTGCACCGGGTTCCAGAGCATCGCTCAGCACGAGCTCCCGCAGCCTGGAATGTGCCAGTCGGCAGCGTTCCTCCACAGACATCTCGACGTGCTGGCAGGCCACAGAGCGACTTTCACTGAGTTGATGATCTGACAGCAGCACAATGTTCATCTCCCTGTGTGTCTCTGGGAACGGCCGTAGATCAGAGAGTCCCCCGTCACACTGCTGCTCCGGGATGAACCGCGACACAGGCCCTCGCATCTTTCTTCAGACCCTCTTTACACACCCACAGTCCGTGAAGAGGTGAGCTACTGTCACTTCCCCACTACAGTCATCCCACGGGCAGCGGGCAATGGGGACGATGCTCCGGGCATGCAGGAAGGATGTGACTGGCAGGACCCCTCTCACCCCCAGCCAGGCAAGTTGGTGCCTGTTGGTGAGGCCTGGTGATGAGTTATCCTGCCAGATGGTTTGGATTGTCTGCTCAGGGAGCCGCTTCACTGTGTCCATCGAGTCCGTATCCTGCAGTGTCTGCAGGAAGTTCCATGCTGACCACTGCCTGATAGACTTGTAGTCAAAGGTGTTGGTCCAGAAGAACTTTTCTACAAAGGACAGGTAGTGTGGCACTGTCCAGCTGACTGGGGCCTAATGGCTCCTACCTGTGGCAATCCTGTCATCCGAGGAATTAGTTTGGAGAACCAGCAAGGCACACCTTCTATGGCCAGTATATCCCTTCTTAGATAAGAAGACCCACAGTACACTAAATGTGGTCTTACCAGGGCACTGCATACTTGCAGTAAGACATCCTTGTTCTTGTATTCAGATCCTTTTGCAGTATCGACCAACATACCATTTGCCTTCTAACACCTGTATTTGCTTTCAGTTAAAGGTCTACAAGAGAGTCATTTTTTACATTAACATTTCCTAATCAAACACAATTTAAATAATATTTCACCTCTCTGCTTCCTTCTGTGAGGTAGATAGAGTGGTTATTATCTTGAGAGATTGCATTCAGGGAACTGTATTGTGGGGAGATTGTTACCCACAGAGGCTCTATCCAGGGATTCTGCAGCTAGTGGCTGTATCTCATGAGACTGTAATGGAACTATCAAACCTTATTCATCTTTAAAAGTCAGTATGCATGTGTGAATTGTTCTTTTATATGGCTTTAACTTAAGTCATTTTTGTGAAATCAAGGATCAACCTTATTGGCCATATACACTCACTGCCCGCTTTATTGGGTACAGAGGGTGTCTCTGTAATTCCCTGTAAACTCCAGAGACTGTTGTGCATGAAAATCCCTGGGGATCAGCAGTTTCTGAGATACGTACTCAAACCACACGTCTGGCACCAACAATCATTCCACGGTCAAAGTCATTCGGATCATAATCCTTCCCCATTCTGATGTTTGGTCTGAACAACAACTGAACCTCTTGACCATGTCTGCATGCTTTTATGCATTGAGTTGCTGCCACATGATTGGCTGATTAGATATTTACATTAACGAGCAGGTGTACAGGTGTATCTAATAAAGTGTATATTTCCATGTTTTAGGAATTTGGTGTGGTGTGCTGGTCAGGGCACAACATGCAAAGAGAAAAGTTTCAACAGTTATAAAGAATAAAGTATATAAAATATAAACTTGGAGGTTAAAATATAGATATGGAATAAAATGTGCATGAATAAATAAATACTATCATGTATTTACAATGAAAACAGCATTATAAAATTTGTTTAAAGCATTTAAAATAGTTCAGTGGAGGGTGGAATAAACTGAGAATGGTGGAGGATTAACTGGAACGGTTGATCAGATTAACTACTGGGGACAGAAACTTCTAAGGTACAACACTCTGAGGTAAGAACAAATAATTTGAAATGTATATATTTTTTAAAACATGAGATCAGTTTGAACAGACCATGTGAAGTGGGTGATTTTTCTTTTCATAGTTGTCTGAGGAGAATTCCTCATGACTCTGCAAGTGAGGCCAAGGCAGCAACCTTGAGAGCTATGTCTGTTGTTTTCAGGAACCATCCTGGCCGGCTTCACACTTGTGTGCTGTTCCGATCCTGGCACCCCCACTGGCAGCAGGAGCAGTGATGAGAGGTTGGCCCTGTTCTGCCTCAATGTTTGGGTGGGGGTCTCGCAGCTCTTCACCGTCCCCTTCCTCCTGGTAGGCTGGTTGTGGAGCATCGTCTGGGGCATCATGATGATCAACCTGTCCTGTAAGTACCTCCCCTGTTGGTGACTCGCCATTACAGAAAATGTATTAGAATTAGTGACAGCACCGTCCTCTGGTGCCCTTCCTTCTTCCCTTTCTCCCATGATCTCTTCTCCTCTCCTGTGAGATTCCTTCTTCTTCAGTCCTTTTACCTTTTCCACCTAACTCCGCCCAGTTTCTCACCTCACACCCCCCACACCTTCCCCCTCACCTATCAGCTGCCAGCTTGTACTCTTTCCCCCTACCCCCACCTTCTTACTCTGGCTTTTGCCTCCTTCCTCTCCAGTCCTGCTGAAGGGTCTCGGCAGGAAGTGTGGGGTGCTTTATTCCTCACTGTAGATGCTGCCCGAACTGCTGAGTTTTGTGTGTGTTGCTTTGGATTTCCAGCATCTGCAGAATCTCTCATGTCTATGACAAGTACTAGGCTTCTCTCTTTGACAGAGGCTCTGGCACATTTCATGCTTCATAAGCATTGACTCACGTTGTACGTGGCCTATCAGCGGCGTCTACAGAGCTTTACCAAGAGGGATTTCTCACAGATCGGCGGCGGTTATTTAAAAAGGGAGCTTCAAGAGTGTTTGTCCATTGTACGTGGCCTATCAGGGGCTATAATTGGACACCGATCGTGAGTTAGATAGCAGGGAAGGTTCAGGAGTAAAAGGGAGACACTGCCTAGCAGAGCAGTCGTCGATGGAGTAATGTGAGGGAGAGTGGTAGGGCTTTGCTCATTCAGGCTTCAGCAATAACAGGTCAAGGCAAGGTAAGTTACCCATGAGGAATAGAAACAGGAAGTATGTCTGTGAAGCCGGTGTTTTGTACTGGTCGTTAGATGTGGGAAGTTTGGGAGACTCCCAGCTTCCCAGGCGGCCACATCTGCACCAGGTACGTCGAGCTGCAGCTCCTTAGGGACCGTGTTAGAGAACTGGAGATGCAGCTCGAAGATTTTCATCTAGTCAGGGAGAGTGAGGAGGTGATAGAGAGGAGCTATAGGCAAGTAGTCACACTGGAGCCTTGGGAGACAGTTAAGTGGGTAACAGGAGAGGGAAGGGGAAGAGTCAGGTACTAGAGAGTACCCCAGTGGCTGTCCCCCTTAACAATAAGTACTCCTATTTGAGTAGTTTTGGGGGGTGGAGGACAGCCTACTTGGGGGAAGCAACAGTGCCCGTGCCTCTGGCACAGAGTCTGACCATGTGGCTCAGAATGGTTGGGAAAGGAAGAGGATGGCAGCAGTGATAGGGGACTCTACAGTTAGGGGGTCAGACAGGCGATTCTGTGGATGCAGGAAAGAAACACGGATGATAGTTTGCCTCCCAGGTGACAATGTCCGGGAAGTTTCTGATCGCGTCTATGATATCCTGAAGTGGGAAGAACAGCCAGAGGTTGTGATACATATTGGTACCAACGAGAAAAGCGAGGAGGTCCTGAAAACAGACTACATGGAGTTAGGAAGGAAGTTGAGAAGCAGGACTTCAAAGGTAGTAATCTTGGGATTACTGCCTGTGCCACAGAACAGAATGAGGTGGAGGATAAATGTGTGGCTGAGGGATTGGAGTGGGGGCAGGGATTCAGATTTCTAGATCATTGGGACCTCTTTTGGGGCAGGTGTGACCTGTACAAAAAGGATGGGTTGCACTTGAATCCCAGGGGAACCAATATACTGGCATGGAGGTTTGCTAAGGCTGTTGGGGAGAGTTTAAACTAGAATTGCTGGGGGGTGGGAACCGAACTGAAGTGACAGAGGAAGGGGTGGTTGGCTCACAAATTGATGCACCATCAATAACTCACGCCGAGACTTAGGAAGTGAGATATCGGCTTTTATTGACTGAAGAACAACACTACATCCTGGGGAAAATGAGGGAGAGCAGCAGGCCACAGTCGCCTTTATACAGGGGTCTGTGGGAGGAGCCACAGGGGCAGTCAGCAGGGTCTTGGGAGGAGCCACAGGAGCAGTCAGACAGGTATATCTGGTTCACCACACAAATAGAGAAAGCTTGTAGACAGTGTGAGAGGGAGGATAGGCAGCTGATAGAGAAGGGATACGCTCAGACCGATGGTTTGAGATGTGTCTATTTTAATGCAAACAAACATGAATGAAGCAGATGAGCTTAGAGCGTGGATCAGTACTTGGAGCTATGATGTTGTTGCCATTACAGAGATTTGGATGGCTCAGGAGCAGGAATGGTTACATAGAGTGCCAGGCTTTAGATGTTTCAGAAAGGACAGGGAGGGAGGCAAAATAGGTGGGGGTGTGGCACTGTTGATCAGAGATAGTGTCACGGCTTCAGAAAAGGAGGAAGTCATGGAGAGATTGTCCACTGAGTGTGGCTGGAAGTTAGAAACAGAAAGGGGTCAATAACTCGACTGGGTGTTTTTTTTATAGACCACCCAATAGTAACAGGGACATTGAGGAGCAGATAGGGAGACAGTATGATATGATCTGGAAAAGTATGATATAACAGGGTTGTTGTGGTGGGAAATTTTACCTTCCCAAATATTAATTGGCATCTCCCTAGAGCAAGGGAGTTGGGGTGGAGTTTGTTAGATGTGTTCAGGAAGGTTTCTTGACACAGTATGTAGATAAGCCTACAAGAGGAGAGGCTGTACTTGATCTGGTGTTGGGAAATTAACCCGGTCAGGTGTCAGATATCTAAGTGGGAGAGTATTTTGGAGATGGTCATCACAATTCTATTTCCTTTACCATAGCATTGGAGAGGGATAGGAACAGGCAAGTTAGGAAAGCGTTTAATTGGAGTAAGGGGAAACATTAAGCTATCAGGCAAGAACTTGGAAGCATAAACTGGGAACAGATTTCCTCAGGGAAATGTACAGCAGAAATGTGGCAAATGTTCAGTGGATATTTGCTTGGGGTTCTGCATCAGTACGTTCCAATGAGACTGGGAAAGGATGGTAGGGTACAGGAACCGTGGTGTACAAAGGCTGTTGTAAATCTAGTCAAGAAGAAAAGAAAAGCTTACAAAAGGTTCAAAAAACTAGGTCATGACAGAGATCTAGAAGATTATAAGGCTAGCAAGAAGGAGCTGAAGAATGAAATTAGGAGAGTCAGAAGGGGCCATGAGAAGGCCTTGGCAGACAGGATTAAGGAAAACCCCAAGGCATTCTACAAGTATGTGAAAAGCAAGAGGATAAGAGATGAGAGAATAGGACCAATCAAGTGTGACAGTGGAAAAGTGTGTATGGAACTGGAGGGGATAGCAGAGGTACTTAATGAATACTTTGCTTCAGTTCACTATGGAAAAGGATCTTGGCAATTGTAGGGATGACTTACAGCGGATTGAAAAACTTGAGCAGATAGACATTAAGAAAGAGGATGTGCTGGAGCTTTTGGAAAGCATCAAGTTGGATAAGTCACCGGGACCGGATGAGATATACCCCAGGCTACTGTGGGAGGCGAGGGAGGAGATTGCTGAGCCACTGGCAATGATCTTTGCATCATCAATGGGGGTGGGAGAGGTTCCAGAGGATTTGATGGTTGCAGATGTTATTCCCTTATTCAAGATAGGGAGTAGAGATAGCCCAGGAAATTATAGACCAGTACGTCTTATTTCAGTGATTGGTAAATTGATGGAGAAGATCCTGAGAGGCAGGATTTATGAACATTTGGAGAGGCATAATATGATTAGGAATAGTCAGCATGGCTTTGTCAAAGGCAGGTCGTGCCTTATGAGCCTGATTGAATTTTTTGAGGATGTGACTAAACATGTTGATGAAGGTAGAGCAAATAGATGTGGTGTATATAGATTTCAGCAAGGCATTTGATAAGGTACCCCATGCAAGGCTTATTGAGAAAGTAAGGAGGCATGGGATCCAAGTGGACAGTGCTTTGTGGATCCAGAACCTGCTTGGTTGTAGATGGGTCATTTTCTGCATGGAGGTTGGTGACCACTGGTGTGCCTCAGGGATCTGTTCTGGGATCCCTTCTCTTCGTGATTTTTATAAATGATCTAGATGAGGAAGTGGAGAGTGGTTAGTAAATTTTCTGATGACACAAAGGTTGGGGGTTCTGTGGATAGTTTGAAGGGCTGTCAGAGGTTACAGCAGGACATCAATAGGATACAAGACTGGGCCGAGAAGTGGCAGATGGAGTTCAACCCAGATAAGTGTGAGGTATGATGGCAGAATATAGTATTAATGGTCACATTCTTGGCAGTGTGGAGGATCAGAAGGATCTTGGTGTTCGAGGCCATAGGACACTCAAAGCTGCTACGCAGGTTGACTCTGTGGTTAAAAAAGGCATATGGTGCATTGGCCTTCATCTACCATGGGACTGAGTTTAGGAGCTGAGAGGTAATGTTACAGCTATATAGGACCCTGGTCAGACCTCACTTGGAGTCTTGTGCTCAGTTCTGGTTGCCTCACTACAGGAAGTATGTGGAAACTATGGAAAGGGTGCAGAGGAGATTTACAAGGATGTTGCCTGGATTGGGGAGCATGCCTTATGAGAACAGGCTGAGTAAACTCAACCTTTTCTCCTTGGAGCGAAGGAGGATGAGAGGTGACCTGATAGAGGTGTATAAGATGATGAGAGGCATTGATCGTGTGGATAGTCAGAGGCTTGTTCCCAGCGCTGAAATGGCTGGCATGAGAGGGCACAGTTTTAAGGTGCTTGGAAGTAGGTACAGAGGAGATGTCAGGGGTAGTTTTTATGCAGAGAGTGGTGAGTGCATGGTAATGGGCTGCTGGCAACGGTGGTGGAGGCGGATACAATGGGGTCTTTCAAGAGACTCCTGGATAGGTACATGAAGCTTACAAAAATAGAGGGCTATGGTGACCCTAGGTAATTCATAAAGTTTGGCACAGCATCGTAGCCCGAAGGGCCTGTATGGTGCTGAAGGCTTCCTATGTTGTCTGTAAGCAGGGCTATTCAACCAGCAGTGTCACCACTGTGACCTTCATGACATACCGAGTCTGGTTAATCTGATTTGCATTTACAAACCTGCTCGATGAAAACAATACAGCTCCTCCCCCCCAACCCTTACCTCTTCCCGAGCAGGGAATCAAGCCAGAGCATTCCTGAGCACAGATGCTCTGCCCTAACCTTCCAGAGCTAACAAAGGTACGGGTAGTCTGTGCAATCCAGCTGAATCTGGGCTTGACCCCACTGGGACCTGGACCTCTCTGTATCTACCTAAGAGTCTCTTAAAAGACCTTATTGTATCCGCCTCTACCACCTCCACTGGTAGTGGGTTCCACGCACTCACCACTCTCTGTGTGAAAAACTTACTTCTGACATCCCCCTTGTACCTACTTCCAAGCACCTTAAAACTATGCCCCTTCCTGTTAGCCATTCCAGCCCTGAGAAAAAGCCTCTGACTATCACATGGTCAATGCCTCTCATCATCTTATACACCTCTATCAGGTCACCACTCATCCTCCGTCGCTCCAAGGAGAAAAGGCCGTGTTCACTCAACCTGTTTTCGTAAGGTATGCTCCCCAATCCAGGCAACATCCTTGTAAATCTCCTTTGCACCCTTTCTATGGTTTCCACATCCTTCCTGTAGTGAGGTGACCAGAACTGAACACAGTACTCCAAGTGGGGTCTGACCCTGAAATCTGTCTGGCTTGTCTTTATGCAGCTCACCCAGGCGGGCACAGTACACTTGAAGATCATTATCTGGTATTCTTTGTTTCGTTTCCGACTCAGAGAGGCTCAGAAATGGAAAAGGTCGCGATGGCCAATGTTGTACCTAAATAGGGTTAACTTGGACAGAAATGTAGAGACGACTGATTTGACTTTGATAGGATTCACATCATTTCCTTGCAACTGAAGATTAATTTTATTAAACGTGATAGTTCTATAAAATAAGCAATGTCATGCCTAGCATACTTGAGTTGATTACTGAATGAAGCATTCAAGTCTTCAAAGAATTTTATCATTGTTTCAAAAGGTGTGTTGAAGTATCTCATGGTTATCCTTTTGATAACCATCTGACTTCTGTGTGCAACAGCGAGTGTTCAAACTGTTTACCATTCTTATTGCGAAGCTCTCAAAGTAGTTGAGAATTGAGAGCATGGACCTTGATTTTAACTATTTGTGCGGTTGATGACATAGGTTTTTTGTGAAAGATGCTCTGTGAGTTGCACAGTAAATGGTAAATATTTGATTCCTGAAGAAGGGCCTCAGCCTGAAATGTCAACTGTCTACTCTTTTCCATAGATGCTGCCTGGCCTGCTGAGTTCCTCCTGCATTTTGTGTGTGTTGCTTTGGATTTCCAGAATCTGCAGACTTTCTGGTGTCTGTAAATGTTTTAGATACAGTTTTTTCCCAGGAAATAATAACCCCACAGGGGTGTCCTGTCATCGATGATGCCCCATCTGTTGCACAAGCAAGAATGTTGGTGAGCAGAATGTCCTTCTCTTTGAAAAATTGCTCAAAACTTGAGATGTTGACTCCCCCTTTATATCTGTTTCTAATCCCTTACAAGTAACAATTTTTGAACCATTCATTCATCTTTTATGAAGTAAGCATAAACAAGAAGCAAAGGTTCATTGCCTAGCAATGACTCATCCAACTGTAAAACAAATTCTGTTGCCCTATGTATGTTGCAGAAAGGGTCTTCCACATTCTCAGACATTTCATCTATTCGTCTTTGAACAGAGTTATCACTGAGTGGAATTGATTTAATTATTTGGTCTGATGACCTAGGCAAAACTGTACCCAAGAACCTCCCTTTCTGCTGGCAGAGTCAGTACTTCTCCAATTGTCTGGGACTTTCCAGATTCAGCAATGAGCAATTGAAATATTGTATGACGCGCACAACTATCACTGTTTGGTGGCGAAGTGCTGGCAAATATGCTTTGAAGTTTTTTCAGATTCTGAAAGTTTTCACAAAGTGACTGAAAATAAGCCAAGTTCTTGTTTGCTTTATCAAATTGTATTCTCTTCAAATGTTTAGGAAATCTGGTTGGTTTCATCACCTGATTTGCGGAAAAAACTTCTACACAAAAGACACATTGGTTGTTGTTGGTTGCATGGTGCTGGTATAAATCCATGTTTCAGATACTCCACACTGTACTGTCTACACTTCTTTTACATATCATCTGATATGTATCTGATTTTACATACCATTTTCATTATGGATTAACAACCATGGTCAATCATCTGTTGTTTCAATCCAACCTCAAGCACTGCGATCAATAAAGGGGAAAGTTATGACATCATAATAGCTTGGACAAAACTTGACTCTCTGCTGAAGGTACATGAAGTGGGGCAACAATATCTCAGTTGGGCTGTGGGCTTTTCAAAGGAGTTGAAGATCATTCAAAAGGGCAGGTTCTGAACTTTATCCCATTGATCACAATGACCTAATTCATAGGAATTGTGCTGCAACATGATTAGAGTATGGGAATTGTACTAGCTAACACCGTACTACTGTAGTGAACGTAAACATTGCATGGGCCGGACCTGGACATGACATGAATTCTTTCTTCCCGATTGCAGAACACAGAAGTGTCACATTGCTTTACAACAACTATAATGTGCTTTGAACGAAGTCGAAGAGATTGGTGGGTTAACAGGAGATAAGTTGATTGCGTGATCATTGTAACCAATTATGAGGCACTGAGAATCAAGTGCTTATAATAATTAATTAATTTCATAAATTAAGCCTGTAATCCCCTTGCTACTGAGCACACCCCAAAGCTCCCTTTATCTTTATCATCCCCTTAGAAACACCCAGAGCCCTGGTGATGTCACCCACTTTGGGAGCCAGTGTTCTAAATCGATATAAAGCATTGGAGAAGGAGAGACGACGTGACAGAGTTTATTCATTTATGAGAGGTATTTTTAGGGTAGGTAGTCTCCTTTGCATAGTAAATTGTTGAATGGATGGGAGGGATCACTGATAATGCTAAGTGCCCTGCATACACAGCAAGAGATTTAGATTAATTTGGAATCGTGATTGGAACTGACACTGTGAACTCAGGGGTCTGTTCCTGTGCTGAATTACATAGAACACAGGACACTACAGCTTTGTACAGGCCCTTTGGCCCAAGATATTGTGCTAACCTTTCAATCTACTCTAAGATCAATCTGACCCTTCTCCTACATAACCCTCCATTTTTCTATGCACCTATCTAAGAGATTCTTAAATGCCCCTAATGTATCTGCCCTTACCACCACCCCTGGCAGGGCATACCACATACCCACCATTCTCTGTATGAAAAAAAACTTACCTCTGACATCTCCCCTGTATTTTTCTCCCATCACCTCAAAATTATGTCCCCTTTGTATTAGTTATATCCAGCCTGTGAAAAAGTCTCTGACTATCCACTCCATCTCTACCTTTTATCATCTTGTACACCTCTGTCAAGTCACCTCTCAAGAGAAAAGCCCCAGCTCACTCACCTTATCTTATAAGACATGTTCTCTAATCCAGGCAGCATCCTGGTAAATTTCCTCTGCAACCTCTTTAAAGTTTCCACATCCTTTCTACAATGGGGCAACCAGAACTGAAACACAATATTCGGATTTTGGTCCAATCTGTTTTATAGAGCTGTAACCTCATGGCTCTTGAACTCAATCCCCGATAACTAAAGGCCATCACAGCATGTGCCTTCTTAACAAGCCTGTCAACTTGGGAGGCATCTTTGAGGGGTCTATGGACGTGAACCCCGAGGCCCCTCTGTCTTGGGCAAGGTTTAATTGACATGGGTTATGGATTGGGCTCTATGGTTCATGTTATGATGCATTTCTGATTTCTGGTTACTACTGGTTTTATTGCTGTTTTGTACGATTTTGATTAGGGTGGACTGGCCCTGCAGCATGCACTCAATGAATGACGCAGAGCTTAAATTGAACTGGTCACGGTCGGCACAACATCGTAGTGCCGAAGAGCCTGCAATGTGTCCTGTGTTTCTATGAACTAAACTGAGCATTTCCAGGCTGTTTCAATTACTTTGTGCTTTGATGCTTTATACTCTGTGTTCTCACTTGTTTTGTACCACTTGTGTGATTTGTTCTTTTTTTTTGCGGGTTTTCTTCGAACGGGTTCCATGGTGTTTCTCTGTTTTGTGGCTGTCGGTGGGAAGACAAATCTCATGGGTTGTATACTGCGTACGTACTTTGATAATAAATGTACTTGGAACTGGCTTGTGAAGCAGGTAGACATGTGGGACGTGAAATTTAACCCAGGGGACTCTAAACTATCGTTATGGTAGGAGGAGCAGGAAGAGGCAACCTAACCCGAAAGATAAAACTCTGAAGGGTGTGCAAAGACGCAGACACACCGGTATACGTGCACAAACCTTTAAGACGCAGACACACCGGTATACGCGCACAAACCTTTAAGACGCAGACACACCGGTATACGCGCACAAACCTTTAGGATGCAGACACACCGGTATACGCGCACAAACCTTTAGGACGCAGACACACCGGTATACGCGCACAAACCTTTAAGACGCAGACACACCGGTATACGCGCACAAACCTTTAGGATGCAGACACACCGGTATACACGCACAAACCTTTAGGACGCAGACACACCCGTATACGTGCACAAACCTTTAATTCGTAGACACACCGGTATACGTGTACAAACCTTTAGGGTGCTTGGACAGCATGAGAAAGATGACACAAACTGTACAAACAGATAATCTAATGATGTACACAGGATCTAGAGTTTTATGACACAATGCCACAAAAATACTAAGGAAGTTGAAACTAAATAAAAATTTAATTCTGACAGAACTGAAACACTGTGTTTCATTCTGGGAGGAAGTAAAAAACCATGGGAAAGTTCTTTAGGATGGTTGAAGGCATGAGTTATGTGAAACCAAAGGGAGGGGGCAAAGATCTTTGATAAGCTTGATAAACCATGACCTGGACAAAGTCAAAAATTCATTGCCTGAGGAGCACTTGTTCCAAGTTCTGGCAATGGTAATACAGAAGGTTTGAAGAAAGCCAGTAATGTGGGCTAAATCCATGGCCTTAAAGTGTGTGTGTACAGGGGAGTGAGGATTGGGTGGCGGGGCTGTCGTCATCATGGCTTTGAGAAACGAATTTGGATAAGCAGTGGAAGGGAAGGTATTCATGGGAAATGTTGGCTGGGCTTCCGCCCCGTTCGATCCTGATGCTTTTGTGATCCAAAGCTTCTTCAGAAGCTAAGAATGAGGCATAAAGCTTATTTGACATCTGCTTCATTAAATCTTACAAGAACAAAAAAAAAGAGGAGAAAGCAGTTGTGGTTGTCTCATACTCCAACTGGAAATAACACAAATTCCATTGATAACAACTAACCCTATAAAATAGCCAGGTTCCAATGTTGTGACACTTGCTACAGAAAACGAAAAAGCTTTTAGAAAATACAGAAGCAACTGTACGGTAATTACTAGAAAATTCACTGAGCTATTACATGTGTGTAGGTGATTACATAAAAATACAAGCAAGCATAGGGAAGTTAAACTACAAGGAAATGAACAACTTTACCCCTTAACCCAACAATCCTATGACAATTATGTGCTGAGACCCAAAACTCATAAGTTTTCACAGGTTAAAACCAGAGTTTTGTTATGTTATAAACATAACCCAGAGCAGGGTTATGTTTATAAAAGGCTGTGGTGGGTTGGTGAGGTTCTGTCTGAATCCCTGCGAGCACAACTGCTCTTTGCAGTGACTTGCTGAATATTTTGACAAAACTGAAACCAGTCCGCCACCTAACATCGTACTCATAGGGGAGCAGGCTTAAAGCAACAAGAACCGTTCTACGACCAATATCCATTTTCTAAAAGTTTAAAATCCAAGCCACACCATAGTACGTGTGCTTTTGGTTGCAGACAGCATTTGCTGAGTGCGTCTAATCACAGATCCAGGTTTATTCTAATCCTTCTCTGTGTCACCATGATGAGATTATCAAAAAGGTTTAAAAATTCATTAGTGCAATAGGACCTGCCGATTGAGGTGAGGCGAGCTGAAACCTCCAGCTTTTCGCTGACACAAGCGGCAATTGCCTTTCACCCTGATAAGTGCAAAGGTCACTTCTGTCCTTCCATTTCGTTAAGTTGGAACATCTGATGATTGTCTTAATGTCTTTCTGCCACAGACGAGCAGACGAATGCTGGAGTGGTGCGGGGAGTTACCATGGAAACACAAACGGAGGCAATATTTCATCTCTCTGCAATAAGCAACTCTGCAAAATGAGATTTACATGGGCTGAGACTTGGCTTTTGACCTGAAAAGTACAACTGGGATCAAGGCGCACCAGCTGACCATCAGTAATGATACATCAGGGGTTAGAGTTTGTGCCGACATATTGAAAGGTGAAGTTCATAGAATATTCTGCTGCATTATGCCTGTATTTTAACAAGTACCAATGTAAATTAATATCTCTCATTGCCACTAATAGATTATGTTTTCCTGCTGTTAATCTTGCGTATTTGGAGTGGCTCTTCTGTTTTCTGGTGTCTTTGGTTGTATCAATACATTGCTACCTGCTTTGCTTAAGGGCTTCTGATAGGAAGCCATTGTTGTAACATGTGAAACAGTTGTTAATTTTAGACACACAAGATGCCACAGATGGTAATGACCAATAAGCTCTTCCTGTGATGCTGGCTGAGAGGGAAGTATTGACTAAGAAACAGGAAAGAGTTAAGGTGTCACATTTCCAAGGGCTCCCTCTGTGGGAGGGCAATGGGATCTCAGTTTAACATCCTCAATGATGCTGAAAAGAGAGTGTATACCAGATAAGCTGCCAGCTCTGATCTGGAATGCATGTGCAAATCCCACCATGGTAACAAAGGAATCCTACCTAATTAAACAAAATATAAAATTAAAGAAATATGCTGGTCTGACTTGATCGGTAGCCTTTCAATCATTTTGCTCCTTCAGGGGAGGACATTTGCAACCCGCACCACACACACCAATGCAATTGAGGTTTAATTGCCTCCACTGTTTAGTGCAAATAAGGCTGGGTAAAAGATGCCAGTGACGACTGCAGCCTGAGAGCAAAGTTCTGCTCCTGTCTTTAGAGCCAGAGACTTTAACCCTCAATATGTTGACCCGGTGAGGACTGAAGTCTCAATAACTCAGCCACAGTTGATAATTGGTGAGGATGTGTGTGATATTTCTCCTTTTAAGTTTCTGGTAGTGCTCAATCCAAAAATGCTGCAGGGGACACTATTCTTGCCTGGTGTCAATTTCCTCCCGACTGTGAATGTCCTTGCTGGGGACTTTAGCTAGAATAAAGAGCACACTTCTCTCTATTTTTAACCAATTAACATCGATTTTTCTAACTCTCAGTAATTTCTCCATCCCTCGCCCATCTCTCTTTGTCCATCTCCATGCTGAATCCCCTCTTGCCCCTTCTCTTTTACTCACCCGGCAATCACCTCCCTCTGGCGCTCCTCCTCCTCTTTCTCCCATGGCCCTCACTCCCCTCCTATCAGATACCTTCTTCTTCAGCTCTTTACCTTTCCCACCTATCACCTTCCAGCTTCTTATTTCATTCCCCCTCCCCCATCTTCTTGTCCTTGATTTGTCCCCCGTTCACTTCCAGTGCTGATGAAAGGTCTCAATCTGAAAACAGATCTCGATCTGTTTATTTCTCTCCATATATGCTGCCTGACCTGATAAGTTCATCCAACCTTTTGTGCCTGCTCACCTTCCGGTGAACAATTCCCCCCGCCTCCTCTATTCCCACTCTGACCTTTCACTTCTTCCAACCTGCCTATCACTTCCCCTGGGTCCCCTCCAATTTCCCTTTCTCCTATTATCCAGTCACCTCCTTTATCAGAGTCTTTCTTCTCCAGCCCTTGACCTTTCCCAGCCACCTGGCTTCACCTATCACCTTCCAGCTAGCCTCCTTCCTCTTCACTCTAACATCTTCCCCCTTCCTTCTCAGTCCTGAGGAAGGGTGTCGGCACAAATTGTCAACTGTTTACTCTTTTCCTTGGATGCTGCCTGACCTGCCAAGTTCCTCCAGTGTTCCATGTGTGTTGTTTTGTATTTACGGCATCTACTTCTTCAGTTTTTGTGTCTGTGCTCTGATTTTCCAGAGAAGTTAGCTATCATCTTTCTAAATTTTAACCTACCTTTCCTGTCACTTGTATACATGAGGGAATACTGAACTCCTTTAATCCAGCACCCTCAGGACTTGGAAACTCTGATCAAGCAGAAGTTTTGGGCTGTTAGATATGATTTACGTCAAGACCCCAACAGAATTTTAACTACTTAAGATGTTGAGTGGGAATCTGGATCCCAGTGAGTGTGAAGGGCACATGGGAATTGGCATGAACCAGGTTCCCAGTGAATTGGATGGGGGAGTAGGAAATGGGGTCTTATTGTGTAAGAAAGGACCAATGGAACTGATCAGGGATCAATTTTATTCCCTCTATAAATATACACAAATTAGGAAATTGCTGTGGTGTGTTGGGGCTATATGCAGCAAAAAGTGCCAATATTCAACAATTATACAAAATGATATAAAAAGAACTAATGTTCAAGTCAAGTCAAGTCACTTTTATTGTCATTTCGACCATAACTGCTGGTACAGTACATAGTAAAAATGAGACAACGACTAGACTACAGACCTACACAGGACTACATAAAGTGCACAAAAACAGTGCAGGCATTACAATAAATAATAAACAGGACAATAGGGCAAGGTGTCAGTCCAGGCTTTGGGTATTGAGGAGTCTGATAGCTTGGGGGAAGAAACTGTTACATAGTCTGGCCGTGAGAGCCCAAATGCTTCGGAGCCTTTTCCCAGACGGCAGGAGGGAGAAGAGATTGTATGAGGGGTGCATGGGGTCCTTCATAATGCTGTTTCCTTTGCGGATGCAGCGTGTAGTGTAAATGTCCGTAATGGTGGGAAGAGAGACCTCGATGATCTTCTCAGCTGACCTCACTATCCGCTGCAGGGTCTTGCGATCCAAGATGGTGCAATTTCCAAACCAGGCAGTGATGCAGCTGCTCAGGATGCTCTCAATACAACCCCTGTAGAATGTGATGAGGATGGGGGGTGGGAGATGGACTTTCCTCAGACTTCGCAGAAAGTAGAGACGCTGTTAGGCTTTCTTTGCTATGGAGCTGGTGTTGAGGGACCAGGTGAGATTCTCCGTCAGGCGAACACCAAGAAATTTGGTGCTCTTTACAATCTCTACCGAGGAGCCGTCGATGTTCAGCGGGGAGTGGTCACTCTGTGCCCTCCTGAAGCGAGTCAATGTTTCAGGTCTCGGCCCGAAACATCATCTGTTCATTCCTCTCCACAGACGCTGCCTGACCAGCCGAGTTCCTCCAACATTTTGTGTGCGTTGCTCTAGATTTCCAGCCTGCAGAATCTCTTGTGTTCATATCTTTTCTGTGAGGTGAAGCTGCAAGATGCAGGCAATAGGAACTTCCAGGGATAATGATGCCTGGTTCATTCTCTGGGGACAAGCAGAGCCTCAGCCCTAGTGTTGCTCAGTGTTTGCAAACTCTGCACAGCTTAATGCATGCACATTGAGCAATGCATAGAAAGGAAACCCAACAAAAACACACGGAAAGTGTGAGAGTTTTATTCACAAGGCAGGTTATTTAATATTTACTTGCCAGGTTGCTAAGCTCTTGTTCAAACCAGTTCACTGTTCAAGAAGCAGACTTGTCACAACTCTGCTGTTTGTGCATAGAGGAAACAGGTGTTTCCTGCTTAAACGCTGCACCCATCAATGAAGCAATAGTAAACTACAAGTAACGACAATATAGTATTGCAATCACTCGGGCTGAGTGCGATGTTCTCCTGAGGGACTGGCTATTGGTGGGTCATCTGGGAAGTCAGGATTCCCTTAATGGAGAACGCCTGTGTGTGACTTTGCTTAACGGGGAGAGGCTGATACACAGGCAGCCACCACATGGTCCTTGACAGATCGGGGGGTCAGGGTCCAGTGGCATGGAGGGCAAGATGACTGGGGAATCTTCACTGCCGTTGTGACGTGTCACCATCTTCTGCCAGCTCGACCGTTGAGGTCCACTTTTTAACTGGAGCTTCCCACAACCGATAGGTAACCCCACCAGGAGATAGGTGCAAGATGGTTAAACCCCAGACAGCACCACTCTGGCGATCTCAGGATGTCTTCACCGGTTTGGACCATTCACCTGATCGAGGCACCTCCTGATTTGTTCGTATGCTCCAGCTACACATGGCCCAGCCTGTCCAGTCCCTTCTTAGCCAGTTTTCCAATCCTGATAATATTCTTGCGATTTCTTTTTCTAGCCTTCTCTGTGCAACCAAAGTATTTCCTCTTCAATTAGTAGAATTATCACTTTCTGACTGCAGCTCACATGATAAGTTACTGGCGACTGGTTTCTGTTCCTCATCTGTCAAATGCTGTCCGTCCTCTAGGTCAAGGTTCACTGAACATTTTTCAGCACTTTATTGCTGTCTTTATCGCTCAAGTGTGATAGAGTGATTGGCTGTCTTTGGTCTCATAATCAGGGACTAATATAGCTACAAAAGGATATAAGCTGCCTAGTAAAATAGATGGAATTTCTTGATTCTGAATATTTTTCCTGGTGTACAGAAGTGAAAGTAAATGAGTCATTCAAGGAGGAGATACAGGAGCCTGAAGACACACACTCAGTGCTTTAGGAACAGCTTCGTGCCCTCCGCCATCAGATATCTGAATGGACAATGAACCCATGAACACTACCTCACTATTTTTGCTCCCTTTTTGCACTACTTATTTATTTTTTTGTATTTAAAATTGTAATTTATGGTATATTTTGCAGACACAAAACAATAAATATCAATGCATAAAAGCATGCAGACTTGGTCAAGAGGTTCAGTTGTTCAGACCAACAGCAGAATGGGGAAAAATGTGATTTAAGTGACTTTGACCGAGAAATGATTGTTGGTGCCAGATGGGGTGGTTTGAGTATCTCAGAAACTGTTATTCTCCTGGGATTTTCACATGCAACAGTCTCTCAGTCTCTTGAATTTATAGAGAATGGTGTAAAAAACTATGAATATCCAATGAACAGCAGTTCTGTGGGTGAAAACACCTTGTTAATGAGAGAGGTTCGAGGGAAATGGCCAGACTGGTTCAAGCTGACAGGAAAGGGACTGTAATGATACTGTGCACATGGCTGTTGTGTGTACACATGATGTAATGGGCCACATGATGGATGAAAAGCTAGCAAAACCTATCAGAATCAGGTTTATAATCACTGGCATATGAGGGCTGATTGATAAGTTTGTGGCCTAAGGTAGAAGGTGTCAATTTTAGAAAACCTAGAACATGTATTTTTCAGCATTATCCCCTCCTGCATTTACTCACTTAGTCCAGCAGATGTGGAGCATACGGATCTTGGACCTCCAGAAAGTGTCCACAGCAGGGGTGATTGATAAGTTCATGGCCTAAGGTAGAAGGAGATAAGTTATACAGCTCTCTTTACGTGAACATGCAGGTAAACTCTTTGAGTGATTATGCAGAAAGTTTGAAGTTAATAACTCATCAGTCAGTAACTCATCGGGGCCTAAGGTAAAAGGAGATGAGTTATTATCACAGGACGTTTTTCGCTTCTCGCACCGTTCTCTATAAACAGGGAGATCTTCACCTGGATCACAGGAAGCTTCTTGCTTATCGAAAACTCTGCACCCGTTTTCAATGTCCAGGAGTCCCCCTCTGAGGGGCACTGCAGTCTGTCACCATGTACGCTGCCGCAATTTGTAACTTCACTGCCCTCCCTACCCCTCACTTTACCAAGCCGAGGCAACGACCCTTGTCCAGGAGGGCATCTGAAGCTGAGGTGCCAACCTACTGAAGCTGCAACACAGCACTACTTGTCTAAAGAGCGAAGGTCAGAGGGTAGTAGATATGGTCAAGTGATCCACAAGAGCACAGAACAGTCCCTCACGGTACAGGCCCTTCAGCCCACAATATTGTGCCTATCCTTGAACCTACTCTAAGGACAATTTAACCCTAGCATTCCACATAGCCCTCCTTTTCTTCCTTTCATCCATGTGCCTATCTAAGAGTTTCCTAATACCCCTAATGTATCTGCCTCTACCACCACCCCTGGCAGAGCGTTCCATGCACCCACCGTTAAAAATAACGGCACCTGACATTCCCCCTATATTTTCCTCCAAACACCTAAAAATTATGCCCCCTCGTATTAGTTATTTCTGCCCTGGGAAAAAGTCTCTGGCTGTTCACTCCCTCTTATCATCTTGTACAGCTGTACCGAGTCACCTTTCAGCCTCCTTTCCTTCAAAGGGAAGAGCCCCAGCTCACTCAACCTACCCTACCCTCATAAGACATGCTCTCTAATCCAGGCAGCATCCTGTTAAATCTCCTCTGTACCCTGTTCAAGACTATGGTAAAGGTCAGCAAGCTGTGATCACTGTCTCCGAGCTGCCTACCCACTGAGCGATCTGTTACCCAACCTGGTTCATCGACTAGCACCAGATCCAGTCCATCCCATCCTCTAGCCGGCTTCATCCTTGAATGTCTTTGAACACTCCAACCAGTTGGTTGGCACAGGTTTTCAGTGCCCTGTGAGGTAAGCCTTGCCAAGGTTCACCCTCTTGAAGGATGTTCAGACATCAGCCTCTGAGCAGGAGATCACAGGGCCACTGGAAACTGTGGGGATTTGCCTTGGTGTAGTGTCATTTTACTTTCTCAAAGCATGCATAAAAGTCATTGAGGTTATTAGGTGTGAAGTGTCATTGCCATTTATGCCGCTAGGTTTCGCCTTTTTGGAAGTAATGGCCAGCAACCCCCCCCCACAGCTGTCATGGATCCAACTGTGCCTCCAACTTCACCTTCACATGGAATTGCCTTCTTGCTCTCAAGATGGCCTTCCGTAGATTGTACTTGGAATTCTTGTAGGATTCTGGATCACCGGTCTTGAATGCCACAGATCTAGCCTTCAGTAGACTGTGAATCTCATGGCTTCTGGTTTGGGCATGTCTGGATTGTTCTTGAAGGCATGTGCTCTTGAAGTTGCTGATAATTTTGGCATATTCATTCAGACCCAAGGTGAATCCCTGAATGTGGTCCAGTCCACTGGTTAAAAACTGTCCTGTAAGCACTCCCCTCCTCCCCCCTTGACCATACTTTCCTGGTTCTCGCCATTATTGCTGTGCTCTTTAGATTCTGCTTATATGCTGGGAGAAGGAGTACACCCTGGTGATTGGACTTGTCAAAGTGCAGGCGTGGGATGGGGCAACATGTGTTCTTAATGGTGGTGCAACTGCGATTGAGCGTATTGGCTGCTCTGGTTCTGCAGGTGAAATGTTAGTCTGCAACTTCAAGATGCCCTTGCTGAAGTCCTGCGATGATTGAAAAGGCATAAGGGTGCTGTGTCTTATGACTACTGATCATGGTGCTCAGCTCTTCGCATGCCAGCTTGACGTTAGCCAGGAGTGGAATCTTCGCTGCCACCAGGATGAGGCTGGAAATCCTCTTCAGCAAATAGAACAGATAACACTAGACACCAGATGTTCCAGCAGGACTCAGAACTGTCACATCAGTGCACCACAATGAGTTAATCATGCAGCAAATGCCGCCTTCACCTGATTCCGCCATCCAACCCATTGGGCTGCAGCACTGCGTTTGGAATCTCAGTGAAGCAGAGTACACAACAGTCCTCGAGGTCCCTCTGGTCTTGCTCTGAGGACTTCAATTTTATTTTCGTGTAAAAGATTCAGGAGGATGGGGGTGGGGGAACCTAGGGTCCTGCACTTTTACCAGTTTTACCTGGAGCTATCCCCAGTGACAATGTTTCATGAGACAATGGAGATGTTCCCTCTACTTCCAGCTGCTGTACTTGCTCCCTGCTGCTCTGGAGACCAGCGTCTGTCAGTTCTGATGATCATTTGATCTCTTAAGTAACTGGAGTTCATCTTACTGCAGTCTCTGTGACTGCAGATTTCAGCTGGAGTTCCAGGTAGGAGTGTTTGGTGATTTGATGATGAGGATCGAGGTTCGAGGGTTAAATTATAAGTCCAGAAATTGAGGCTCATTGGCCGGAGCCCCAGGTCTGTGAATCTCTCTGCAAGTCTGCTGGGGTAGTGTGCGAGTCTGAGTCCGCTTGACACTGGAGGCTGAAGCAAACGGTCAGAATCAGAATCAGGTTTATTATCACCAGCATGTGTCATCATGAAATTTGCTAATTTAGCAGTCTGTCTTGGGGTAAGTGGACTGTGTATTCCATGGGTGGGGGAGAAGGGGGTTGTTTTTTGCTTGTTGTGATCTGACTTGTTCTGCTGAGCTTTGTGGGTGTGCTGTGTTAGTGCCAGAATCCATGGCGACACTTACAGGCATCCCCCGAGGTTGTGTTGGTTGTAAACACAAACAGCGCACTTCACTGCGTGTTTTAATAAATAAACACGAATCTTGAATCCCTTGGGAGCTGCACACAAAAAGCTGCCCCTCTCCAGCGCCATTATTTCTTCCCGGTGTCACAGGGAGAACGTGCAAACTCAGGATTGAACCTGGGGCACTGGATTTAGGAGACTGCAACACCATCTCGGCCAGTGGCACTGAAGACCTGGGCTGAGTTATTCAAGTACTACAACGTGGGAAGTTGCCTAGGTACGTCCTGTCCCAAAAATCGATCAATTCTAATCGGACCAATTACACTATCAAGGATTAAGGGTCAACTTTATTTGCCATAGACATTTACACGTATTAGGAATTTGCAGTGGTGTATTGATGTGATATGAAAAAAAATGACAACAGTCAACAGAATAAAGAGTTACGTAAAAATAAAATTAGAAGTGTAGATATGGATTAAAAATGTGAAAGATCAGCATGTATTAACAAATGCATTATAAAAAGTGGTTTAAAGTGTTTACAGTGCAGTGATGGGGGTAATAGATAGAGGGGGGTAGAAGGGGGTGGGTAACTAGAATGATATTGCCCACGTCTTGGTCCTGGACACATACAAGTCCTGAAGTGATTGGTTTCCTGGGGGGAATGGAGTGACTACTCCCAAAAAGTATTTTTATAAAAATATTTGCTATATCAGAGAGAGAGTGAGAGAGAGAAAGAAAGAAAAAAGAGAAAAGAGAGAAAAAGAAGCAAGCCCATTCAGAATGAATTTTACACCAGTGAGTGGCTGGTGGTGTGGAGAACATGCTACCTAAGTGGAGGAACTGTCTGACAATTGCATCTCCCCTCTCAGGAACATTGTAACTTGGAAACTGTCCTCTCAGTATCTGGCCGACAACTATCAGCTCTGTCAGCGCAGGACGGTGTGCACGTGGGCATCTCTGCTGGTGGACAGCTCTGTCAGCGCAGGACGGTGTGCACGTGGGCATCTCTGCTGGTGGGCAGCTCTGTCAGCGCAGGACGGTGTGCACGTGGGCATCTCTGCTGGTGGGCGTGGTTACACATGCACACAAATAACGCGACCATAACCAGAAGTCCAAAGTTGCTTTCTCAAAGATCTTGGAATGGGAATTAGTTACACTATATTATTAAGTTCTACAATTGTACAGTATTTATTAGTGCCATTTTTCTCAGAATATCTGGAGTGCTTGCATCATTCTCTGTACTAAACAATGACACAATCTGTTAATGTGACCATCATGCCCTTATCTGTGGTTGCAACACCAGTTTTCAAAAGTCCCGTGTTAGTCATATTAACTCTCTTTATCCCGTGCAATTGAGAGAACTTGTATTGATAGCTCATGGTCTTCATCCTACTCCTCGTTGGAATGCAGAATGTAGCTTCTGTTGTAAAGTGCCAAGTGTAGCAGCCAATGATGATCAATAAAACTGATTAGCATTTGCTCCAATGAACATCAATCAGTTTCATTGATGATCATTGAGGTCAGGAGAATGAAAAGGACAAATTTATTAACCTTTCAATGTAACGTGGCAGGGTCATCGGTATTCAACTCTCAAACACTTGACATACCTTGAAGGTTCTCCCCACTCCATCATGGGCAGATGAGGGAACTGCAGCCTCTCCCAAAGCATTGTTTAGATTTCAAGTCTTGTTCCAGTTAAATCATTCCTAATGTATTTCCATTTTGTGAACTTTTGTAATCACAAGCGTGGACAACACATGCACAACCAGAGTAGATGACGTGCACAACTCGTGTGGACAACATGTGGGCAGCTAGTGTGGAAAGCAAGTGTACAACCATTGTCATAGAGTCATACAGCACTACAGCACTGAATCAGATCCTTCAGCCCATCTAGTCTGTGCTGAACAGTCACTCTGCTTGGTCCCATTGACCTGCTCAAAGACCACAGCCCTCCCATCCATGTACTTATCCAAATTTCTCTTAAGTGTTGCAAATGAACCTGCATCACTACTTCTGCTGGTGGCTTGTTCCACCATTGATGGCACCTACAGGAAGCTCTTCCTCAAGAAGATAGTCTCAATCATCAAAGACCCCACCATCTAGGTCATGCTCTCATCTCACGGCTAACATCAGGCAGGAGGTACAAAAGCCTAAAGTCTCATGTCTCCAGGTTCAAGAACAGCAACTTTCTGATAGTCGTTGGGTTCTGGAACCGACCTTCACCTTCCTAATCCTACCTCAGCGATGGAAGGCCACAGACCACCTTTTACACTGAAATGGACCTGTCTCCAATTCAGTAGTTTTTGCACTTAGACCTTGTTCCTGCACAGTTCTTTCTGTCTCTCTCTTTTACCGTCTTGTACAATTTATATGTAATTCATGTTCTGTGTGTTGTCTAACTGTACCTGCACCCTACCGTTCTTGTGCACACGACAAGATAGCAGACTTGACTTGAGCTGTCCTTTGCTGCAAAGGAGATGGAGGATAAAATATAAACATAAAGATTGAACTATGAGGAAGAATTAGGTGGTGGGCTGAGGCTGAGGGCCTGTTTGCATTTCAGATGAATTTCTCTTTTGTCTAAACTGGAAGAACTTGAACATTTTGCTGGCAAGGACAATTCCCACAATACCATCCTCCAATAACTCACCTCAGACAGGAGGTCAGAAAATCAAACGACCAAAGATTAAGAACCTGATGCAATGTATGAAAGAGAAGCTTTCGTTTTCTAAAAGACAAGATTTATACAATTTGTTTTATTTGTCACATCAAAACATGCAGTGAAATGAGTTGATTTGCATTGTTACAAACCCCGTAACTGGGTCACTTACCAGCAAAGATAGAGAGGTCCGTTGAAGTCTGATGGTACTATTTTTAACAGCATTTATTGGTAAAAATACACAAAAATAATATAAATGCAAACATACAGATACTATACGTCGTCAATACTAAATCTAAACGTGCAGGTATAATAATAATCAATAAGAAATAGCTCTATCGTTGTCTAGGGGATAATGTATTGTCCGATGGAAAGATAAAAGTCACTCAGTTCATTCAGGCTGCAACCTTTGGTTGGAGTCAAGAGAGAGATTTTAGAAACTTGCCAGCTTTTCCTTTTTATGATTTCGATCCTTGGTGTTTCATTGGTGTGGCCTCTTCTTTAGCTAAGCCGTTCTTCTGTAGCGATCCCGCCAATTCCCCAGGCAAGGGAAAAGGACGCACGCAAGCCCCACCGGCTGTTGCTATTAAACGCTGTCACGGGATTTCTAGCGTTTCTCCTGGTGCATCTGAAGGGGTTGTTCCCCAGACCCTCTTTTATCCTTACTCACGGGGTCTCAGATGTCAATCAGGTTGGGATGATGCAATCCCTCAACCAGCCCACTCGGGTCACCCCCTGAGGGGTTCAAGAAATAGTACAGTACTCAATACACAATTCCGTCTCCAAGAGACAATAGTCGTTATCAATAGTTCCGCCTTGCTGAGGCCAGGACACATTCCAAAACCTGTGTATTCTGGACGTCTCTCTCTCATTTCCTGGGTCCCAGACCTGAATTAATAGCGATCTTGCGATTCTCAAAAAGGAGGGGGCTACTTTGTACCCTTCGGCCCCTCAGAGTTGTGGCACATTCGTAACACTCCCTTCCTTCAAAGCCTTTTTACCATCGGTAAAAATGGATTAATACAGTCTTACAGGATTTTAGAATCTAACACAATACAAAAGAGTTTTTTTTCACTACAGAGTAATACAGTTATACATTCAATTCAGCATCTAAACAGTTAACGATTACATTGTCACTTCCTTTAATATCAACATCTTGTACCTTACTAAAGTCTTGTAGCATCAGACTCCAATTTGATAACCACCTATTTTTATTCCTTTTCTTCAGCAAACAAAAACTAGAGTTGTGATCTTAGCTTACGTGTATACTACAAAAGTTCATGCAAATACTAATCTTTATGTTACTTTCAAACTTAACAGTCAATCTTCCATGGGGGTTGTCTTTATTATTCACACGCTTTGTCGAAATCCCTTAAACCCGGATCCTGTTAGTTAAAATGGCATCCCATCAACCCTCGCCCCTTTTCCAGTTAACCCCCACGTGGTGAGCTTCTTTCATAGGAGTTATTTTATCAACAATGTGTTCCAAAATTAGACCATTTTCCGAATTTCCACACAATTCTTTAAGTTTAAGCAAGTTGCTAGTTTTCTCTTCAGGGCCCTTAACGCTATTAGTTCTCAATTTAAGATCTGCAAGCGATCCCTCTTTGTTCAAACAGCATTTTGAATTCTGCTTTTTCACACCACACTCTTGAATAACAATAGTGTGAGGGGCACCTTTACATTCCAACTCAACCTGTAATTGATTCGCAGGCAATGTGTTACCAAGCCATTGTCTCTGTAGCCTGGTTGCTGCTTCTGACATCAATCCAGACTTTAAAATTTCTTCATTCAATTTAGGAACTACACTTTTCCCTTTTCCTTCAATAATAATATTCACCTCACCACCTTTTATCACCTCACTAACTTTTAACACACCTTCGAGCACAAACAACTGGGAATTCTCACTTCCCACTATTACCACGGTTAACCCTTTCTTCACTGAACCAAGTCCATCTGACCCACAAGGACTGCATTCCTTTTCAACTGAATCAAATACCTCAGTCTTTTTCTGAGCTCCATTACTAGGTTCAGTACCACGTGCATCCACATCTTGGACACACTCAAACGGGACATCTGCCTCTTCCAGGCTTTCAATACCCGTACCCTTTTCAAATTCTAAATTCCCCTGATCCTCCCAGCTACTCTCTGGGCAACTCCCTTCCGGAGTAAACTCAACCCCGCGGGCTGAAACAACCTCATCTGCCAACCCAGCAGACTTCTTCAAGGTAATGGCATCCTTTTCATCTAGGACTGCCCTCATTTCATTATCGGGAACATCTTTAGAATTTTCAGC